>NC_090933.1:1030032978-1030332978 GCF_040938575.1 Ambystoma mexicanum | reverse complement strand
CTGTCTGCACAATGAAGTGTTGGTGGTAATCAGGAGCTCTGAGTACTGGGGCTTGGCAAAGAGCCTTTTTCAGGTTTTCAAAAGCCTGATTGCACTCCTCGTTCCATTTAACCTTTTTAGGAAATTTGGGCGAGGAGATGACATTCAGTGGAGAAGCTATGGTCCAATAGTTCTCTATGAAATTCCTGTAGTACCCAGTGAGGCCTAGGAAGGCTCTCACCTGGGTTTGAGTAGTCGGTGTTGTCCAATTTTGCACAGCTTCAATTTTACTGAGCAAAGGCCTTATTTCTCCACCGCCTACCTCATGCCCAAGATAGACTACCTTACTCTGTCCAATTTGGCATTTACTCGCCTTTATGGTCAGATTGGCTCATCCAAGAGCCTGCAAAACATCTCTCAGGTGGGTTACATGTTCTTCCCAGGAATTGCTGAACACTGCGATGTCATCCAAGTGTGCCATGCAGAAGTCCTCCATCCCATTCAGAACCTGGTTTACCATCCGTTGAAACGTAGCAGGTGCATTCTTCAATCCGAAAGGCATTACCTTAAACTGGTATAGGCCAATGGGGGTAGAAAATGTAGTTTTCTCCTTGGCATGGTCTGTCAGGGCTATTTGCCAATAGCCTGACGTCAAGTCAAATGTGCTGAGGAACTTGGCAGCGCCAAGTTTATCCACCAACTCATCTGTTCTTGGCAAAGGGTGGGCATCAGTCTTGGTGACTGCATTAAGAGCTATATAATCCACGCAGAATCTAAGTTCTTTAGATCCGGCCTTTGGTACTAACACAACTGGGCTAGAGGGCTCTATTACCCCAAGATCGAGCATCTTGCTGACCTCACCTTTGATGTGGGTTCGTACGTTTTCTGACATGCGGTATCCTCTGCTTTTGACTGGCAGACAGTCACCAGTGAGTATGTCGTGCTGGCCCCAAGGGGTCAAGCCTGGTGAAAGCGAGAACAGAGGGACAAACTGATTCAACATCGATTTGCACTCGTCTTGTTGCTCGGGTGTCAGATTGGAGGAGAGATTTACTCCTTCAATTTTTTCGTCTAAAGGCAAGCCTCTGAGGAGATCCGGAAGAGCTTCACTCTCTTCTTCTTCCTCGGATGATGCTAGAAGCAACGCTCCTACATCAGGTCGTGAGACATACGCTTTAAGTCGGTTGGTGTGAAAGACTGTCGGAGCCTCCTTGGGATTGCCCAAGTCCACCAGATAGTTAACCTCTCCGAGTTTACCCACTACTCGGAAGGGTCCCATCCACTTATCTTGCAAGGCCCTCTGCCTTGTTGGGATCATAACGAGAACGAGCTGGTCTTGAGCGAACTCAACCATGTTAGCCTTTTGATCGTGCCAGTGCTTGACCAATGCTTGTCCAGCTTTCAAGTTATCGCTTGCTTCCGTCATCATGTGCGACATTCTCCTCCGGAGACCTATCACGTAGTCAGTCAATCTGACTGGCTTGGGGGAAGGAGCACTCTCCAACCCCTCCTTAATCAGGGCTAATGAACCTCTGACGGGATGACCATAGAGGAGTTCGAAGGGCAAGTAACCTACGCCCTCCTGAGGGACTTCCCTATAAGCAAATAGAAGGCATGGCAGTAGAAGGTCCCACTTGCGCTTAAGGGGTTCCTCTAAAGCACCTATCATGCTCTTCATGGTTCGGTTGAACCGTTCTACCAACCCATTGGTTTGTGGGTGGTAAGCCGTTGAGAACTTGTAAGTTACTCCGCATGCTTTCCACATGGCTTTCATGTAGTGGGACATAAAGTTTGACCCCCTGTCAGAGATTACTTCCTTCGGAAACCCGACCCTAGTAAAAATACCAAGGAGGGCCTTAGCCACAGCCGGAGCTGTAACAGTCCTCATAGGAATTGCCTCAGGATACCTAGTAGCATGGTCTACTACAACAAGTATAAAACTGTTGCCTGAGGAGGTTGGAGGATCAAGGGGACCAACGATGTCAATCCCTACTCTCTCAAATGGGACTCCCACGACTGGGAGAGGCACTAAAGGTTCCACATTCTTGGAACCAACCTTACCAGAGATCTGGCAGGTGTGGCAGCTCCTGCAGTGTTTTTCTACTTCGGCCCCCATCTTCGGCCAATAGAAGTAGAGAGAGAGCCTTTCCTTAGTCTTCTTGAAACTCAAGTGACCAGCCAAAGGAATCTCGTGGGCTAACTGCAAGAACTGTGGTCTGTTCTCTTGGGGTACTACAAGTCGTTGGTAGTCTCCAGGTGCAGACTCGGTCGGTTCACTGTAGAAGAGGCCATCTTCCCAGTGCAACCTGTATTTCCCAGGCTCTTGCCCTTCAGCCTGAGCTTCTGCCTGGTGGCGAAGACCTTCCAGAGTTGGACATTCTCTCTGTCCCTTACTGAAGTCTGCCCTGCTGGGTCCACCTTCTGCCAGTAAAGACTGCAGCTCAGGATGGCCAACAGGATCCAGATCTCCAATGAGTTCCTGGCCTTCCATTAGCTCTTCCTCCGAGTCTAATTCTACCACACAGGGTCGTACCTCCCTCTCAGCCTTGGCTGGAGGTGGAGTTACGGGTGTAACTGTGGACAACCGCGGGGAAGTCCGTGTTGGCTGCACTGGAATGCGGGCTGCTGGTTTCAGGGTAGAAGCCTTAGGTTTCCCTTTCGCTTCTGATTTCTTGGAGACAGCTGCCGACAATTCCATTGGAGCAGGAGTGATATCTTTCTTCATCATCTCCTGGAGAGTACCGCGCATGGTCCTCTCTCTTGCAGGTCTGGTTAGCTCCTGTAACCGTTTACTAGGAGGTCTGGGAGTATGCGATACAACTCCGAGAGTTTTTAAATCGTTACCCAACAGTACGCATCCTGGTACCTCACTCTGTATGCTGACAGGTATCTTCACAGTCATGTCGTTACACTGGATGAGAACTGGTAATTGGGGAAGCATCTGCACAGGCCCTCCAGCTAACTTGGTGAGGCGTTTGGGTGCCTTAGCAACATCCTCAGCCTGAAAAAACGATTTATCCACCACAGTTATGCTGGCCCCAGTGTCCCTAATGGCAGGAGTCTCCTGACCATTTACCTGGACGCTGTCCTTATAATACTCTTTAGTATTATCGGGGATAGAATTATAGACATCTAAATTCTGTTGTTCCCACAACCCCAGAGATACTAAAGAAACGCTGGCTGAGACTCCAATGGGTTCGTCAGCTAGCAGTAGAAAGTTTCCACTTGCCATTTGGACTTCCTCCTCTGGAGCGAAGGCTAAGGAGACAAGCTGGACCCCTGAAGGTTTACCCTTACATCTGGGATCTCCTTTCACGTGGTCAGTCAAGCCACAAACAAAGCATTTACCAAATGCTTTCTGGAAAGGTGGCTTGTTCTGACCTCCTTCCGGTTTGGCACCAGAAGGCACACTATTCTGCTGTGGTGTTCCCGGTGGCTTACCCTTCTGGTTGTGTTTGGGGCCCTCTTTGGAATGTGAGTTATTAGAATTCTCTTTTGAGTCTTTTTTAGGCTGTTTTCCCTCATCCTTTTTCTGAGTTGCCCCAGAATCCTTATGAGTAGCCCTGTTGGCAACCTACAAGTCAGCAGCCTTAGCAAGCTCCCTGGAATCTAATTCCTTCGAATCAGCCAAGTGCTGTCTGAGGGTGTCCAGTCATTTGGTCGACTACAAACTAGTCGACTGCAATTTGGTCGACGTCATTTGGTCGAAAACCAAATGGTCGAATTTTTTTTTTTTAATATATATATGTGTTTTGTGGGTTTTCGTGTAGAAAAAAAAAAGAAAGAAAAAAAAGGGGGTTGGGGGGGGACCCCCCCCCAAAAAAAAAAAAAGGGGTAAAAATAAAAAAATAAAAAATTCGACCATTTGGTTTTCGACCAAATTGATTCGACCAGTTGTCCAGTCGACCAATTGTTTTCGACCAAATGACTGGCAACCCTGTCTGAGCTCAGGAGAACAGGCATAATAAATAGACTCCAACATAAAAAGATTCCTCATACCCTCATAAGTGTTCACTTTGTAACCCTTAATCCATCCCTCTAAGTTTTTCAACCCTTCACTCACCCAGGTAGCCCAAGGGGTACCATCATGCTTTTTGAGGGTTCTAAACATCTTAAGATACTGGGAAGGGGTCTTCCCGAATCTAGCTATTAAAGCTAGCTTCACACTTTCATAATCCGTCTTATCCGCCTCCCCCAACTCCATTACCACATCAGTCGCAACAGGAGGGAGCCTAGAGAACAACCAGGGGAGCAAAGCATTCCCGGTGATGTCCTGGAGCCCATGATTGTTTTCAAACAGTTTCAACCAATCCAACACTTCCAATCTCGGTTCATACATACCCACTAATTCCTTCGGCATCCGGGGTCTTTTAGGACTGGAGCTCCTAGAGGAACCAGAGGAGAGAGAAGCATTTTCCATAGACAACTTTTTCATCTCTAACTCGTGATTAAGTTCTATTTCCCTGAGTCTTAACTCAGCTTGCTTCTGCTCAGCCTGGGCATTCATCCGTCTGAACTCGAGCTCTTGGTTTCGTTCAGATTGAGCCAAGAACCTTTTGTATTCTAGTTCGAGCTTCATTTTTTCAAGTTCAAAATAAGCAGGGTTACTTGTGGGACCTGGTATGGGCCCCGTAGGCACAGCTGGTAAGGCGGGTAGAGGAGCAGGGGAGACAGTTTCGTTAGCCTCGCCGTCCTCGTCAGCCTCTTCATCGCTATCATCAGAATTACGATTCAGATCAACACCATCACTGTTATCTACAGTCGCTGGGGAGATTGGTTCCTCTGAACCAGTACCCAGGCTTTGGTTCGCCAGCAATCTCTCGATTAGTTCTAACTTCTTGCCTCTTACAGGAAGTTTCTCCTGCCTACAGAGAGCTCGCAGACTCTCAGTATTTTCACCTGACAAGGACTCTTGACTGTAAGTTTCCATCGTAGACATGTTTTTTTGAAAGTTGCTTTTTGTGCAAAGTTTTGTGGTTAGTTATCCTACAGTGTCGAAAAGCACTCTAAACTGTATACTCGATACAAATCCCACCGTTGTACACCAGTGTTAGGCGAAAACCTGTGCAGTTCCCTCTGGGACCACTGCAAAAGATTTAGGACTACAGGCGTTGGCGGTGAACCCACTTGTTAGCAGTCTGCACCACACAGATTCACTTGGTAGCTGTGGCTGAGCAGTCAGACTTCTCTCAAGAAAAGTTGAGCAGTATGTGGAGTATACAAAATAGGGCAATTCTTCACAGCAAGACAAGCAAACACGCAACGAGGCTTAGTGTAAAGATATTAAGGTATTTATTTATAACAGAACATCTATGAAAAAAAACACTATGGCACTATCACGGCAAACAAATCAAACACAATTACTCTACGGAAAAGAAAACGATCAATCCCCCTAGCAATATCTCGACAACTCTAGGTTCTACCGGTACCACTTATTTTCAGACAGAAGTGTATACCTCAACCTGGATGACACTCGAATATTAGTTAGGACGGGAGAGAAAAAGATAGGCAGGTTACGAAATCAACGCAGTTCAATACTTCGCGGGTAAAATGCACGGCAAGAAGGCAAGAATCATAATAGAGCATAAAGTTCAGAGGCCAGGCCCACTCGGAGAGAGGCAAGGCACGATGTCCCAAAAAGTTTCTAGCGGAGATGCATTCAAGTCTTTGTAGCAAATTGTTATCGGCAGATTGAACCAGTTCAGAACAATACATGAGAAAAGCTTGGAGGCGACCCAACGGAAAGGAGAGGATTAAGACACCTCACTCAATCCGATCGAAAGGGAAGCCAGGCCGACACGGTACCTTGTTGTGGAGGGCAGCTCCGGCGGGGGCAGTTGTTCCTGGTGGTGGATGCACGTCGGGTCTTTGCCAAGAGTAGAGAGGTTCTCGTTGTCGAAGAAAAGTGAAGTCCGGTGCACCACCAGGGAAGAGACCAGCCGCGGAGTGCTCCGTCACAAGGCACCACCTTTTGGTCGCGGTACAGGGGTAGTGGCTATCCGGTTGCCGAGGTGCTCTGCACGGGCAATTCGACCACTGCGTCCTGAGGCGAATAAAAAGCAAAGGGGACTGGTTGTTCCCACCAGTCAGGGGAAGAGACTCTCCGGCAGCGAGATCTCCTCTGTTGTCGGGAAGTGGTGAGTCGGTTCCGCAGGGCTCTACCGGAGGTATCGTCGTGCAGGTTGGCTCAGCGTTACCCTCATCAGATTCTTAGGTCCTGTGGCGACTTCTGAAGATCCAGTCCCAAATGCCCTGCTTTTAGGCAGAAAACCCCCATTCATTCAGCCTAGCTGCCAATCAACACATGCTAAGTGGTGAGCGGGAACGCTCACCACTTGGGCCAATCACTCCAGAGTGCGACCGGAGTTGGCAAGGCAACTCGGTCCAGGGTGCCTAAACCCCCTCCCACATCCCTGTGGTAACCCAGACAGAATGGGACCACTTTGGAGGGTCTCTGTACAGAGGCCCGCCAAAAGTGGAACAAAGGGCTCAACCTTTGGTTTAGGAGTCACAGAGACGAACACAGACGCCATTTTACAAACCGAGTTCTGGCAGAAAATACCATCCGATAAACTTATTTAGGATAAGTAGACCGGTGGTACGTTAGAGATTAACGAGAAAAAGTATCAATCTCCAACAATGGGACGAATCCCATAGGGTTATGTTCGGGGTCGAACATAACAAGTAGTTTCCACTGCCACCAGCCAAAACTCGACGAGGGGGGACGGGACAGTGCCCCCTCGAGTAACAGGTCCAGGAGTAATCGAATTACCCCTACTAGTACGTTCACAATAAGATGGTTTGTACTAGTCCTTGTTAGTAAATTTAGGTCTAGTAAAGCCAATGGTGACTTTACATGCCCGGGGAGACAGTAGTCAGTCCCCGGGTATGGAGTCTATAGTGGAGGTCCGCTAAGACACCCCAGTGTTACGGCACGTAGGGTGCGGTGTAACACGCATAGAAAAACATATGAGACCCTATGGAGTAAAAGACCCCATAGCCCATCGAACATATTGACATTTCAACGGAATTACACACATACATGTCCAAGAGTGGGAGGAAAAGAGTCTCACTCTTGGCAGGATGGAAAAACAAACTCCAGCAATCCAGCCAAGCTGCTGGGGGACTCACTAGGTTAGGAAATTCAGCCTAAACAGAGAATTCTCCCTAACACTAGCCAGCATGCAGCAAATTAGTTGGTCTTCCATCTTGGTGTCATCAATGTGTGCCATTTGCCTCCCCTTCATACGCAGTGATGGTGCATGCATGGGAGGGTTATAGTCATGTGGGACATGTGTCAATGAAGTACTGTTTCTGTTGCTTCTCAGCCCTAATTGTGTGCCATGGTGCTAATGCCTGTTCCCATTTATTTTCTTTCATGTCTTTGCAGGGGATGACGCACTTGATACTGCTGGGGTTGTGGAGATGGTGCAGACCCACGAGAGGTCTCAGGCCCGACCGGGCACCAGTGAGGGACGTGGTGTGGTGGTGGGTGAGAACCCACACTTGCTGCAGACCATCATCTCAAGGGGTGTCTCTGGGTGCACCTCCCACGAGCTCTATTCAGGTGTCGATTCGGATGATGAGACCTATGTGGGCTCGCAGGTAAGTGTTTCTGGGAGGGATTCTGTACTGTCCAACCCACCTGCACCAGAGGTAGAACCCTCAATGGGGATGTCAGTGTTGGTAGGTCCGCCCTTGGTGGTTACGGATGCAGGGTCACACTCTTCAACATCTGATCCTGTTCCTGGGCCAGCAGATCAGAGGGGGAATGCAGTCCTGCAGCCTCAGACAGTGCCGACACAGCAAGGCGCAGTTCGCCTTGCCCCAGACAGGTGTGGTGCCCGCCGACGCGGTGGCCGTATGCCACCTGGCAATACCGCATGGGAGCAAACCATATACGGTATGGCAAACCAACAGGCAGCATCATCTGAGATGATGGCTCAGGCCATGGATTGGGTGGCCACTTCCATTGTCCCCCAAGAAAGGCTGATGGAACAACTACAGCAGGCAACAGACTCCATTTGCAAGTCACACAGGGAGGACACGTTGGCGTCCAACAGGGACAGACGGGCGGCACTGGAGACTCTGCGGGAAGCCATTTCTATTGAGTCCCAGGGCCACCGGGAAGCCCTGAGGGTGGAACTCCGTCAGCTCAGGGTGACTCTTGTTGAGCTTGAGGCTTCAACTGACACAAGGACAGAACAGCAGCTGGAGCGGCTCGCACATACGCTCTCAGCTGAGATGCAGTCAACTAGGGAGGAGGTCCGGGCATCCCGTGAGTTGTTGCATGGGGACCTCCGCACGATTATCCTCCAGAACCAGACCTTCCACACCCGCATGCTTGCTGCCATGGACGACCAGACTAGGGCTTTGCGTGGGCTGCCTCCCATAGTGCCACCACCTCCTGATGCAGCTGCAGAGGGTGAGGAGAGCGACAGCTGCGAATCTCTCACAATAGGGTAGCTGTGCAGGCCATGAGCCCATGGAGGTGTTTTATTTTGCAAGATCCACACAGGTGGGTTTTGGTGTGCACCCTGTCATCGGACCTCCTGGGTGGCCTTCCCCACACCCCCAGGCCCATTCTTGGCCATGTTTGATTTTTGATTTTTGATTTTTGAATTTTGATTTTTGATTTTTTTGACAGTGTGTTGCCTTGTGTGGCTCCCGTGGGCATATGCTGTATTGTGGCTGGGCACATGCAGGCTTGTCCTGAATTTGGGTTAGATGCTTTGGTTTGTGTGACACACACCCCTCCTGCTTCCCGTTTCCATGGGCTTGCAAAGGGTGTGCCCAAGTGACATTGACTTACACAGTGACGTTGGACTCCCATTTGATGTGTGGGCAGTCTGTAGTCAATACTGTGTATACATTCCTAGTGCATATTGTTGTTGTATTGTACACTGCATGGTGTATTGATATGTGCCTCTGCATCCATCTCATCCTCCTAATTTGCAGGTCCATTTCTCATGTCTTCACAAGGCGGTCTACTTTGGAAATGGAGTCCATGTTGTAAGCAGTGCACCTACACTTTTGTGTGGCGCTAACACTGTACAGTTGGAAGTGTTCGAAGTGCTGCTATTATCAGGTAGTGAGTACCAATTTTTTAAATCCGTACTGTCATGTTTATGGTAGGTTGGAGGTTGTGTAGGTGATTAGTATTATTGGTAAATAGTTGGTAATGTGTGTTGTTGGTCCTGCATTACTGTGAGCATTTCATGTGTGGCCAGTTTCCATTAGGGACACTGTAGTTTGTGACACTTGTGTCATGTTGTGGGGATTAATTTGTTTGCTCTCACATGGCATGACATGCCATGGTGTGTTGTGTGGCGGTGCCGGGGAGGGGTTTGGTGACATGGCACTGTTCTCATGTTGTATTTAGCAAGTGGGTATTCATTTTTGCTGCATAGAAGTGTGTCTTTTGATGACACTGCATTGGTGGTGTTTGTGTAGGTAGGGATGCACACATTGTGACACGTCCAGGTGAAAAATCTCAGGCTGCTATGGTTCTGACAGTTGACTGTCCCTTAATTCATCAGAATTGTCAGATTGAGTCATCATTGAATAGTCAGATGGTATGTGCCAGGGTTGTGTGCAATCCACAGGGGTGTGATCTCTATGTGAAGTAATTAGACACCAGCTGCGTACGGGCTGCCTCACCCCATGCCTTTTCCCCTCCCATTCGCAGCAGGCGTGCATGTGGTTGGGGATGGGGGGGCACCACCATGTCCACAGCCAGGCCCCGGCATGTTGCAACATTGTGCAGGACACATACTGCCACTATGATCCTGCACACTATTAGGGGAGCGTATAACAGCTGCCCGCCAGAACGGTCAAGGGAGCGAAAGCGTGACTTGAGCACTCCGAATGTGCGCTCCACTATGCCCCGGGTTGCAATATGGGCTGTGTTGTATCTTACCTCGGGAGGCGTGATGGGGTTCCGAATTGGCGTCATCATGTGGGTGCTCAGAGGGTAGGCACTGTCCCCTGGGGAGGTGGTGATGGGGATCATTAGTGGGGTAGTGACATTACTCTGTATCTGTCATGCATGCGTGTGCTGTGGCATTTATACTCACCAAACAGCCATGCATCGCCATGCCACCCAGCTTCCATGTCCCGGTTTAGGGTTGACATCCTGTAAATGAAGCTGTCGTGGGTGGACCCTGGATAGTTGGCATATACTGAGGTGATGATTCCCTTGGCATCACATACTACCTGGACGTTGATGGAATGCCAGTGCTTGCGGTTTCGATAGATGTGCTCAGATGCCCTGGGGGGACGTAGAGCCACATGGCTGCAATCAATGGCACCTAGCACTTTGGGGAATTGGGCCACCCTGTAGAAATCCTGGCTGACAGCCTGCATTTCTGCAGGTGTTATGGGCAGGTATATGTGCCTGCGGACTGATGGGCGTGCAGTGATGATGGCCAACACCTGGTGTAGGCACCGTGACTGCGTGGCCTGTGACACCCCCCCCACTATGGCACTTGTCCGCTTAAATGACCCGGTAGCCAAGAAGTGCAGTACATTGAGGACCTTCTCCAGGGGGCTCAGTGCTTGGGAGCACAGGGTGGGTGATGTGAGGTCATCCTCCCACTCACTGACCAGGTCGAGTATTATGTGAGGTGGAAACCTGTACCTCCCATACACCTGGTCATCAGGCATACCAAAAAGGCTGGTTCTGGGTGTAAAGATTCTGGCCCTGACTATCCTCCTCCTCCTCCTGCGGTATCCCACGGCCACTGCTGCTAGGAACGGTATATTCATCCTGGCGTCTGAGCTTGTTTGTTGTTTGCGCACACTTTTATGCTGCGCGGGACGTGTGCCTGCTTCATGCTGGCGTACGTGTTTCCGGATTGGACCTTTTTTTTTGGTGCGTTGTAGGCGACCGTGTAAATCTTCCAGCCCACCCCAGGAATACACGTAACACGCTCTCCCAGCCCAGTTGCCAGTGAATATTCCCGGCCACCCCAGGAATACACGTAACACGCTCTCCCAGGCCCAGTCGCGTGTGGAAGTTCACGCGAACCCGTATTACACGTACCCTGCTGATATCGCATGTGGAAGTTCACGCGGACCCATAATTCAATTACCCTGCTGATATCGCGTGTGGAAGTTCACGCGAACCCTGTAATACACGTACCCTGCTGATATCGCGTGTGGAAGTTCACGCGGACCCATAATACACGTACCCTGATGAAATCGCGTGTAAGGCTACCCGCGCACCCCTGAAATACACGTACCCAGGCAAATCGCACTGCTTGGGGGTGGGGGTGCAGGGAGACATGAGTGGGGGCCTGGTGGACGGTGCCCCTGACTGCTGGGGTGTGTGAGTGCAGGGGGACATGAGTTGGACATGAGTGGGGCTTGGTGGAGGGTGCCCCTGAATGCTGGGGTGTGGGGGTGCAGGGGGACATGAGATGGACATGAGTGGGGGCCTGGTGGAGGGTGCCCCTGGATGCTGGGGGGTGGGGTTGCAGGGAGACATGAGTGGGGGCCTGGTGGAGGGTGCCCCTGGATGCTGGGGGGTGGGGGTGCTGGGAGACATGAGTGGGGGCCTGGTGGAGGGTGCCCCTGGACGCTGGGGGGTGGGGGTGCAGGGGGACATGAGTTGGACATGAGTGGGGGCCTGGTGGAGGGTGCCCCTGACTGCTGGGGGGTGGGGATACAGGGGGACATGAGTTGGACATGAGTGGGGCCTGGTGGAGGGTGCCCCTTACTGCTGGGGGGTGGGGGTGCAGGGGGACATGAGTTGGATATGAGTGGGGCCTGGTGGAGGGTGCCCCTGGATGCTGGGGGGTGGGGGTGCTGGGAGACATGAGTAGGGGCCTGGTGGAGGGTGCCCCTGACTGCTGGGGGGTAGGGGTGCAGGGGGACATGAGTTGGACATTAGTGCGGCCCTGGTGGAGGGTGCCCCTGGATGCTGGGGGGTGGGGGTGCAGGGGGACATGAGTGGGGGACTGGTGGAGGGTGCCCCTGGATGCTGGGGGTGGGGGTGCTGGGAGATATGAGTGGGGGCCTGGTGGAGGGTGACCCTGACTGCTGGGGGGTGGGGGTGCAGGGGGACATGGGTTGGACATTAGTGGGGGCCTAGTGGAGGGTGCCCCTGGATGCTGGGGGGTGGGGGTGCAGGGGGACATGAGTGGGGGCCTGGTGGAGGGTGCCCCGGGAAGCTGGGGGTGGGGGTGCTGGGAGACATGAGTGGGGGCCTGGTGGAGGGTGCCCCTGACTGCTGGAGGGTGGGGTGCAGGGGGACATGAGTTGGACATGAGTGGGGCCTGGTTGAGGGTGCCCCTGGATGCTGGGGAGTGGGGGTGCTGGGAGACATGAGTGGGGGCCTGGTGGAGGGTGCCACTGGATGCTGGGGGTGGGGGTGCTGGGAGACATGAGTGGGGGCCTGGTGGAGGGTGCCCCTGACTGCTGGTGGGTGGGGGTGCAGGGGGACATGAGTTGGACATGGGTGGGGCCTGGTGGAGGGTGCCCCTGACTGCTGGGGGGTGGGGGTGCAGGGGGACATGAGTTGGACATGAGTGGGGCCTGGTGGAGGGTGCCCCTTACTGCTGGGGGGTGGGGGTGCAGGGGGGCATGAGTTGGACATGAGTGGGACCTGGTGGAGGGTGCCCCTGGATGCTGGGGGGTGGGGGTGCTGGGAGACATGAGTGGCGGCCTGGTGGAGGGTGCCCCTGACTGCGGGGGGTAGAGGTGCAGGGGGACATGAGTGGGGGCCTGGTGGAGGGTGCCCCTGGATGCTGGGGGGTGGGGGTGCTGGGAGACATGAGTGGGGGCCTGGTGGAAGGTGCCCCTGACTGCTGGGGGGTGGGGGTGCAGGGGGACATGGGTTGGACATTAGTGGGGGCCTGGTGGAGGGTGCCCCTGGATGCTGGGGGGTGGGGGTGCTGGGAGACATGAGTGGGGGCCTGGTGGAGGGTGCCATTGGATGCTGGGGGTGGGGGTGCTGGGAGACATGAGTGGGGGCCTGGTGGAGGGTGCCCCTGGATGCTGGGGGTGGGGGTGCTGGGACACATGAGTGGGGGCCTGGTGGAGGGTGCCACTGGATGCTGGGGGTGGGGGTGCTGGGAGACATGAGTGGGGGCCTGGTGGAGGGTGCCCCTGGATGCTGGGGGTGGGGGTGCTGGGAGACATGAGTGGGGGCCTGGTGGAGCGTGCCCCTAACTGCTGGAGGGTGGGGGTGCAGGGGGACATGAGTTGGACATGAGTGGGGCCTGGTGGAGGGTGCCCCTGGATGCTGGGGGGTGGGGGTGCTGGGAGACATGAGTTGGGGCCTGATGGAGGGTGCCACTGGATGCTGGGGGTGGGGGTGCTGGGAGACATGAGTGGGGGCCTGGTGGAGGGTGCCCCTGACTGCTGGGGGGTGTGGGTGCAGGGGGACATGAGTTGGACATGAGTGGGGCCTGGTGGAGGGTGCCCCTGACTGCTGGGGGGTGGGGGTGCAGGGGGACATGAGTTGGACATGAGTGGGGGCCTGGTGGAGGGTGCCCCTGGATGCTGGGAGGTGGGGGTGCAGGGGGACATGAGTTGGACATGAGTGGGGCCTGGTGGAGGGTGCCCCTGGATGCTGGGGGGTGGGGGTGCAGGGAGACATGAGTGGGGGCCTGGTGGAGGGTGCCCCTGACTGCTGGGGGGTGGCGGTGCAGGGGGACATGAGTTGGACATGAGTGAGGCCTGGTGGAGGGTGCCCCTGACTGCTGGGGGGTGGGGGTGCAGGGTGACATGAGTTGGACATGAGTGGGGCCTGGTGGAGGGTGCCCCTGGATGCTGGGGGAAGGGGTGCTGGGAGACATGAGTGGGGCCTGGTGGAGGGTGCCCCTGGATGCTGGAGGGTGGGGGTGCAGGGAGACATGAGTGGGGGCCTGGTGGAGGGTGCCCCTGGATGCTGGGGGGGGGGTGCTGGGAGACATGAGTGGGGGCCTGGTGGAGGGTGCCCCTGGATGCTGGAGGCTGTGGGTGCTGGGAGACATGAGTGGGGGCTTGGTGGAGGGTGCTCCTGGATGCTGGGGTGTGGGGGTGCTGGGAGACATGAGTGGGGGCCTGGTGGAGGATGCCCCTGGATGCTGGGGGGTGGGGGTGCTGGGGGACATGAGTTGGACATGAGTGGGGGACCTGGTGGAGGGTGCCCCTGACTGCTGGGGGGTGGGGGTGCAGGGGGACATGAGTTGGACATGAGTGGGGCCTGGTGGAGGGTGCCCCTGACTGCTGGGGGGTGGGGGTGCAGGGGGACATGAAGTCGACATGAGTGGGGCCTGGTGGAGGGTGCCCCTGGATGCTGGGGGGTGGGGGTGCAGGGAGACATGAGTGGGGGCCTGGTGGAGGGTGCCCCTGACTGCTGGGGGGTGGGGATGCTGGGAGACATGAGTGGGGGCCTGGTGGAGGGTGCCCCTGGATGCTGGGGGGTGGGGGTGCAGGGAGACATGAGTGGGGGCCTGGTGGAGGGTGCCCCTGGATGCTGGGGGTGGGGCTGCTGGGAGACATGTGTGGGGGCATGGTGGAGGGTGCCCTGCACTGCTGGGGGGTGGAGGTGCAGGGAGACATGAGTGGGGGCCTGGTGGACGGTGCCCCTGACTGCTGGGGTGTGGGGGTGCAGGGGGACATGAGTTGGACATGAGTGGGGCCTGGTGGAGGGTGCCCCTGACGGCTGGGGGGTGGGGTGCTGGGAGACATGAGTGGGGGCCTGGTGGAGGGTGCCCCTGGATGCTGGGGGGTGGGGGTGCTGGGAGACATGCGTTGGTGGGCAGTAGTGCAAGGTGACATGTGGGTTGGCTGGGGGGCATGGCCAAGGTGGGTGGGCTGCCTGCGGGACATGTGCAGGGGTGCAGGGTAGTCCCCTGTGGTGTGGGCCGCCTGCAGGGGCCGTGGAGGGTGTAGAGGGAACAGCTGGGAGGACCCACATGGCCAATTCACGTGTAGGACTCTTCGGTATCCCCGAAATACAGTAGGCTGCTGGATTCGCGTGTGGAATTTCCCGCGCACCCGGAGTACACGTACCCTGCTGGAATCGTGTGTGAAACTTCACGCGCACACCGAAATACACGTACCCTGCAAATTCGCGTGTGAAACTTCCCGCGCACCTTGGATTACACGTACCCTGCTGAAATCGCGTGTGAAACTTCACGCGCACCCCGAAATACACGTACCACAGACAATCGCGAGTGGAACTTCCCGTGCACCCCGAAATACACATACCCAGGCCAATCGTGTGTGGAACTTCCCGCGCACCCCGAAATACACGTACCCAGGCCAATCGCGTGTGGAACTTCCCGCGCACCCCGAAATACACGCACACGCTATTTTTCACACGGCGGGTGTCCGTGTTTGTTAGTACCCCTTCGCACCTCATTTGTCCTAGAGGGCCACAGTATGGATCATTCATCATAGCTGTATATAGGTGGTTTTTGTAAGTGCACATTTTGGCGCACATTTATTTCAGGCGCAGGGACGCTACCGCCTACTTTCTTGTGGCGGACTTGTTTGGCCCTGTGTGCGTCTTTGACCGTTCGCTGGTTTGCCCTATTCGATTCCATGAATACGAGTTGTAGGCGAGCGTGTGGGCGTTCTGCGCACTTGCCTCCTGTACTTCCCCCGTGACGCCCATATTTTCACGCGTTGTTCCCCATTCCGAGTGTTACGCCCTGTGTTCCGCCTACTTTTGTTATGTGCGCCGCGCTATGTGCGATTTCGCTGTGGCCTGGCACACGCCGTTGGATGACCTGTGCGCCGGCGTGCGCCGCACACTTTTTCAGCGCACATCCAATATTTTACTCGCGCACGGACTTCCATGAATCGATGTGCGCTCTTTTCCTTGCGATTTTCGCACTTGCACTGCGATTCGCACGTTTTGGCACCACTGAGCCGGAACATTTATTCCATGAATCGGCCTGTGTATGTACATGGTATGACACTACCCATGTGTGACCAAGCCACAACAAGACTAAATAGTTTAGAAAAATCAATCTCAAACACAGCAGGCTTAGAAAAGATATTAAAA
The DNA here is from genome assembly GCF_040938575.1 of Ambystoma mexicanum. Classification (NCBI taxonomy): domain Eukaryota; kingdom Metazoa; phylum Chordata; class Amphibia; order Caudata; family Ambystomatidae; genus Ambystoma; species Ambystoma mexicanum. The sequence goes on along the minus strand of NC_090933.1, from coordinate 1,030,316,996 downwards.
TTATCCTTAAATTGCAGAGTAATGGTTAAACGTAACCTTGACGTGGACCAAGGACTAGTTAAAGGAGCACAGGGTACAGTTGTTGGCTTTCAAACATACCCACGTGACAACAAAATTCAGTTTGTCAATATACTCTTTGACAAACTTTCAGAAGTAAAAAGGATAGGACGCTCAACAGCTCGATTCCTTCTCTTCAAAGACATGTATGTACGCAAAGAACAATTTTCTCTAACTCTTGCATACGCAGTCACGATTCATAAATCACAAGGTCTTACCCTAGACAAGGCAATGATAGATATTGGTAACACAGTCTTTAAAGAAGGCATGAGCTATGTAGCACTATCACGCTTACGTACACTTGACGGTCTATTTCTAATCAACTTTGATGCAAGTAAAATAAATGCTGATATTCCTTGCATTTTAGAATACAATAGACTTCGCTCACTATACACCCCCCATCTAAACACATATTCTGTTCCACAAAAAGTAAAACGTTATAAAAGAAAAATAAATCAAACAGAAATGCAACAGGATGTCACTGCAAATTCTCCAAAGAGAGTAAAAGAAAGTAATACTTCATCAAGTACCACAAGCAAAAAAGAATCAATTAGGGAAAGTAAACCAGGTACTTCTTCAAAGAAGGAAGACAAACTCCAAAAAAAACAGTCAGATACAGAACTACCTGGTCCATTTAAACTCCCAAATATAGTTGGTGTAAGTTGCTACCCAAATGTAGCAAAGAATATTCTATTTCAATTCCACCAATTGTTGACAACATTTACTTACACAGTACAGACCCATTGTGTATGCAAATGTTAGTACTTCACAGAAATGCACCAAACAATCCTGACAACACGTATAGTGTTTATGGAATAAGACAACAATTGGACTACTGTGCTGGAATGGTGAAATTCACTATAAACTCACAGGAAGATCCACACAAATTTCTAATGTACTTAGTCCAAGTACTGGAAAACAAAAACATACCTATAAATGAAATCTTCCAGATTTCATACATGTGGAAACATACATGCACTCTCTGCAACAATGTGACACAAGAAGAAATCCCCAATGAACGCTTCATATATATATCAATACCTAATTGTGAATCCATTCCATTTCAGCAACTTGTACAAAATGCAAACCATGGTAGATTATTTTCTACCTGCAATTCAGATAATCGCTCCACGTTAGTAATACAAACACATAGTAAATACGTAGTACTAATGCTTCTACGTTACAATGCAGATGGCACCAAAAACAACTGCAATCTGACTGGATTCACACATGGTCAAATATCACTTGGTAAGAAAACCTTCACAACAATAGGCATAATCTGCTACGCAGGAGCCACAAACAATTCAGGGCACTACACTGCATATATAAAAAAGAAATGTGGATGGTTTGAACGTAATGATAGTACCATTACTCTAAAGCAGAGATTACCAGCAAATCTTACAAACGCTTATTTAATGTTCTTAAAACCAAAATTTGATAACTAAACTGTACTTAAACCTTAAGTAACCTTGTAGTAAAAAAATATAAACTGTTAGAATATTCCAAAAGCTATCTAACTGCCCAAAGATTGTACAACAACTAATCAGATAAATGAATACCACTAAATTAGAGCAAAAAATAGACAGTTAGAATATGCCAATTGCTATCTAACTGTTCCAAAATTTAACAATATCGAAACAGATAAATCAATACCACTAAAATATATAAAAAAAATAGACAGTTAGAATACGCCTATTGGTATCTAACTGCTCCAAAATTTCATAATATCCAAACAAATAAATAATATGTTAGTGCTCAAAAAAAATGCAACAACCCAATATATAAAGCATTAGCCAGAAGCAACAAGTGAACACTGAAAACAAACAAACAAATAAACTGTGGCATAACAGAAAAAAGTTTTTTTTTAAATCCAACATGGATTTTTTTCTCTCCCACAGACCCAATGATTTTAGCAACGAACACAGAAACTGAGCAAATTGCACAGTAGTCTGGTTTGTAATCTACTAAATATGAGGGTCCAAAAAAAAATGTTGATTATACAATGTAATAAGTCATTACAAAATACTAATACTAACATGCTATTTTCTTTTATCACAGAAATTAACAAGACAGACATGTACTCCAGTTACTAAACCAAACAGTAAGTATATTATACACTCTATACCATGGCCACAACCATCGCAGCATATCATACCCATAATATCTTATAACTTTGCTCCTTATAAATTTGTTTTTGACCCAAAGTTATAAGCAACTATAAGTGTGATATGCTGCGGTGGTTGTGGCCAGGGCATAGAGTGTTGGGTGCATGACCAAGTGGTCATGCACCCAACACTCTATGCCCTGGCCACAACCACCGCAGTATATCACACCCATAGAGTCAAACATTTCAACTATGGCCTATGGAAACTTTTAATGTCCGTGGACATTACCAGTGTTCTTAGAACACTTTCAACTTGCCAGCGAACAATACGGAAAGAGTCTTCAGGACACCCCCTACGAACATTTCAGGACACCGCGAGAGTTCTTAGAACACTTTCAACTTGCCATCGAACAATACAGACAGCGTCTTCAGGACACCCCCTACGAACATTTCAGGACACCACGGCCCTCATTACGACCCTGGCGGAAATCGTGGTGCAAAATGCACCATGGAGCACGGCGGAAAGCTGCCGATAGCGCCATGGGGGTTGGTGGATTTTCCGCCCCATTCCGACCTCGGCGGGGCGGTAAATCCCCATCCCCCATTTTACCCTTCCCCATTCCCATTTTTGCCCCATAGGGTATAATGGGAGTGGGGAAGGCGTTAATTACGCCACCGTAAAATACGGTGGCGTAATTAACAACAAGGTCCCGTAGCGCCATGGATTTCTCCGCCCGGAAAAACCAGGCGGAAAACGCTCCATGGCGCTACGGGAACTCGTAGTAGGGCGGACGGGTCCGCCGCGAATACCGCTGGCGTAAACCCACTCCGCCAGGGTCGTAATGAGGCCCCACGAGTGTTCTTAGAACACATTCAACTTGACAAAGAACAATACGGACAGCGTCCTCAGAACACCCCCATTTGGTTTATTTGCGAACATTTCAGGACACCACGAGTGTTCTTAGAACACATTCAACTTGCCATCGAACAATACAGACAGCGTCTTCAGGACACCCCCTACGAACATTTCAGCACACCACGAGTGTTCTTAGAACACATTCAACTTGACAACGAACAATATGGACGGCGTCCTCAGAACAACCCCATTTTGTTTATTTGCGAACATTTCAGGACACCACGAGTGTTCTTAGAACACATTCAACTTGACAAAGAACAATACGGACAGCGTCCTCAGAACACCCCCATTTTGTTTATTTACGAACATTTTAGGACACTGCAAGTGTTCTTAGAACAAATTCAACTTGACAAAGAACAATACGGACACCGCGTGTGTTCTTAGAACACTTTCAACTTGACAACGAACAATACGGACAGCGTCCTCAGAACACCCCCATTTTGTTTGTTTGCGAACATTTCAGGACACCGCGAATGTTCTGAGAACACATTCAACTTGCCAGCGAACAATACGAACAGCGTCTTCAGGACACCCTCTACGAACATTGCAGGACACCGCGAGAGTTCTTAGAACATTTTCAACTTGACAATGAACAATACGGACAGCGTCTTCAGGACACCCACTACGAACATTTTAGGACACCACGAGTGTTCTTAGAACACAATCAACTTGACAAAGAACAATAAGGACAGCGTCTTCAGGACACCCCCTACGAACATTTCAGGACAACGCAAGAGTTCTTAGAACACTTTCAACTTGACAACGAACAATCCGGACAGCATCCTCAGAACACCCCCATTTTGTTTATTTGCGAACATTTCAGGACACCGCAAGTGTTCTTAGAACACATTCAGCTTGCCACAGAACAATACGGACAGCGTCCTCAGAACACCCCCATTTTGTTTATTTGCGAACATTTCAGGACACCACGAGTGTTCTTAGAACACATTCAACTTGCCATTGAACAATACGGACAGCGTCTTCACGACACCCCCTACGAACATTTCAGGACAACGCGTGAGTTCTTAGAACACACCCCCATTTTGTTTATTTGCGAAAATTGCAGGACACCGCGAGAGTTCTTAGAACATTTTCAACTTGTCAACGAACAATACGGACAGCGTCTTCAGGACTTCCCCCTACGAACATTTCAGGACACCCCGAGTGTTCTTAGAACACATTCAACTTACCATCGAACAATACGGACAGCGTCCTCAGAACACCCCCATTTTGTTAATTTGCGAGAATTTCTGGACACCACGAGTGTTCTTAGAACACATTCAACTTGACAAAGAACAATACGGACAACGTCCTCAGAAAACCCCATTTTGTTTATTTACGAACATTTTAGGACACCGCAAGTGTTCTTAGAACACATTCAACTTGACAAAGAACAATACGGACACCGCGTGTGTTTTTAGAAAACTTTCAACTTGACAATGAACAATACAGACAGCGTCCTCAGAACACCCCTTACGAACATTTCAGGACACCGCAAGAGTTCTTAGAACATTTTCAACTTGAAAACGAACAATATGGACAGCGTCTTCAGGACACCCCCTACGAACATTTTAGGACACCACGAGTGTTCTTAGAACACAATCAACTTGACAAAGAAAATATGGACAGCATCTTCAGGACACCCCCTATGAACATTTCAGGACAACGCAAGAGTTCTTAGAACACTTTCAACTTGACAACGAACAATACGGACAGCGTCCTCAGAACACCCCCATTTTGTTTATTTGCGAACATTTCAGGACACCACAAGTGTCCTTAGAACACATTCAGCTTGCCACAGAACAATACGGACAGCGTCCTCAGAACACCCCCATTTTGTTTATTTGCGAACATTTCAGGATACCACGAGTGTCCTTAGAACAGTTTCAGCTTGCTTGCGAACAAAACGGACACATATTGAGTCCTCAGAACAATCCCCATTCAGTTTATTTAGAACATTTCAGAACACCTGCGATATCCGTAGACAAATCGAACACAAAAAGAATGTCTACCACATAAAAAAGCACAACATTTAACCTATCTCATACCCTCCCATCCTCCTCAAACACTCCTACACACCAACGCACTCTACTAAATACACATTTTGAACAAACTTTCACTGCGCTGTCCGCGGACTTCACGCTTCACACCGTCCAATCAACGAACACGCTGCATGTCCGCGGACATGACATAAGCCGCTCGGCCAATCAGGACACTGTCCGTGGAGCGAACAGGGAAGTGCGTCCGCGGACCGAACATAGATATCACTAATTTTTTTGTACCTACTTTTTGGTCATTTTAAAAATAAACTACTGGACGGATTTTCAGCAAATTTGCAAAAGCACGTTTTCGGGACCAAGCCGCTGCTCCTGGTCCAAATTTGGTGAAAATCCGTCCAGCAGTTTTGGCTGTAGGCGCAAGCAAAAATGTTTTCCCATTCAGTCTATGGGGAAAAAAAACGTTTTGGGACCCCCCGATAACTTTGCCCCCCCTGGACGAATCCTCACCAAACATTGCAAACTTTTACAGAGTTGGCCATATACTTTTTTTGCAAAGTTTGGTGAGGATTCGTCCAGGGGGGAGCGAAGTTATAAGCCGCCCAAAAAGTGCTCTTCCTCTGGAAACACCAACTTAACCATAACTACATGGCCACTACCGTGGCCATGTAATGAATATGTATATACATATCTATTCAGTGAAAACACTTTGTTAAAGGGACGTTATGGTTAAGTTACAATAATAAAAGCCTACGAAATTCAGTGAAAAAGTTTGTTAAAGGGGCCTTATGGTTAAAAGTAAAACTGTAAAATTCCAGAAATTTGCCAGTTATGGTAAGCTAAGCAACCATATCTTGCGCCGCCACCGTGCACTGCTAATACTAACACACAGGACTTTAAAGATGACATCACAAATCTCATTGAGGACATCACTGATTACATCACATATCTAAGTCACTTGTTCTTGTTCAATGAGATATCTAGGCCAGGTGGTTTTGTTCACTAACAGTCAGAATATGAACATTTAAAAAGTGTTATATATATAGATGTTAACCTTGTCGTATGTTCTTAGGGTTTGGTCTCAGCTCATGGTGCACAAATATGGGGCAATTAGCAGGCTTCCAACACATAATTAATTTGTATACATGAAGATAAATCTTAATGTTATTGACATTTTCTGGTGCTGTTGTTTCTTTCTGCCTTACTTTAGTTTCCCTGTATGTGCTTCAGTATGTATTCTTTGTACTGAACCCTGTATTCTTTGTACTGAACCTGTAGGCCCTTTAAGGCAAGGTAACAGTATCTGAGATGGATGGGGATGCAGATCTTACTCATACATCAAAAATCAGATCGACACAGGAAGTTAGCAAAAACATAACTGTTTTATTTGCAATTGTCTAAAAGATGGAGTACAATGGGCATCAACGGACACCACACAGTCATAAGTTTCACTCAAGAGTTCTCCAAGCATTTCATAAAAATCACCATTTATACTAAAAATGTGTCATGATGACGTCATACTACGTGGCAAAATAAGAGAACCTACTAGGAGATATGATAGTCTTAAGGGGAACACCTATGTATACTTTCTATAGGGGACTGGACTGTGATTGGGTTTCTAAGGTCAGGTGGACAACTAAGCCAACCCCTAGTGCAAGTCATCGTCCGTGTCATACTAATACACAATGTTCTATTGGCTTCTCAAACTATTATGCTCTCTGCTACGTGACCCTCTACAATTGGTTGGCACACTTGTACCCTTCTGGATTTTTCCACTTGCTAGCAGCACATATGCTGGTACCCCAGGTGCTGGAGGGTTGGCTTGATCATGCCCCCCCACCCAATTAGCCGAACATCCATCATCACTCCTGTGGTCTGCCATTCAATGAGCTTCTTTGAACTCACCCTTGCAAAGGATCACTATGCCTGAAAATAAAAGGGAATGAGAGCATGGCCTTATCTTCTGGTCTCGGTGTAGCTCGCCCCAAAGTCTATTTTCATCTGACCATGTGACAGGAGACCACGTTTTGAGCTCTTTCAATATATTTAACACTATTGAATGAGTAAAACCTGGCGCTTCTTGTGTCTTTCCCTTACACCTCAAACAGGAGCTTGGCACACTTCTCATGTTTTTTGTACCTTCTCGAGTAGGTAACCAGTTTCTTGGCTGCTTCAACCCTTGACACTGGGCCAGGCAAACCTTCTTGAATCTTCCTTCACTGTCAGCTGTTTTATTCTACTGTGCCACACTTTCAGCCCTTCTATTCACGGGGTCCAAGTTTGCTAAAATGCGTCATGGAACATCCAGATTCTATACACACTTATATATATATATTGGCGGGCCCGCCTGCAGTCTCTTCAATACGTATAGCCAGCCTTATGATTACTTAGCTCTACTTGCGTTACTGCAGCTATACAATTATAAAACAGCATTGCATTTTCTTCAGTGCTTCTCCGCTAGTGCAATCTTCATTTTGCTTGCGAAATGTTATTCAATTGTTTTCTTCACCATCAGATTCTATAAGGTCTATTCACCTTCTTCATTGGCATCTCTTCTGGGTGCGTCGTTTCTGCTTCATGTGACATCATCAGTCTTCTCTTCCACTCATCTTCACACTTCTTCCGGAATTTCCTTCAGGAGGCTGTCATTTCTCTGCGGATACATCATGTAGGGTTTTCTCTAAGGATACCTTGTTTCAAGGACTTTTCGCAAACATAGGTATCATTATTTGCTTTGCGCATGTCGAAATTTCAGGTTGCCAACATATAGGCAAAGTGGGGGCGGGACTACAGTAGTAACACAAGTGTGTAGTAAGTCTTGAGTTGTTAGCTATTTATTCCATGTTTAACATTACTCAAAACTATGATAAGGTAGCATTCATTTGTTTAGTATCCAACATTTCCAGATGAAAAATATTGTACTTCTATGGTGCATGCTGCATTCTTAGCCTATGTATATGTATGATTAGGTTCCTGTATTAACAACAACACTCCAATATCATGTTTTGTTTTGATGAGTACATTCTTTAATACATTAAGTAGTTCATGATAGGTCTTCTGATCACCTGTGAAATCTTGTTACCAACATTATAAACACAACCTTTTTTAGGGACTGTTAATCAAAATTAATTGTATTTATGATGTCATCAGTGATGTCATCAATTACATTTGTGATGTCATCTTTAATGTCCTCTGTGTTAGTCCAGGCAGTGCACGGTGGTGGCGCGAGTTATGGTTGTTTAGCTTACCATAACTAGCGAATTTCTGTTTTCTTTCAGTTTTACATGTAACCATAACATTCCATTCACAAAGTGTTTTCACTGAACTTCATAGGTTTTTAGTATTGCAACTGAACCATAACGTCCCTCTAACAACAATTTTTCACTGAATTTAATAGGTTTTTACTTCTGCAACTTAACCATAATGTCTCTTTAACAAAGTTTTTTTTCACTGAATTTCTAAGCTTTTTACGAGTGCACCCTTAATTTGCTACATGTTCCTTATATTATACTCACCCCCAATGAATCAGTGGACAGTATGAAAATCCACGGACAGAAGGTAGCATTCACAAAGCCCAGAAGCACAGGGGAGAACAGCAAAGGATGTACCCTTCAACCAACAAACACATATATCTAAAACAACATTATTTATATTTACTACACTCAAATATACCTTTTTGTACAGATCAGCATTTGAAAATGTACAAATAATGTTTTCATTTAGCACACAATAAAATAGAATGCGCCAAGCACAAACCATAACTTGACACCTCATATTAACACTTCAAGACAACTCTTCATATAGATTCACATACAGCAGGTGTTCATTGCAAAACGACCTCTTACCAAATAATATGTACACTGTATTTATTTATCTATGAATACCATTCATAATATAAACATTTCCTATAAGCAAAAAGCACTACTTTGTATTTTCACAGAAATGGCAAACACACTTGAGTGGTTGGAAGAAAACTTCTCAAAATAATGATTGATGATGACATCTAGAATGGTAAACATATCTTTAAATATAAACAAATAATGTAATTTATTCAGAGCTCATTCAAATAATAATATCTTCTTATCTTAAAGCACACATTTTACATGAAGTAAGAACACCCCAATTTAATTATGGAGAATCCCAAAGACAATCTCTATCCCCAACTGCACATAATGAAATCATGATCATGTCTACAAAATTGTGTAAACTTAGTAATGACTTTAAGGGACTTTTAAATTATGTTAAAAACCATGCTGTTTGTGTTAGGACAATTTTCTGAAGTCCATCTAAAGGCTTATTAAAACCATTCGACTGAGGCGGTACCAGACTCCATTCTTAGCAGAAGACTGTACCATCTGTGTTCAGGGTAGCGTAGACCGAGCAGCCAGGCCTATCTCAGGAGGGAGAGAAGGCTGTAGAATCAGTACAATGAAATTGCAATACACATGGTCCAAAGAAACACTGACACACTATTTATTATAAAAATGAATTGTTTATTTAAATGCAAGTAGGCCCGGATAAATCCTGGGGGAATAAGTACTATCACAGATCATATAAACACTTTATATAAAAACACAACATTATGCTTGTAGGCACAGACTAAAGCATATAACCTTATTTGGAACACCTAACTGTAGTTAATGGGAAATCAAACCAAATACTAACTTTTGGATTACTTACAGTAATACAGCGTAGTAGACCCTAGCATTTGTGCCGTGATGGTCACCATGAAATCACAAAGTAATATCAATTGGACAACATACTTTTCAGAATAATGACACACTTATTTTAGGAACAGTAAAAACCTATAACTTCTTTTGGGATATTTCAGTTATACTCAAGGTATGTAAACTCTTTTGTGTACTCTTCAATTACAGTTGCTTTTCAGTGCGCAGACTAAGGAAAGCAATAACTTGTTAACTTATTTCTGGAAGGCACACAGCTAACACAAGGTAAGTAACACCTCTATACTTTTGTAAGGAGCTACCAGCAACCTAAAATGTAAGTATGACCTAAGCAGTTTTATTCTGTGCAGGCTAACAGCAAGTCAGGGGAAGCAAGACCCAACTGGGGACATTCATGCAATTATCCCAACAGGAAAAATGAAGTGAAAGCAAAAGCTTTACTTTTGGGAAGAGGGGACCCTAATTCAAAACTGAGAAAGTTAAACTTCTATCTACTTTCTGTTAGAATGGTGAGACAGTTTTTAAGGAAAGTAAGACATTGAGAATACCTATTTAAGAAGGCACACGGCTTATTCACGGTAAGTACATCCTATATATACTTTTCAGAATGGCAGAACATAGCTAAGGTAAGTAATAACTTTTTGTAACTATTCACTCTGACAGTTTAAAGTTACCAACTAATTAATTTACAAGTAAGTCACTTGTCAACACTTGGTTTTCCGTTCAAGGCAAACAAAGGCAAACCCCTTAAAGTATCCAGCGCTTTCCAATTATAGTACATGAGTTCTCTCAGAGGCAGAAGACCCTAGTGGCCTAGGAGCCAGCTGTAGGCTAGGTGAGATAGGGCGCAGATGCAGGAAAAGTTCAGAGTTCCAGAGGAAGCCTATTCAAACAAGTAAGTATTTTACTTTAGAGTTAGTTGAGGTTCCAGGGACTTCAGAGAAGAAACCTTAGGAGGATTGAAGCAGTGGGCCTGGGTGAACTGGATAAGAGACCTCCCAATCATAGAAAACACCCCAAAACTACAAAGCAATCACAAGAGACTGAAGCTAAGTATGATATGATATGATATGTTATGATATGATATATGTCATTTTTATCGCTCCTATATCCAAGTGTTGAAGGCTCGATGAGATAAGGAAGGGGGAACAGCGGGAGGACAGAGACAGCAATCTTACTAGGCCAAGTGAAATTGAGATCGCGCAAGTGCAGGGGAGGGGGGAGGAGAAAATGCCAGGGGAAAGGGGAGGGGACAGTACTGTACATGGGATCAAAACAATAACAAGAACTTTCAGAGAGACAGGGATGATGTTCCAGAGGGAGGCCCCAGCCTCAGAAAGAGATCTACTACCAACTCGTTGCTTGGAGAAGTGACTGGCCCTGAGGGAGTCAGAGGTGGAGGAGCCAGAGCTTGAGTAGGAAGGTATTTGCGAAGAGTGAGTTGGATGTATAGAGGACCCAGGCCCCAGAAGGCCTTGTGGACAATGCTGAGGATCTTGATTGTAATTCTTCCAGCCACTGGGAGCCAATGCAGAGATTTCTGTGCTTGAGAGATACGATCCCTGGACTTGAGGCCAAGGACAAGTCTTAGAGTCCTGTTCTGGATGAGTTACAGAGGGCGGAGAGTAGAAGCAGGCAGATTTAGAAAGAGGCCGTTGCAGTAGTCCAGCCTAGAAAAACCAGAGCTCAGGAGACAGTGAGCTACAGGCGGAAGGAGAGGAAAGGAAGAATACCTCCGAGGAGGTGCAGTTGGTATTTTGACTTCTTAAAGATGTCAGAGATGTGAGGAGAAAAGGAGATTGTGGAGTTGAAGATGACCCTGAGATTCTTAGCCTCACTGGTGGGAGCAGGAAGAGGGCCAAGGAAGGCGGGCCAGAGAGTGACAGCAAAGGAGGCTCTGCCAATGAGGAGAATCTCTGTTTTACTGGCATTAAGGCAGAGATTGTTGGTGGCACTCCACTCCTGGATAGCAGGCAGACAGTCAGAGATGAGAGAAGGGGTAGAGGTGCACTGAAAAATGGAACATAGAACTGCAATTTGGTGGCCGAGAGGTGCCAGGTATTGGCTGAAAAGACAGGGAGAGAGGTTAGACCCCTGGGAAACACCACAGGTAGAGAGTGAGATAGAGGAAAGGAAGGACCAAAGTTGGACCTGATAGGGTCGCTCACAGAGGAACAAGGTCAGCCAGGGCCTGATCGGTGGCACCCAGGTTATCCTGGGGATGATTAAGCAGGATGGCATGGTTGACCATGTCAAAGGCAGAAGAGAGATCGAGTAAGATGAGAACAGAGGGGAGATTAGAATCAAGGTTATAGAGCAGATCTTCACAGATGTTCAGGACAACAGTTTCCATGCTTATGGGTGCTCTGAAGTCACACTGCTGGTCATGGAGACAACCAACAGATTCAGTGTGAAGATTAAGCTGGGAGATGGACATGTTTTCCAGGAGTTTGCCCAGGAAAGGTGCGATGGAAATCGGATGAGAGTTAGCCAGGCAGAAAGGGTTGGCTGAGGGGTTCTTGAGAAGAGGGTGCACAAGAGAGTGCTTAAGGGGGAATGGAAGGCTCCAGTGTTGAAGGAGTGGTTTGCAGAAGAACAGGGAAGAACCTGTTTTGATGAGACTTTCATAGATCAGACTTGTCGAGAAACCTCCTCAAGAGAGAACAGAGGAAAGCAAGAGAAAGAGGGAGGAGAGGTGGCCACAGAGGGGCCAGGGAGGTAGAGGAGATAGTAGCGGGAGGAGCAGAGGATAAGAGGGTGGACAGGATATCTGTCATGATGCCCGCTCCCGGGGAGCCGGTTCAATCCCTGCGTCCCCGAAAGCGGACATCCAGTCCCCAAGGAAGGACCCAGCAACCCCATATAGGGGCCCTTTGGACAGTGTCCTGGCGCCTATGGCGCCAGGCTCATAAAAAACATCAGTCCTGGCGCCATAGGCGCCAGGCTCATTATGGGAGTGCTTGGGTGCACTTACCTGATGCAGACCATGCTGCAGGATCCCGGCCTCCATCCGGGCGTGGTCAGGGAAGGATACATACCTGATTGGAGGAAGGATACATACCTGGAACTTCTTCCAAGGATATTTAAACCTCACCCAAACAGCCACACGTGCTTCGCGTTGTTCTGCATCTAGCAGCTGGACGCTCACCGTGTCTGCTCCTGCATCCTGACTTCTGCCACGCTGGCCAGCATCCTGGATCACCTGCAAAGGAAGAGAAGAAGAGAACAGAAGAAGGAAAAGTCCTTACCTGCTAAATCCGCATCCCGGAGACATCTCGCCGACAATCCTGAAAAGGAAAACTTTTATTTAAAAGCTCATCGCGTCGATCGCTGCAGCGCCGCATTCCACTCACCTTTACAGGGCGCCTCCATGTTCAGCAGCGATCATCCGGATTCGCAGTCACGCCCCAGCGCCTAGGTAGAAAAAGACCAGAACAAGGTGAGAGAGAGAAGGGAATAAGGAAAGCTAAATCTCCATGTTAAGACTTACCTGTTGATTCATTCCCTCTTCATTTCGGGACCGCGCCGCATCCTGGCATTTCCGGACCCCGGCCCCTAAGGGGAAAAAGAGACATCAGCGTTAATGAGCGAATGAAAAGACATTACCAAAAAATGCTCATTAAAGACTTACCTGATTTCTACAAGGATTTCACCTCTCATCTCGGGTCGGAGCCTGTTCCCCGGCATTCCGTACCCCGGCCCCTATGGGGAAAAAGACACTAGCATTAGTACATTAATGCATGGACACAAGGGGAACCTCTTATCAAAAAACTTACCTGGAAGCCAAGCAAGTTTGGTTCTCACCAATCCGAAAATCCAGTGAAGTAACTGGATACCAACGCGCCCCTGCATCAGAAGCAGGATGGAGAGCTCGTCCTTCCAGACCCTAAGGTGAGACGCTACGAGGAATCACAGAAGGGTTTCGAGGAGGGTGAGAGGGGAAAGTGGGAGGCCAATTGCATTACCCCGCAGACAGTTAATCCCCTATTTTCACCTACAGAAGGATACTTCTGCGAGCCAGACAAGCCAGATTAGTGGGCCCGGTCCAGTCCGTCTTCCGAACCGTGCGCATCACCTTAGAAGAGGTCAGCAGCGCGAACCAGGCCAGTGCCTCCGTGGGAGTCAGGTGAGCATAACAATATCCTTGGTTTTAGAGATGAAATGAGAAGCTAGGCCGTGCAGAGGGTCTGGGAAGGGACAGGAGAGGTAGCGAATGCAGCAGGATTGGCCAGCTCCTTGCAGATTTTAAAGAGTTCGGTCGATTTGTTAGATGCAGCAGAGACCCGGGCTTGGATGTGGGCTCTTTTTAGTGTGGACAGGGAGCCAGTATTGCCTTTGGAGCAGGTGCCAGGCCAGTTTGTCAGAGGATGCACAAGTACCCAAGCCAGCAAAGTACCTCAGCACAGAAGAAGATTTTGCCCCAGGAAGACTTCAGAATCTGCAGCCAAGTACCTGGTCTTTGAATTCCTTCTTCAAGAAGACAGAAGGCAGGACCAACCGCAGGACCAACCTGGAAGTGAGTTTTGCAGCAAGGATCATGGGGAAGGCTTCAGGCACGGTTTTTCTCATGGCTGCATGTGACTCTGTGGATTTGGCGCCTTTTTCAGAGGAAGAATGAATATTCAGATTCTCATCATTTGCAAGGTCCAGCACTCTGTTGAGGGGACTTTTCAGACTCAATTCACATCTCTGGAAGTCCAGTAGGATTCCCACAAAGCTTCAGTGGGATTTCAAATTCAGAAGACCCTGCAGCGCGCAATGGCTTGAGTTGACAGGGTATTGGAGTATTTCAGCCTCGCTAAAATGCAGCACAACGTGGGATGGCTCAAATTTCAGGTCTTTTTGAGTCTAGTGGGTCTCATTCGGCTCTGGTTAGGGATTGTTGTTTTCATAGTCCCCAGATTGATTGGAAAGAACTATAATAGCAAGCTCTGGTTACACAGCAGACTCACCGGTCTCCGGAAATCGTCTCAGCTGTGGTTTCTACATCTTCCTCTTCAGCTTTTGTTCCAGTGGTCGACTATCTCTTCAGCTTCCAGGATTGGACTTGAAACATTCAAACAGCCTCCAAGTTTGAACTGGATTCTCACTTTCTGGAGTCTGCGCAGGAAGTCCACAGAATACAGGGGCCATTTTGGTAAAATGGGCACCCATGGGGACCTTTACCAGGGCTGTGGAAACAACCCACGGTAAAGCTGCACTGAATCGGTAAAAAGGTTCATTGCCTCCAGTCATTTAAGGTAAGATGCTCCTGGTGACATAAATGTTACCTTTATAATGAGAATGGGCATACATGGTATCTCCCCAGCACTCCACATAGGGTGGGTGATGCTGGTCTCACCTAAGAAAATGTAAAAGGGATCCAAAGTTCCTTTCTATCCTTGGGAACTGTAGTTCTCACAAGGGAAGCCAGAGAAAGTTAAGGGGAGCACCTATAGCAACCCAGCAACACTAGGCAGGTCTTGCCAACAAGTTGTCAAAGAGGATAACTTTTCAAAGACACTATGGAGAGTCTTAGAAATGACATCCATAAAAAGGGTAAAAGATTATGTGAGTGTGGAAAAATGTTTCCACTCACAGAGGTATAAGGAAAAATAATCCACCAGTAAAAGCTAAATGTTCTGCGTTTGACACAGGTCAGGAAGATTTATCATTGCTATGAAAATCTTCCCTAAATCTTATCTAACAAATTAGAAATGTTGATTATCACTGTCCTTCTTGTACCTGTCCCTCTTGTCTCCAGCAATCACCCCAATCAAATTCCTAAAGTATAAATGAACAACACTTTGATGAAACTTCACTCCTTCCCTCCCCTGATGATCATTGTATAGAAATTCAAAATTCTCCTATTTGTTTCCCATTCCGATACCCCATCCCTTTCATGAATACATTTATTATACTATAAATATGTTGTATAGTGTTCTGTCATGAAACCCCAATTAGTAATCCGTGGACAATACGACTGTCTGGGTTGTCTGTTCTCAATATGGGGTGTCTGCAGACATTCCGTCGTGTCTGTTCAGTCTCGCATTACACACTTTTAATTGGTCCACACACTTTTAACATGCGCCTGTCAGTCTTCCGCCTGATGATGTCCATGGACAGCCGTCAGCACCTTGGACGTCCCCGGACGTCATCATGTGACCACACCTGTGCAGCGTGACAGCGTGTCTTCAGATTGAGTCCATCACCATGGACAGTTTACAACTGCATTTTCAGCCAGTCTAGGAAGTTTCAAGTTGTAAGTTTACCCTTTTAGAGGTTCTACACCCAATCTTAATTGATCTGGCAACTTTTTACAACTTTCCAGCGTCTATTTACGACTTGGTAGTCCGTGGACAGTCGCGCGGTCCGCAGTCATCTCCTCTGCATGGACCCACCCATTACTTTTGGTCATTCTCATTGTGGCTATCCAGGAGAGAGCACCAGGAGAAGACATGCTTAGCAGAATTTAATGAACCTTGCACTTACCTTCAAAATGGCATCTGCTATGGCCATTAATAGCAAAGAAAACTGGGTGTAACCACCCAGTATACCAGATGCTCACAGGCTGCTCTTGTTCAAAAGCTGCAATGTTAGTTAGGAGCGCTAGTCCATGATATTCTGCTGAGATGTATGTTCTTTACCGAGAAATTATTCAAAGATTTTATTACAATTAAGGGTATATTTCCCAAAGAAAGTGTTAATGAAAGCAAAATAGAGGCAAACAGCTTCCTTAGCAATGTGGGCTCATTAGCCAATGTATTTCGGAGATAACACCTTCCTTTTCGGTGCTGGACTGCCCTTGTGGGCAGGACAAATACTGATATGCCCTTGTGGGCGGGACAAAGACTGATATGGAAATGAACATTCCTCTTTTGTGAAAAGTACAGTGAGAAAAAAGCAATGGCTGCAAACTCTCAAAGTGGGTAAAAACCACAGAACAGGTTATCATGCCATGTTCTTTCTAGAGAGGGGAGCCTGCTACCTTTTTTGTATTTTTGAAAGGAACTTGGGGTTGGTCATCCTAAGTTACCTGGGGGAACCCAGACACAGTGCCCTTGCTCACTGTGCTCAGAGATGCACAGCTCCATCTCACTGATGAGCCCTGACTAAGCCGAAACACATGCCTGGGGTTGCTGTGGGCACTCTTGTTCAAAGGTGGTTTCCAGGCATTTCGGTGCTGGACTGCCCTTGTGGGCGGAACAAAAAACAGATATGCAAATGCATGTTCCTTATTTGTGAAAAATACAGTGAGCAAAAAGCAATGGCTGCAGACTTTCAAAGTGGGTAAACACAGCAGAACAGGTTATCATGCCATGTTCTTTCTAGAGAGGGTGAGCCTGTTACCTTTTTTGTATTTAAAAAAATACATATGTGCATTTATAGCAGCACTGTGTGTAACTTGTTTCTAAAAGAAAGGACATGCGAATTGAAAAGATGTGTACAACATTTTTAAATGGCACTTGGTGTGTGCAAGTTCAATTAATATGTTTTCAGTACATGCATACTTGCCAATATGACCCATTGCAATCTATAGGTGCTTATCAAGTCTTGTATTTTTTCTGCATTTTGTAACTTGTAATACCACTTCTCCCATTACAAAACAACAGCACTGGACTATAAGATTCAAACTTGTGGTATTCATATGGAATGAAAAATGGAAGATACTGTGCGTTTAAAAATATTTCTTTTTAGGTGAATTTTTATTAAAGTTAAGAAATGCATATATGTATCTATAGCAGCACTGTGTGTAACTTTATTCTAAAAGAAACAAAATATAGATGCAAAATATGTGTACAACATTTTTAAGTGCCCCTTAGTGTGCGGAAGTTTAATATCTTGGCAGTACATACATACCTGCTATTGTGACCCGTTCCAAACTATAGGTGCTTATCCACCCCTAGTTTTTTCTGCATTCTGGGAATTGTAGTTCAAGTTTCCTAATGCAAAAAGTGCTACTACAACTCCCACAATACAAATAAAGAACAACATTCGATAAGCACCTACACATTACAATGGATCATGTTGGCAAGTATGCATGTACTGCCAACATGTTAAACTTCCACACAACTTGTATGAGAGCATTATAATTCAAACAATACACCCATTTCAACCTATAATACCCATTAAACCGAAAACAGCCACATTGCCTTCATCTGAGTTACTAAACGGCATCTATGGCAAAGTAGTATATTTGCCATTAGATCTTAAAGACATTTTACAAACTCAAGCAGTACAGCAGCCCAGATATCAATCTTGGATTGCACTAGTTAATGGTGTACCAACAAAAGACAAACAAATTTGGCAACAATCAGTCTACTTAAACAAAGTTATACAAGCCCTACAATATCTGAAAGAAAACAATGAATACAACAAAGATATAAACATAGAGGTAAACTTAATAGAAACCACCAAAATAATTCACCAGCAACTGGCCAATTTGAACCTGTAGTTCCTGTTACTGCAGCCTAAATTTTACACCAGTATACAATTTACCCACTGCACTCCAAAGACACCATCGAAGATGCATTTGAAGATGAGCATATGGGAAAAAGTGTAGAAGCACGTTCTTTTCCTCTACTCTATCCTACAGGAAAAGGAGGAAGATATGATGAAAGATCAAAACAAATTAGTGCATCAGAAAATGGTGCTTTACAAATGTATTGTGAAGACCCCAGATTCAGACAAAATGTAGAATACATTTTCCACCTCCTTTTCGAAAGTGAACTAGCAACTCTATGGGCCTCAATCGTGTCCGCGTTCAGGTTCCCTGAATGGGGAATTACCGGGCCATTCTGACTTTGGAAGGACGGTATTTCCTCCTTCAGGGAACCCGAGCCCTGTCCTTCCCCATTCCCATTCGAGCCCCCATAGGGCTCAATGGAATGGGGAGTGAGCTAACAACGGGCCCATCAATTACGGGCCCGTTGTTATCTCCCTGGTCCCCTCGCGGGACCCGCTATGGAGGTCTGGAAAAACCAGACGTTCAGAGCGGGTCCCGCGAGCGGACCTCGTAATAGTGCGGAGTGGGTTTAACACTGCCGGCACCATTACCGGCATTGTTAAACACATTCCGCACTAGTCGTAATAAGGCCCTCTGAATGGAGTTGCACAAACATTAAAAACAGGCTCTAATTTTTTAAACATGTCCACTACCCAACTGCCTGAAAAGATAAAAGACAAAGATTATGTTTTGCAATAAAGTATCACAAATCTCTTTTGGCAAACATGCGTGGTACAAAAGAATACTGGTTCTGACATCATGCTGATATAGGTTGTATGGTACGGAACCTAGGCCCACCCACATGTTTTGTTATCTTGACCCAGGCAATGCATCTTTGCAATTCTGCACTTCATCTGCAATAAAACTACCTCTCCACTCAGAAAAGTGCAACACTTCTTTTGGAGAAAAGAACATTAATCCAGAGGAGCATCCACATGCTTTTGTGGATAAAAGATGCTCCCAAATCTGGAAATGCAAGTGATGCCACTGTTTTACAGTTTATTAAAAAAATACATTACCTGTGACATCCCTTCAGAAACCACAAACAGTGACCTACATACATAAATCTTGTGCTTCTAAAAAATTAAGTGTGGCAAATACTGCCAAAGTAGATATAAAAAGAAAGGTAAATACTATACCAAACACACTTTGGCTTCCTTAGACCAGTTTGCAAAAAGGACAAGTAAATGGCTTGATGTCTTCTGTTAGACACAATGTAAAAGGCAAATCACCTAAAAACACATACACCAAGTACAACAAGTATTTGAATGCAATCATTGCCCTCACGTGTAATGCAAATGTAGACATACAATACATTGCAGACAATTCCACTGCAGTTGCAAGATATGTCACAGCCTTTCTTACCAAAGCTGAGAAATACATTGTCATAGAGAATGCGGGTGCTATGAAGACCGTTTAACAGGTACAGCCTTAATTAGCACATCTGAACACATTATCTGCACCCGCAGATTCATCCTGAAAAAGAGTACTGAAATCCTACCAAGAGATAGAAATAATAGCTACAAAGTATACCAACAGTCTGGGCATTTAAACATTTTATTTAGTGACGCATATTACCCAAACAGAAGTACTGCTTTGGAAAACATGTGCCTGTTCCACATAGCCCAACACGACTCCTTTAAAAACAATGTCACATCAGATGAGACAACTTGAAAATATTCAGTCTCAACTTGAGAAGGAAGCCTATTGAAACTTACCACAGCCAGCCTAATTAATCATATTAAGTTATCATTTAAATCTCTGCAACATAGAGAACTTTATTACATGGCCCTACTGCACATTTTTTAACATTAGAGAAAAGAAGTAAAATGATTAGGACTCATTTGAAGCTTCATTCAAAACAAATAATAGCAGTATAACAAATGTCATTTTGAAACAATGCAAATAAATGTTGGACAATGAGCGCCAACAAGAGGAAGAAATTGAAGCTCTACTAGATAAAGGCACCCATGAGGGTATTCAACCTTCCCTTACAGGAAGTCAAGAACCACTTGGAGAACCACTCATTTTAAATGAAGCAGAATTAGCCATGACTGAGGTAGACAATATCATGTATCAATCTAAATAATCGGAAGAAGACTTGTCAGTGCTAAAATCACAGCTAAATGATGAACAGAAGTCATTGAAGAAATTGAGCATGGATTTAAGTATGAAACTAAAACTTGTAGCTGTAAAAAATATAAACCTCTCCTCATGTATATAAGTGGTGAAGCTGGTGCTGTTAAAACATTTTTTATTAAATTAATCAGCAAATCTATACAAGACTTAACAAACAGCAACCTTTCATCTGTTGTAACAGCCCCTACAGGTTTAGCTGCCTGTAACATAGGAGGTGTACCTTCACACCTACTACTGCTGCTTCCAGTAGAACACCAACACAAATTAGAATACTACAAACTTATCAGCAGAAGCTGCGACTGAAATATGCAGAATTTTGAAACAAATCGACATGCTGCTGATAGGTGAAGCACGCATAGTTTCCAATGTCATGTTGGCTTTAATTCATCTTAGAAAGCAAGAAGTCCTAAAAACCGACTACGAAGAACTGTTTGGTGGAAAACACTTTATTGTTTTCAGAGACCTCCTACAGTTAACACCAGTAAAAGATCAACCTATTTTCAAAACTCTAGAACACAATCAATGCCGTAACACACTCAACAGCATTGAGAACTAACTCAAAGCATGCATCAGTCTGCAGATCTCACTGTTGATAACATTTTAAAAAGCATTAGAACTGGTCTGCTTACTAAAGATGCTAAATTCTTAAATACTAGACAAATCCTTGAGCTATATGGGCAAACACATCTGGTCCTGATGTCATGGAACAGTTAACTCAGCAAAATATAAAATGCATGTCCTTAATGCCAGCCCTTTCAAGCAGTAGTGAATTCGCCAATACAATGTTGAAAACATAAATGCAACCCATACTACATATCAGCTCCACAGACAAACTAGAAGTGCAAGGCATGACACTCTCTATGTGTCAACAAGCAACAGCATGACTAAATAGCTTAGGAAAATGTATCTTCTACACAGCTGGATTGGAAAAAGGATTAACTCTGTTTCTAAACTGCAAAGTCATCCTAAAACGTAACCTTGACGTAGAACAAGGTTTAGTCAATGGAGAAATTGGTACAGTAGTTGGCTTCCGAACATAGCCACGTGACAACTACATTCAGTTTGTCAACATCCAATTTGACAAACTTGCAGAACTAAAAAAAATAGCCCACACAATAGCACATTTCCTTCTTTTCAAAGACATGTACTTATGCAGAGGACAATTCTCTCTATCAGTTGAATATGCTGTAACTATACACAAATTGCAAGGTCTAACCCTAGAACACGCATTCACTGACATTGGCAGTGCAGTCTTTAAAGAAGGGATGAGTTAAGCAGTTAAGTAGCACTTTCACGTCTGCGTGCACTCAGTGGTCACGGGAGGATAGCTCAGTGGCAACGTGTTCGCCTTGGAAGCAAGATGACACCAATCAACACAGGTTGGATCCCCGGGTCTGCGCTTAGAAATCTCTGGGTATTTAAGCGCGTTATAAATACGCAACTAAGAAAAGAAAAAAAAACACAAAAAGAAATCATGTACCAGCGCCTCGATGCCTGCGGGCCATGTGTGAGCACTTTAAAAATGCATGCTGACATTCCTTGCATCCTAGAATACAGAAGGTTATGTGCAATGTACAATCCCCATCTAGATATGTACCCTGTATCTCAAAAAAGAAAACCTTTAAAAAGAAAACAAATGCAAACAAAACCTGTAACAAATCTCCCAATAATCCTGCTTAAAAAACAAAGAGCAACTGCTTCTCCATCAAATAATATATCCACAAAACTGTCTATTCCAAATTAAACTGCAGGGCCCATCAACGGATGCAGAGGCACAACTCTCTAGTCTATTTAAATTCAGCAACACAGCTGGAGTAAATAGCTATGCAAATGTAGCAACCAATCTTCTCTTTCAATTGCTACCAATTGTTCACAACATTTACTTAAACAACTCAGAGCAGTTGTGTTTGCAAATTCTTGTCCTTAAGAGAAATGCCACAAATAATCCAGCAATTACAATGTCTCAGGTATAAGGCAAGAATTGGACTACTGTACAGGAATGGTAAAATATACCATAACATTCAGGAATATCCACACAAATTCCTAAAGTATGTATTCAAGTACTGAAACCAAAAAACATCCATATAAATGAAATCTACCAGATTTCATATATGTGGAAACATACATGCACTCTCTGCAACCACATTTCACAAGATCACACCCCTAATGAAAAATGTGTGTATGTATCCATACCCAATTCTGAATCAATTCCATTTTACCAGTTTCTGCAGAATGAAAATCATAGCATGTTATGCCCTTTTTGTAATACAGACACTCATTCCAACATGCAAATATACTCATATGGCCAATATTTGATACTAATGCTTCTAAGGTACAATGCATATGATACCAAAAATAACACTAAGCTTATAGGCTTCTGACACGGCCAAGTATTTCTTGGTAAGAAAATATTCACAACAGTGGCCATATTCTACCACACTGGTGCTACAACCACTTCAGGCCACTATACTGCAAATGTCAAAAGTGGTTGTTTTGAATGTAATGACGCCTCTGTTACTCCAAAACATAGGTTACAATTCTGAATCAATTCCATTTTACCAGTTTCTGCAGAATGCAAATCATAGCATGTTATGCCCTTTTTGTAATACAGACACTCATTCCAACATGCAAATATACTCATATGGCCAATATTTGATACTAATGCTTCTAAGGTACAATGCATATGATACCAAAAATAACACTAAGCTTATAGGCTTCTGACACGGCCAAGTATCTCTTGGTAAGAAAATCTTCACAACAGTGGCCATATTCTACCACACTGGTGCTACAACCACTTCAGGCCACTATACTGCAAATGTCAAAAGTGGTTGTTTTGAATGTAATGACGCCTCTGTTACTCCAAAACATAGGTTACCAGCAAATCTAACAAATGGCAATTTAATATTCATTCAACCCAAATTTACTCACTAAACTGTAGCACAATGAACAGTTAGAATACGCCAACGGGTAGATAACTGCACCCACAGTACTACAATAGTACTTTTAAAAGCCAAGATAGTTAGAATACACCAACTAAGCTAACTACTTCAAAAATACCCTTCATTGTAATGCACTTCAAATACGCCAATACAGGTCTTGTTTCTGTAAAACATCTTGTAAAGTCTAATATATTTAGAATACTCCAACAGGTATCTAGAAACATAAAACATTCCCTTAATTACAACACACTTCAAACAAACATACTATCACACTTACACTCACATAATTATAAGAGTTTTTTTGTAATCCTCTATGGATTTTTTCCCCATTGACCCAATTATTGTTTCATGTCAATACAACAACAGTGTAGCACACATTAATGTTGTACCAAACATAGTAGAAAGAATGAACTGTTTAGGAGAGTAAATGAATATGTGAAATTGTATGCAAATAAAGCTTTAAAACTTTCCAGCTTAGCAAATTCTACTGTTTTTTTTCAGAAAAATAACCAGAGATTCCAGATGTATTGCAACTAAGTAACCATACCAAGTATAAACAAATACATATTCCATAAGCACTATCCTCAATTACTAAAACCATAAATACCATATACACTTAAACTCTATAATTCCACCAAATTACAAATACTCTATACTCCCCCTTCATTACCTATAATTACTATACATATATTATCATAGTGTCTATGGCCAGTGGGCAGATTCTTGGGGGCATGACCTACGACCATGCCCCCAAGAATCAGGCCACTTACCACAACCACTTCAATAGAGTTAAACCAAATAACAAGTACGTACAATACATCTTCAAATAACAAAGCTCGCCCTTAAACCGTGCAAGCCAAATGGTGTCTGTGGAAGTGACTGCGGACTCAGCAGCACCTGCACACCTTTTTTACCTGTAAAAACAGCTCCATGTCAAATTTATTGCACAACCCCACCCTTTCCAAATCCTCTTTTCTGCCACCAAATGTGGGAAGTGGGTGAGCAAAGTGTTTGATGGTGAGAGGTTGCTGAACGATCCAGACGTCCTTCTGTTGATCTCTTCTACTTATATTTGGTTTTCTTGCTGCACGCATTTGTAATTGCCTACAAGGCTCTGTAATACCAGCTGTACACCAGCCCTTTAAGGAAAGGAGAAATACCTTCTTCCTTATAACCAGGACCCCGTTCTAAGCGCTTGCGTGAAGTGTGAGACCAAAGTGTTTGGTGTTGAGAGGTTGCTCAATGATCCAGACATCGTCCTGTTAATCTCTCCTACTTACATTTGACTTTTTTGCTGCATGCATTTGGAATTGCCTGCAAGGCTCTGTAATGCCAGCTCTACGCTGGCTCTTTAAGGAAAGGAGGAGGACCACTTCCTTATAACCGGGATCCCGCGCGAAGCACTTGTGCGAAGTGGGAGAGCAAAGTATTTGGTGTTGAGAGGTTGCCGAATGATCTAGACATCCTTCTGTTAATCTCGCCTACTTACATTTGACTTTTTTGTGCACGTATTTGGAATTGCCTGCAAGGCTCTGTAATATCAGCTCTACACAGGCCCTTTAAGGAAAGGAGGAGGACCTTTTTCCTTATAACCGGGATCCCACGTGAAGCACTCTCATGAAGTTGGAGAGCAAAATGTTTGGTGAGGGTTACAGGGGTGAATCAGAGTCAAACTCGCTTTCTATTTCTCCCTCGACCCCAGCAGCGCTTTCCTACCCTAAACATCAAGCAAGGAGCCCTGAACATTCAAACTCACCAACAACATGGTGAGTGGCATCATTCTATCCATTCCTTCTTCAAATTGCTTTTCAAATTGTGCTCTCCTCTGGTGGTTGTTTACAGCACGACAACTCTTCTCCATCTTAGAGGGTCTACTGATTTTGGCCTAATAAATATACAATTCTGAAGTCATACTATAGTGCATAAAAATGCCTGGGAAGTTACGTTCAAGAACTTATAACTACAACCTCAGATAAAATGCTCCATCTAAGAAAGACTCTGCTAGCATGGCCACTAGATCCAAAGCAAATAAAACAAATCTCCAATCTACTAGCTCCTAATGTCATAGCACTGGAGAACATGAGACGAATGCTGGTTCAATTAAATCTTTCTTTTAGGTGGAAAAGGTGACAGAACCATTTGCGGCCTCACTAGATACAATAGAAACATCGCCACAGCAAACACCCTTGGCTTTTACCTTGACTCTACCATGTCCTTTGATAAACAGGTGAAATCTCTGGCCTCTACTACTGCCTACACATGCAAGCTTATTAGAGCTGGTAAGCCATTTCTCTCAAATGAAAGTTGCATTATCCTGGCTAGAGCTCTAATTCTCTCTAGGTTGGATTACTGCAATGCTCTCTATAGTGGTGCCAACAAAGCTATCATTCAGAGTTTACAACCTTTGCAAAATAAAGCTTTAAGAGCTGCTCTAGGTATGAACAAAAGGGTTCACATTGCCTCAACTAGACATCAATACAAGTGGCTTTCCATCTATAACAAAATACAGCTAGAAATGGCCTCCTTGACTCATAAAGCCTTAAATAATGTTGCACCTAGTTCCTTAATAGACAAACTGACGAGAAGAGCCTCTAGTAGGTCCATAAGAAGCAGTAATGCTAACTGCCTTGTGGTTCCACGATTTAGGCTCACCAAGATTGGTGGCAATAGCTTTCCCGTGAAGGTTGCTAAACTCTGGAACTCCTTGCCTCATGAATTGAGAGCAGACCAACCTTCCAATTTAGAAGGAGATATATTACCCTTCTTGACTTGTCTGTAAACTAGGCAGATTTTTCTCTACTGCTTACACAACACTACACCTCATTGACGCTGCCCATCTTTGTAATTAATTATTGTAACTGTACTGTATAATTCTGTATATATGAATTGTATATAAGCTGAACATTCTACCTATCCCTGGCCTGGTAGTAATTTTACCTGTACATGTATATGTTCATATTGTGAATTACCTGAAACTATGGGCCTCATTCCGAGATTGGAGGAGACCATGGCGCTATTTGCGCCATGGCTGCCTCCAATACCGGGTCCGACACTGGTCTTGTTCAATGGGGATTTACCGGTGCATTCCGACCCTGGAGGGACAGTTCCATGTGTTAATTCTGCTGCAAAAATATTGCGATGCAAAAATATTGCCATATTTTTGTGGCGAAATTCACAAATTGACCCTGCGGGGGACACCCCTGCAACCCCCACATAATTTTTTAATATGCGGGGGACACCCCCGCAATCCCCGCTCCCACATAATATCCCAAACAGAAATATCGCCTATGGCGAACCAAACGCCCATATATACGGCGATATTTTTCTTGGTGAACCAGTAAGTCCCCATTGAACAAACCATTCCCCATTCCCATTTGAGCCCCCATAGGGCTCAATGGGAATGGGGATGGTGCTCATAACGGGCTCGCAACTAGCAAGCCCGTTATTAGCGCCCTGGACCCTTAGCGGGACCCGTAAGGGACGTGTAGTCAGACCACACGTTCCTTACAGTTCCCGCTAAGGGACCTTGGAATTTGGTGGTAAGGGATTACTGGCACCAGTCTCCTTACCGGTGCCGGTAATCCCTTACCGCCCAACTCATAATGACCCCCTATGTAAGCCTTGCATTTTCCTATTGTTGCACCCTGTTACCTCCGGGTTTGGTCCGCATTAGAAATGAATAAACAAACAAACAAACAAACACCTGCCTCAGCTCTCACTCTCAAAAAACAGTAACAACATCACAGATATGGCTTTTGCGGCTCTGGACAATAATAATTCACTCTTGGCCTTGTGCTACTCGCTACATGACACTTTGGGATCTAGAAAATTATCTGAAGATGTACCTTCATCAATCGAGGAAACACCACAGCCAATGCTAGTCATTCTTGACCCACTTGTCGAGGTCTCGACTGATACATAGCCCATAGACCCTGTTCACAGACTCTCCATTACACTGAATCTTGTTCCTCTTGAGAAAGTCTCTAAAATCTCTAATAGCGGCGAAGAGCCTACTACGCCGCCATGTGATATCCAGGCCCAGCACACAATTATTCAATTTGCCACGAATGTTTTGTTGCGGCTAAATAGCAAGAAAATACTGAAGAAAGTGGGTAAACTCACCCCGTGAGTATGACTAGAGACAGCCCGAACAAGGAACTGGATGCTTTGATTGATTAAAATGAAGCCCAAAGTGCCCCTAACCAAGTACCCATCACTCTGGCATGTCAAAAGGATGTGAGTGTGGAGTATGTGGAAAATCTAGAACAGGCCAGTAAAGCAATATTCCTTACTAGAAAACCACGAAGACAAAATAGGCGTCTCTGTAAAAATATCAATAAGCCTCAAAGACAAATTCTGCAAAAAAATAAAGGAAAACAGTAAAACAATGGGAAGCCTAAAAAGAGCTCAAAATAGAAAAAGCGTAATGGCACTAAAGGAGCATTGGCAAAATGGCTCACTCCCCCACAGCAAGCAAATGAAGAACGGGATTCCATTAATGAATATAGTACAGCAGCCTTAGACCTTGAAGAGATGGATGACGTTCCCTCCACGCCGACTGAAGAGCTGATCTGTTCATGGATACACCAACTGCCGCCAATGAAGACAGACACTGGCTCAATTGAAGCATCAGAAATTAGGAAAGAGGGTCTCCCCTTGAGCAATGATCCCATTGTGATATTAAGATGACTACATCAGGAAAAAGGGGCCTATCTATCCCATGTCAACAGATCTGCATTCTTGGCACTAACTCACAAGATCTTGCCACTTAGAATATTGGCGACAAAGACTTTGAATTCTTCAGCCCTATTAAGAATGCTACTTCCCCTAAGCATTTGCATACATTTAATGGTAGTAGAATCTGGAAATGTGATAAAACAATACAAAATTAGGTATTTGGTACGGAGATATGAGATCAACCCATTACCAGACCTAACCCCGGATTCCACCTTTCTGAGTAAGGGAACTGTTAACTTATGGGAAAATTGATGCCAGAGAAAAACGGTGGTGGTATCCTGAGCAGGTTGGTCCAGAACAATGTCAC
The DNA here is from genome assembly GCF_040938575.1 of Ambystoma mexicanum. Taxonomy (NCBI): domain Eukaryota; kingdom Metazoa; phylum Chordata; class Amphibia; order Caudata; family Ambystomatidae; genus Ambystoma; species Ambystoma mexicanum. Next base: position 1,030,288,630 of record NC_090933.1, on the reverse strand, counting down.
TAAACCAAAAGCAGGAAATTGAAATGATTTAATCAGCTCGTGGAACACCAGAGGTTTTGTACACCTGCTATCTACAGAGGGCTCCCTAGACTTGCTGCTATGAGCAGATGTTTTCTTGCTTCAGGAATGCTGGTGAAAAACCAGCTTGCATATTGATGGCTCCCAGATGTTCCCAATCATGGTTGAAAAAGGCTGTAGGGGGGCGACCCTTTGGGGCCTAATTACCGGCGTCAAAAATACCCTTCATGCGACCAGAATCCACCTAAGTGCTCCCAACTCTAACGTCCTTGCAGTTTGAATCAGTCTGGCAGATGAAAAGGGAAACTACCTTATTATAATCATCTACGATCCTCCTGCCAATGACTGTACTAACATCATACTTCAAAGTATGGTAGAAATTCTCTGCAGTAAGAAACATAGAGACCCGCATGAAATGGTGATATTTTGGGGGGACTTTAATGCCAAATGTTGGTGCGAAAATGAGATAGATGAAACTGAAAATGTTAGCACACATTCAACCATTGCGAGATGAAGCAAATCACTGAAGGAGAGCACCTGGTTGGATTCCTTATTCGACTGTGTTTGCTACATGCTAAATGGAAGAGTCTTAGGTGACAGGCCAGGGAAACCGACATGGAAAAGAGGCCTGTATTTCTCAACAATAGACTAATTGTTCTACAACCAGCATACTATTCCAGACAAAAAAGGGTTGCCTTAGAAGATAATTTCATCAGCGACCACGCCATGTTCACACTCACAGTTGCAAACGTGGGTATCGATAGAGAGAACAAAATTGACAATGTGGAAGTAAATTGGGGCAGGAACAGAATCAGATGGTCCACGAGAAACTTAGAGAAGGTCCACCTTTTTGTGACCAAACTACCTAATACTCAATACAAAACATTAACTGGATGCACAGCTTAAGAAATTGAATCTTGTGTTGAGGAAATAATGTATTAGCACATTAGAAGACTCAGGTTGATTGGTTCTGGGGGGATATTGTGGTCAACTGTTTAGTTTTGAGTTTAGATTCGCCCTCTTGTGAGGTACTTAGGATTGCTTTAAAAACTGCTTCATAGATGAAAGAAAGGTTTTTTATTAAGTTTCTCTATCCACATGGTATAAAAAGTAAATACATATATATATGTATTTCTATTGGATACCTGGGATCTTTTGTCTTTAGGAAATGGTATCCAGGTGTTCCAAAATTTCCTAAAGATTCAGGTCTCCCATATTATTTCCTCTGTTCTGGTCTTTCTCATTATTATTTCGGAGTCCAGTTAGGGATATTCGTGGTTCCCATCTTTTTTAAGGGAGTCAGAAGTAAGGAAGTCCGGCGAGTTTCAGGAAAAATATCTATATCTGCTCGTCTGGATTTATTCCTGGTAAAGAAGCCACAAAGAGCCCACCGGTTTCAGTGGCACAGGCAAGGTAGAGGCCACATTCATCAGGGCTGGGTGGACACTTAAAAGCTTGCTGTTTCAACAAATGGGTAATTGGTCGGATAATGCCAGGAGATCCCACCTAGTTACAGGGGTCCCCACGAATATCCGTGTAGTTGGGAAGGTTAAGTAATGCACTTCCCAATGGGGCATGAGGCACTTATCATGCTCAGGAATCTTCTACGCCTTTGTCGGAGATTCGAACAGGGGTCCGCTCTCAGGAGATGCTGGCCCGTGTGGAGTTGCTTACGGCTTGTGTGTGCCAGATGATGGTGCAAAAGGGAACTTATGCTACGTTTAAATAAATTAAGCGTATACCACACTACGACAAGGCAATATAAGGAGCACAAAGGAGAATGAGGCAAGAGATTAGAGGAATCAAATTGCCCAACCAAGATTCATTGGCAACATTTAAAGCCTGTGGTCAAACAAAAAATAGATATAGAAAATGGGTTAAGGACTTGAGAACCTCACTCAGAAATGCACAATGGCAGTACCTCCTCAAAGCTATAACAATTAATGACTCCAAAAAGATGTGGAGCATGATGACCAAATTGCTCCACCAGTCACATGTGGTATTAGCAAGCAGACCTGGCCAGAATACATTAATAAAACCTTTGCCATAGTAAAGAGCAGCAAGACGGCCAATCCTGTTATTGAGAGAAGTATTAAACTAGACTATGACCTGGCAGACATTGAACCCAAAATACGGACTCAAAGAACTCCAGGCCCTAACAGCCTATGCAATACAGTTTTGAAGAAATCACCTGAATACTGGTCAATGCTAACGTTAGTACTTTTCCAAAAAGTCTGTAGGACAGGCAGATTTCCAAGTTCAAGGAGAAATTCCATCCCATCTTCAAGAAAGGCACAAGAACTTTGCCTATGAACTTCCGACTACTCGCAATGCACGACGCAACTGGGAAGTTATTTGCATCTCTGCTCCATGATAGCCTGACAAAATGGTCCAAAGAATGTAAGATCCTAAACGACTTCCAGATGGGCTTCAGGACGGGCTCTGAGACTACACGCTGACATTGGCTCAACACCAAATACAAGGGAAATCCATGCCTGCATATGGTTATGATTAAATGTAGGTCTGCCTTCAACACTATTGATAGAACTCAAAACCTATGGATGTCCCGCTGATCTCTTATATGCCCCAAGGAGCTTAATGAGAACACTTTGGTTTAGGTTAGACTTGACAGTGGTGGAGCTTTGTCTCGTCAATACAAACTGAATATGGGGTTAAATCAGGATGTTCCTTGGGCCCCTTCCATGTACTTGCCAGATCTTCCAGTTCTTCTGGGGCAGGTCGATAACCATCCTCCCATCATTGCCGGTGTGCTGCTAAACTGTTTATTGTAAGCTGACAATCTCATCATCTGTGATCACACTTATGTTGCTTTAAAACGCACACTGTTTGCTTTGTGTAAATACATAAGAGAAAATGGCCTGACCATACATTTTAATATATGCACTTTGATTATAAAAACTCTGCTGTCCCTAATTTGGTTGTAGAGGGAGAAATTATCGAAAGGGTAAAACAGTACAAATACCTGGGCCTTGATATTTTGATAGAAGGAAAATATGGGGCAATAATTACCGAGAAAATATGCAAGGCGATTGCCCTTATTCAAATTATGGCAAGATGTATCACAGAGAAATCTGGCTTCAGTTTGATGGACATACTGTCTCTCTATAACCAAAGTTTCTCTGCCTCAATTCTTTTTGGGCTGGATGTCTAAGGCATGAAAGGCTTGTCCTGGCTGAAGGTACTGAAAGGGAAATTCTGGAGAAGGGTCCTGGGCGTGGATCCGAGTGTTCCCATTGAAATCTCAAGTTTGGAACTGGGGCTGACATCATTAGTCTCCGAAGCAGAGAAAAAGAAAATGCCTGCTGTACCTTTACTCGCCAAAGAAAAGGAAAAGTATAGAAAGGATGTTCTCACCAAATTGGCTGTGGAAACCTTCAAAAAAAGTGGATTGGACACCAAATTGGGAGGAGAGTTATGCCAATCAGCGACACAAGTTTATTGCTAAACTTGAGAAATGGGCTTGGTGTGCTAACTCTACCCATTTGAGCTCCTTAAAGAGCTATGGAGAGCTTTACCCTTTCCTAACACACTAATTTAAGGAACCTCAGCCCTCCCTCAAACTATGCCTGAACCCAGGCCTTTGCACATTTTTGCTACTCTTGCAAATAAACAAATTGCTGGTGCTCATGCACATCGGGCCAGAGATGTGGATTCCAAAAGAGGCAAGAATCTGTCGGAACTTCCGGGTGCACGATAAACCAGTTTCTTCCTGCCATGTTTTAACTGAATGCATGGGCTTTGGGCCTCTCTACATGATGGTTTTTGGACATATTGCCTCAATACGGCCATTAAATCGGTCCACATTGCCCCTTACCGAGTTTGGAAGTGGATTACAGCTGCTGGTAAACTTGATAGACTAAATCAATTCACTATGTAATGTGTTCCAAATTTTATCCTGCTGAGGTCTTAACTAAACGGTCCGACTCCTGGAGTGAATTTATTAATTTGTACATTAATAACATTACATTAGTAGATCACATATGTATTAATGAATGAATGTATGTATATTGTTTGTAAGTGAATAAGTGCATCTTATTGTAACATTTGTAACGATGTTTTTTCATTATTTTGTATTTGAAAGTTCTTTGAACTATACACATTCATAGATTTTATTTTTAAATAACTCCAAATGTGTTTTCCAGTCTTCTCACAGCACTGTACGCAGTCAGCAGCTATGTCTGTGAACTCAGTGACACCTGCTATCCCTTTTTTCACCTATAAAAACAGCTCCATATCAAATATTTTCCACTCCCCTACCCTTTCCAGCCACTCTTTCGGCCACCAAATAACTCCAAATGTGTTTTCCAGACCTTTTCCCCACTGCACTATCTGCAGACAGCCATGGCTGTCCGTGGATCCAACATGGTGACCATTTAAAAAAATATGACGCATCTCATGCTTTTGAGCACCCAATCAGCAGGTGCGTACGATGTCCGCAGTGAAAATCCGCCCATTAGTTTGGGCTGTAGACACAAGCAAAACAAAAATTCTGTTGTGTCTATGAGATTTTCCACACATTTTGGGACCCCCCCTATAACTTTGCCCCCCTGGATGAAACTGCACCAACCCTCCGAGGGTGCCATGTACTTTTTTTGCAAAGTTTCATGAGGATTCGTCTAGGGGCAGCAAAGTTATAAACCACCCACAAAGTGCTCTTTCTATGAGCTGAGCAACTTAACCATAACTACTGCATTCTCTGTAATATGTAAATGACATCAAAGATGACATTACAAATCTGGGGCCGTTGTTTTTGTTCTGTGAGAATTTTAAGCAGTTGACTTGATATGGTGATTGTTGTGCCTAGAAACACTTATAAATGCCACATCATATCATACTGCATTGAAAACATGATGCACATACTCTAAGGTGGTGTATATATTGTGAGAAACCTGAAGGTGTCTCACCCTCTAGTCTCCGGGGAACTGTCATCCTGGTGGTCAGGACACAGCCATCGTGTTTGGATCCAGTTCTGGGGGTGCAAAAGTACGGGAGGATCACCTGGGTGGTGGGTCTTTAGGGTGTGGAAGTGGGACACTGGATGGTGCCACGCAGTATCCCCTTCTCTATAACACCATTACCCAATCCTACCAGGTAGGAAACTTAGTGATTTGACCTCCCCTTTTCCAACACAAACACTTTCTCATGGACAACTCACTGTGAGGGAAAATGGACTAACACCCCGAGCCGTATACCTGACATGTCCCAACTTGATGGTTAGGTCGGGTGAGGCAATTACTGATCTTACATACACCCGACTTCCATCACACTTCCCCACAAAGATAAAAGGCGGAGCACAAGAGCACACTCTGAGCGAGGCAAAGCACATGAGGAAGCGGTAGTTCCAAGATGGCAGTTTAATACAAGGTGAAAGACGGCGAGACCAAAAAGGAATACAAAGGAAAGGCCCTTGAACTTTTCACCAAAAGACTAACTTTTATGAGCCTTTGAGAATAGAAAATGTAAGACCTGGAATCAAAGCTGAAGACCCCTGCAGTATGTGTCAGAGGTACCCGGGGCTCTCCCGTGTCAATAGTCAAGGCGGGAGAAGCGGTTGCCACTGTAGTACTCTCATGCAACAAAGAAAAGCCAGTGAATGCAGCACAGCCGGTGAGTTGGGGAGAATGATACCAACCTGGGCTGTCTGGAACTCAAGGTTGCAAGCATCAGCATTGTATGAAAGAATTTGAAGAGGACAGTGCATTAAGCCTATGTGGCAGGTAATGTTAACATAATTAAATGAGTGACTGCATTTTGAAGCGAAGATAGATACAGTAAACAGAGTGGTCTGGCACCACGTGCGCGCTCTTTCGAAAGTCTCTTTTAGGTATCCATAACAAAAGGGGATAAATGTAATGAGAAGGAATTATAAAATCAAAGTGATCCTGCAAACCATGTGCACATTCAAAAGTCTTTGATACTTGATTGAAATTAGTCCGAGCCTGGCTGAGGGCGGGTCATTGTGATTAAAAGAAAGGGGATCTGAGCCCGGCTGAGGGGAATCTGGGGTGAACTGTGAGTCACCCAAAAGGATATCCTATGAACATTGTACTAAAGAGATCTGAGTCCGACTGAGGGGAATCCAGGTGAATAGTGAATGACCTAAAGTGAATACTTGTAGAAATCCAAAGAGGAAAATAACTTATTGTTTTTGGCTGGTTGCATCAGGTCCTCTGAATGAAGAGACTCGCATACAGAAGGTCCCGATGTTATGATTGAACTGTATCCTCGTGCTAAAGAAGACAGAGACTGTGCTACGCTTAAGTGGACCACCTTTCCCAGTGCTAAAAACGTGGTTAAGGAATGCCAACGGCCTGAACAACCTGACATATCATTTTGAACACTTCTTTCTTTTTATAACATTATCCCCCACACTGTTTGTATTTAGAGGTAAGGATTGGCAACCGTTTTTGTTTTTTAGTATAGCCACTTTTATTTTGACAAGACACAACCAGGACTGAGTTAATATTATTTTATGGTTGTAGCTTGCTCCCATCTGTAGATTTAGGTTTAGATAGGCTTTTATCCTGCCCTTGATGAAGTTCAATAAGCACTCTTGAACTGTGGTCACTTGTGCCTGTCTTGCTATATATAAACCCGTAACTTTTTGCTAAGTTTTTATGGTACTTTCCTTACGGTTTGGCCTGAGATCATGGTGCCCATACATGGGACAACAAGCAGACCTCAGACAGACAATACATTTTTTTTATACATGATGATAAACCTTATGCATAGTGTCATTTGCTGATCATGGTGTTTCTTTCCTCCTTACTAGAGTTTCCCTGTATGTGCCTCAGATTTGTATGCATTGTTGCTCTCCATATATATATTGTGTACTAACACAGGTGTGTAGTAATTCTTGTATTTATATCGGTTCTTTTCAAGTTTAACATTAGTCAATAATCTGATAGGCTTGGATTTATGATTCTACTGGCCAATATTACCAGATAAAAAAATACTCTAATCATTGGTCCATGCTGCAGCCATTGGCTATGTGTATGTATTATTCAATTGCTGTATTAACAACACTTCAATAGAATGTTTCTGTTTCTGTAAGTACATTTTGTGATGCATAGAGCACTTCATGAGAGGTCTCCCGACCACCCTTCATATGTCGCTAGCAACATTCTAAACAGAACCCCTTGAAGGGACTTTTCATTAGAATTGATGCCATGTGTGATGTCATCAGTAGTTTCATCAATGATGCCATTTGTGATGCCATCTTTGATGTCCTGGGTATTATTTTTAGCAGGACATGGTCGTGGCGCGAGTTATGGTTGCATAGTTTACGATAACTGGCGAAATTTCATTGGGTTTATGATTTTACCTTCCAACCATAACAACCCTTTAACAAAGCCTTTTGCAAAGAATTACATAGGTTTTTATTAGTTCAACTTAACCATAATGTCCCTTTAACAAAAGCTTGCAGATGCTTAAATGCAAATAACTCTGCAGGAGCACCTATAGGACCTGACAGAGCGAAGTGTGACTAACCTATGGAGAATATAGCATAACGTGGACTATGTAGAAACCACATTACAAGGTTTTGGAAAATTACTGCAGGCCTCGAATCAATTGAGCAGGAGACACGGTGAGCTGATTGAGGCTGGACAGTGGTCAATACATGTGAGATAAGGCCCACAGCCAAGGACAAGAGATATGAAGACATTAAAATCCCCAGACAACAAGGCGACCAACTGCAGAAAAAATGAATAAATCTCATAATTCGGAGCGGCAGAGCTCAATTTCATGGTCTCTTGACACGTGATGCAGCTGAAGCAGACAAAGGACAGTGATCAGTGGTGAGAAAGAGAAATCAATCCCAGGCAGCCAGACGCAAGCTGCAACAAGTATGCAACAAATGGGTAACAAAGTGTTGTGACAAGCAGGACATGGTCTCATAGGCAAAGGTGGTAGACGCAAATTACAATTCAGACACATACGGGGTCATTACAACATTGGAGGTAGCCAATGCCGCTATATGAGTCATGGCTACACCCATTCCGGGTAGCGGGTCTGGGTTCCTTGAATGGGGAAATACCAGGCCATTCCGACCTTGGAGGGCCCGGTATTTCCCCATTCAGGGAACACATCCCGATTCCCATTCGAGCCCCCATGGGGAGCATGCTAACAATGGGCCTGTTAATGACAGGCCCGTTGTTAGCATGCTGGACAGCTCGCGGGACCCGCTAAGGATGTCTGGTTTTACCAGGAGTCCTTAGCGGGTCCCGCAAGCGGACCTCCTAATGAGGTGGTAGGGGGTTAATGGGGCCGGCAGCTCTACCGGCCCCGTTAACCCCCTACCACCGGGGTTATAATGACTCCTCATAGTCATTCACATCACCTTGAAAAGGTGAACAGTGAGGTGAGAACCGCTTCGGGTCCAAGGCCTGGGACGTCAGTTCTAGCCAATCACAGTTTAGCACTCTAGGAGTGGGTAGCAATGGACACGAACCAATGGTAAGTCCACTACTCTGCAGCAATGTATTAGTTAGTAAATTGGGGAAGAGATGGCCAGCCACCTGACATTCAAGAGCCAGTAGAATAACATGTATAAGTGCCCATATAGGTTATCATGCTCCTGCCAGCCAATCCCACAGCCTGATAGGAAGATGGCCCAAGTAATGACAGAGTAGTGACATGATTCTTGAACAAAATTGGCCTGTGAGCCATTTACTGTGTGACATGCTGGAATCTTTCTGAGTTCTTGTATCGATCCCTGTGGGTTTTGGCTGTAATAAATCACAGTTTGAAGTTTCCATCTGACTGGGTCCTCTGTTCATTCTGGGGATGGAGTTAGGCCCTCCAAGTCCGAGAACCCCCAGCATCACTCTAGAATACCTGGGAGTAAAAGTTATCGGAATCCCAATAGACATGAATGTACAAATATTTTTCATGCATCTACAGCCCAAACCGCTGTATGTATTTTCACCACATTTGCGCAAGGAGCAGTGGCCTCATTCTGAAAGCTTTCCTTTGGTGTTAATCTGTCCAGTAGTTTTTTTTCAAAATGATGAAAACCTAGGTGGAATCAAATTACTGATATCTCCATCGGGTCCGCTGCCTCACTTCCTATTTCAGTGTCTACAGATGCATGTGGGCCAATCAGGGACAACATAACGTTCACAAACATCATACATGCCTTGTGATTGGCCAATTAAAAGTGTGAGGTGCATTCAAACTTTTTAAATGGAAGCCATATTCGATCTGTGACCCGCACACCAAGTTTGCGGACGCCTTGGCAGAAAATGACTTTGATTAATATGTTTGAGGTTGTTTTTAGGATGAACGTGTGGCTGAGGGTGGTGGGGCGAGTGAAAAAAAGGAAAAAGGGAAGTGCTGTTGTGGTTTAGTAATGGCTGTCGGGTTGTCGCAATTTCGCAGCCATTTTTGCTGTCGGTGGCAATTGCAGACACCAACATTGGTCCCCGGACTTCATTTGACCTTGGAGGTGTTTTGTAATATGTTCAAACAGTGATACACTGTGATGTTATTGTTAGGTAATGCAATTATGGCTATGGAAGTGGCTAGATTGTTTGGCCATAGTAATGATGTAATGGATATAAACACAACAATCTGGACACTGGCTATGGCCACAGTAATGATGTAATGAATGTGAACATTGTAATACTAATAATGTGGATATTGGGCATGAATATCGTAATATTCAAACTTAATATTTATGTGTATTTGTAATAACAAAATATCTGTTTGTGCCTATGGAAGTGGGTAGATTGTTTGTGACATGGTTTAACTATATTATTCTGGCCATGGCCATCGTAATTATGTACTGGATGTGAACATTGTAAAACCAATACTGTGGATATTGGGCATGGCTATTGCAATATTTGTACTTTGTGTTGAATACATGACACCAACAATTTCGACACTGGCCATGGCCACAATAATGGTGTAATTTTGGATATTATAGTTATGTAATAAAAGTAGTGAGTGGGACTAATATTTATCAGTAGTGGGTTGAAGTAGTTGTGGCATGAGTGTGGTATATTATGTCTACTGTTGTGAATCTTTTCTTGCCAAGAGATACTTGGCTGTGTGTAAAGGTGGTCATTGTACAGTTCTTTTTAGTGCAATCTCCATTATATTTTAAAATCATTGATATTACATATTGAGCATTTGGACCTATGTGTATGTAGGACCAATTGTCTCAATTGCAAAAATATCGTAATATGCCATGATTTGCTTTTCGGAGAAGCTGTTGAAATTGAATTGAATTACAATTTGGTATAGATACATACACAAATTGTTCATTAGTTATGTGCTCCTGTGAAACATGGTTGCATAGAGTGCATGTATGTTTCCACGTGTATAAAATTTGTAAGATTTAATTTATAGGGAAGTCCTTTGTTTCGTGTACTTGTAAGTACATTAAGTATTCTTGTGGACCTTCCTGTGTGTTTATGGTGAATTTAACCATTACTGCACAGTAGTCCAATTCTTCATGTCTTACATCTGACAAACTGTAGATAGTCTTAGGAGTGTTTGTGGTATTTATGTGCAGGCTGAACATCTATAAAACACAACTGCTCTGAGTCATTTAAGTAAATATTGTCCACAGTTGGTGGCAATTGGAATAGAAGATTGATTTCTACATTTGAAATCTACTCCAGTTACATTGCTGAATTTAAATGGACCATATAATTGTGTCTCTGTTCCTTTTGATGGTCCTTCTTTTTTTGCTGGGTTTGTGGGGAGATCTGTTATGGTTTCTGTTTGTACTAGCTATCTTTTTTAAAGGTTTCATTTTTGAGGTACATGGTACATATCCAGCAATGCACATAGCCTGTTGTATTCTAGGATGCAAGGAATGACAGCGCATGACAACATTTTATACAGGAATGTATAAAATGTTGATGTGTTATTCTGCTTTCATTTGCTTTGAATGCGGTTTCAAATGTGTCATGGTCACCTAACAATTCATACTATTTTCTCCGAGGTGTGAATAGTTTCAGTAGGGCCATGTAATAATGGTATCACATTATTTTTGTAGTTATAGTTTCATTTGCTTTGAATGTGGTTTCAAATGTGTGATGGTCACCTAACAATTCGTACTACTTTCTCCGAGGTGTGAATAGTTTCAGTAGGGCCATGTAATAATGGTATCACATTATTTTTGTAGTTATAGTTTTGGGCTATACCATAGAGGCACATGTTTTCCAAATCAGTACTGAATTTCTTGTAAGGTTTTGAAGCAATCTTACTGCAGGAAACCTGGATGATGAGTCTCCACCTAGATGGGTGTGTATCCTACACAGTCTCTGCTTGAAGGAATAATAGTGAAGGTAGCTTTTGGGGGTTGGTCTTATTGATCAAGGCATCTATTGATTGTAAAGTGGTTTTTTCTCAAACCAATCTAGATTGTTTGCAAATACTCACACTACATCTTACAAATGGCGTATCAATTGTAATTTTAAATTTGTATAATAGTTACTAACAGACTGTCCACTTTCAAACATTTTATGGAGGAGCGTGCTTTACCAGCGTTGAATTTCTTGTTCTATGTTTTATTAGGGGGTCTTTAATATAAAAATGTGTCCTTCAGGTGATTTATTTGATCTAGAGGAAATATAGTTTGGGAAATTGCACAGCCCCAAATGCAAGAACCCCGAGTTTGTGCCAAGGGTCTACAGTTCTTCTTGGCTTTTGGAGTGGGGATTGAACACTTTGAACAGAATAGTTTTTCCAGATATTCCAGGTCTCCCCACTTTTAGGAACCATCAAGGTTCATCAACCATTGATTATTTGTGTCTCTCTGTCAGACATTGGGATTGAATCGAGGGGTTTGAAGTGATGGGAGATTATTGCAGTAATGATAATTCAATAAGTTTGAGGCTCTGAGTGCCATTTGATGTTCATGTTCGTATAAATAATGCTCACTTGGATTTTGTTGATGTCAATCAGGCCTGTAAAAGGAGATTCAAATGGAACGCAATTATGGAGGCCATTCTACATCATGCTGTGCTTTCGGAGAAATGCTCAATAATTTAGACATTTTAGGGTGCAGTTTGAAAGCTTCTGATGTGATCTCCAATTGTATTGAATGTATGGGTAATTTTCAGATTGTTTCAGCATAACTTTAAGGCCACAGTGCCTATAAACCAGGCATGGTTTAATGAAGCTTGTATGGAGGCCAAGATACTACCTCTTGAGGCCTTGACATCCCCTTTAAGGAAAGAAGAGTGAGAAGAGGTGGCATGGGAAGATCTGTTGAAAGTGGTTTCTTCCAATATTTCCAAGATAAGAGTTTGTATCTGAGGGCCTGTCTTCTAAGAGAATGGGTAAGGTGAGGGAAGCTCATGTGGATGCTAGGGCTTGGGCTAATCATTGTACCAAGACCCTTCTATTTTGATCTTTACTCTGGAGGAGGTTTCCATTGTGATTGATAAACAGGCACAAAATGGTGCGCCAGGCCCGGATGTCATCCGAGCCAATTTGTGCCAGGACATCATAGATCTGTGGATGCCCTTGGTGACTCTTTCAGTTAATGTGATCTTTAAATCTGGATGCTATCCGCCCTCATGGTAGCAAGCAATCATTTCCCCCCATCTTTACTGGACACGTAAAAATCTAAAGGAAGAGTTCTTTTGGGCCAACTCGAGACCTAGATTTTCTGAAAAAGCCATTGTGTCGGACGTGTAAAATAGTTTTAGAATTGGGGTGGGCATAGTTGATCAGGCTCTGCATCTTTACCTAATTAATTCATGCCATATTTTTGGCCTTCATGAACCTGAGCACGGCCTTTGATAAGGTAAACAGGCAAAAATTGTGGGGTGTGCTCAGGGCCATCTGGGGAGATTTGGTTTATTCTCCAGATGATTCATAGGGAGAATAAGGATTGTGTGAGCTACGAGATACTGGTCAATGCATAGAATTATTTGATGCCAACTGGAGGGTTCACCGGGTCTGCATTCTGGCTCTGGTTCAGGATATATCGTCCTTTCATTGACACCCGTTTTTATGACGGTTACAATTATTCCTGTAATAAGACATTTTTATTTTAAACAACATTGACCAGCCTTATTTATTTATTTATTTGGCTAATTCTCCTTATGTATCTTTAGCTATATTGAGTTTTTTTTAAAACATTGTGTTTTTGTCAGGAAAGATGCAATTTGTAATCATCCGTGAACTCCCATATGTCTTTTTATATTGTCACATATTGGCATGGTTCTTGACCCATTCATGACCTTGTCTAGAATGTGGTTAAATGATTCATCAGATGTCTTTTTAAACCTGGAATTGTATGCCAATTTTGCACAATGGATATAGTTGAGTTAGAGGGCACTTCTGCATGATTTGCACAATTTGTATATTTTGTACAATCAGAATGATGATGTATTTTTTATTGTATTTGATGTGATTTTATACTGTATTTCATTTGATTGTAATTGATGTGATTTTATTTTGTATTGCATGGCTTTTATGACCTATTGGTTGACATAAAGTGAATGATGATGATGCCATGATGATGATGGATATGAGGAAAACTTTGTTGAAAGTTTGTTGGGGAAGAATGTTCTATTAAGGTTTCTTTTGACATAATGGTGTCTGCTAGTATTTCATAGCCTCTTACATTAATATCTATGACATTTGGATTTGTCTGTTATTTATATGTGTTTCTTCATTAAAATAGGTTTCTGTGCTACTGGTGAGAAACCATTCACCTGCACAGAAATTAGACAAGGTATCTACATTGACATTGCTCATGTTTAGAAGTTGTTTTTGTTTTTCTTAAATTAATTTAGTTAGTGGTTTCATTCTGTTTAAAACTAATATACCACATTAGTTTCAGTTTGAATGCTCTGTCAATGAGTGCTTCAAGGGAATGTTTTCTCTGGTAATTTTAAAGTGCAGAATATTATTTTTCTGATTTTTTATGAGGCTGCTAAGAACTCTGCGATGGAACATTTTTGTAAAATTAATTTATTTGAATGTTTTACTGTGGCTACATCGACAGTGCTACTTATAGTTTGAGGTTCATTTTGCGTTGTATTTTCTTTACTAGATATTTTTTAATTTTATCTTTTGAAGGAGGTGGAATAGTTGTGTGAGTGCTGCCTGTTGTACTTTGCAAGAGCACAATTACTTGTTCTGTTGTTATAGATTGTTTTATTGGAGGGCGAGTGATTTTCCTTTCTTTTAATCTGCTTGATATTTTCTTTGTTTTCTATGGAGCTGAGTTTTAGTGGGCATTGTTGTTTATCTGTTAGTAAAAGAAAGTGTGTATTTTAAAGTTGTAGTAGGGTTATGTAGGTGTTATTGGACAGAGATAAGGGTTCTGTGGGCCTAATTGTAGAGGGGTGTATGAATAGTAATACATATTCATATTCAGTACTGTGATATGGAAAGTAGTTGCTGGCTTGATACATTAGAGTAAGATTGTGTAGTAGAATCTGGAAGAGAAATGCATAGATTGTGGGAGGTATTGAATGAAATATGTGTAGAGGTTGTAGACAGCTGGTCTACTAGTATGAGGAAGAGGGATTTGAGGATGATGTAACATAATGTGATTTTTTTTAATGGTGTAGGGATTTGTGAAACTGGCGCAAGGAATGCATTGGCATTACCTAAGGCACATGAGGGAGAGTATTGTAAGTGTAATTATGGAGGTAAATGTTGAGTAGTAGGATAAGGTAGAGGGGTTGTTGGAGTTATAATATAGATTTTATTTTGCTACTTTGATGTGAAAGCGGAATATGTAGCTAAAGGGAGACATGGAATTAAACATTAGTATATGAAAAGGTGGCAGAGATCTGGTATAGTGGTATGAGGAAGAGGGATATGAGGATGGTGGAACGTAATGTGCTTTTAATAATGGTATGAGGAAAGGGGGAAAGGAGGAAGGAATGCATTTGTGTTAGTTAAGTTATATGAGAAACCATGCTGTACATATGAATATAGAGATGAATGTTGGGTCCTGGAAAGGGGAGGATGAGTGCTGAATTATATATATATTATACTTGGGTAGTATGATGTGGAAGAGCAATGTATACATATTGTGAGCCTAATTGATCTGTTGTGTAGTGGCATGAGGAAGAGTGATGTGGAGATAATTGAAATCAAATTGGTTGGAATAATGGTGTGGGGAAATATAAGAATGAATGAATGAACACATTATGCATTGCTAGTGAAGGTATATGAGAAAAAGAGTGGTGTAGGAATCAAGATGTAGAATAATGTTAATTACTGGGATGGGGAAAACGGTTGTTGTGGGAGTAACATGCAGCAGCGAGATGTAAACATGATAGGTTTATTTGGAAATGTTTGTAGAGTGAGAGATT
The DNA here is from genome assembly GCF_040938575.1 of Ambystoma mexicanum. Classification (NCBI taxonomy): domain Eukaryota; kingdom Metazoa; phylum Chordata; class Amphibia; order Caudata; family Ambystomatidae; genus Ambystoma; species Ambystoma mexicanum. Next base: position 1,030,273,292 of record NC_090933.1, on the reverse strand, counting down.
GCAGAAACTGTGGGGTATTGGGTAAATGATAGATTGCAATTTGAACATTTTATGTTGAATAAGTATATGTACGTGATGGGGAATGTGTGATAAAGTGTTTGCAGGGGTATGGGTTGCAAAGAGGGGGTGTTAGCGAATAAGGAGGAATGTTCTGTAATGGAAAACAGTGTCATTGCTGCAATGGAATGAGTGTGTAATACATTATTGTATAATAAAAAGGATGTTTTTTATTACAATTATTGTGACATACATTGTAGAAAGTTTTCTTTCTTCTGTAGGTATCTTTTGTAATCTTCTTTTTTTCTGTAAATGTAAAAGAATGGTAGTTGATATATGTGATAATTGTGCACTGGTGTAAGTAGTAGGGCCTGGCATGTATTATGGCAGCAGTAGTCATTCTACAGCAGTAAATAAAGTTGTGTGTCGGCTCCTGTAGTGAAGTATGTTAAAGGGAAGTATATATTATATAGTGGCATAGGAAGAGGTGGTTTTGTTTTGAGAGAAGGATGGTTAGTTTTAATTTGCATAGGGTCATCCGTAAAGTAAAAGTGTTGCATTGGAGTACACATAAGGATAAATGGTATATGAGAAGAGACACTCAGATACTATCTGTAAATTGGTTATTAGTCCACCCATTGATTGTGCATGGCCTGGTAATCATCATAGGAATTGCCACACAGTTCATGTCCCTACCTGCCAAAACAAACCTGAAATTGGAACTGTTTCAGCTTGCTTTAATGACACATTACTGTCTATGTTTCTTGTTGAGTGGATGTTAGTGTTTTTAGAGCAATTTGTGGAGAGTAATGTTTTTTTTTTTTAAATAAGTATGTGTCTTTTAGTAGAGTGCTGTTATAAAGAAGCATAGGTGAATACTGCAGTTTGGGCTTATGTATAAGGATATGCAATGTTCTAGGCATTGCCATTGGATGGCTATGTCCTTTCACCATTTTGCAGTTGCTCACATGAAGTACTACTTAATAGTGCTATGGGAATGTTTGACAAGTGTGTTTTACTTATTTGTAAAAACTGTAAAGCTGTTAGTTGGTAAGGTATTCCTTCATTATGGATTTGTTAATTGGTATAAGTAGTAGGAGATGGCTTTCATTAGGGGAGTAGAAGTACTTGTAAAGGTAGTAATGAGCTATTGGGGTGGGTGCTGCAGTGGAGTATGTTGTGTAGCATACAAAAGCTATTCGAGTTGAAGTGAAATTAAAGGTAAGGTAATATAATAGGTCTGCTACAGTTTTCACATAAGGCAGAGGTTTTTGTAAACGTTGGAAATATAGTTTTTACTGTATTTTATTAATGGAGGTTATTATTGAATTATTGAATAATATTGTTGCTAAAGTACATGTTGTTAAAGTACTAATTGGAGGTGCAGTAAAGTATGTTTTGCAGCACCAGGCATTATTTGTTGAAAAGTTATACTATTAAAAAGGTGGTACAAAAATACTTTGGAAAACGAAAGAATATCAGTAGAATGTCTTCTTAGATATAGACTGTGGAATGTAGCTGTTGAATCTGCAAATACAAATCTGTAAACGTTTGCACTCAACTTTGAGATAGAGGAGGCTCGGAAAAAACAGCACAAATACACCTTTAGAGTTGAAAGGTACATCTGAACTATTGAACTTAGGAGACAGGGTTAGCTGTAGAGTTTTTGGATGTGATTAGTGCGTGGGTGTGTGACTGTTTGAATGTAGCCAATTAGGAAGTGTTACAGAGATAAAGGTTAAAAGAAAAGAAGGGGGCTGACCTGTGTTTGACGTCTGTAGATGTCTGTGACTGTTCACAGATAGATTGCATGTGCCATCTAGGCCCTTTCATCATGCCATGCATCGAAAGAGGACTGCAGAGGCCACAAACACTGCAGATTTCAGCGGATGTCGGAAGGCTCAGCCAATTAGACTTTGCCTTTGTGGAGCAGGAGTTGAACTGCAGAGGAGGGCAGGGTAGCATGTTTAAACACTTGTGTATAGGCGTGTTATACATGCCATATCATATGTGCTTTATTTCTTGTTTCAATTGCTTAAGCATTGACCCGAATAAGAAGACTCTTTGGATGTTAGAAGATTTTTGGATGTGTGCATAGCATCATGGCATCTCTGATAATCTTGGATTAGAAAAGGTGGAGGTGATTTGGCATGGAATTTGTGGAATAAAATGGAGTCAATTAGTACCCATGTGTGAAGATATGGTGCATTTGAAACATCCAGAAATGATTATAATACATTTTAGAGGAAATAGTTTTTGTTATGTAACTGGAATATGTTTGCCATGACAGCTAATTCAGAAGGCTAAAATGGAACTTCTCCACACATAAAGTTTATTTTTATGAATTAACCATAGATAAATGTGGAAGAGATCAAACTTGTTTTGTCCACAAATTGCAAAAAGGCAGAATGGCAATAAAGTTGTATGTGAATTTTTATGAGATGTAAGAGTGGCATCTTTTCACAATGAGACTATACAACATGGAGGAGTAAACATTTTTCAAAAAGATAGAGTACATCTAACCAATGTTGGAAATTTACTTTGCCTTTCTAATATTCAGAATGCAGTGAAACAGTTTTTGTCAAAGAAATGAAAAAGAAAGAATAAGAGTATGTATTAAAACAGCTAGTAAATATGGTACATGTACATATTAAGAAAAGAGGCTCTTTTAAGAGCCAACATTATAGTAAAAAAAGAAGTAGTGACGTGAAGGGAAAATCCTCCTTTTTTCATCGTATGGTCCACAGACATATTCTCCATCCACGGACTTCAGTATAGCAGAAAAGTAGAGGGAGCCATGCTGTTTGGTGGTGTGATGTGAATGGGAGGTGTACAAGCCTTGTGTATGGCTGAAACTCCTCCCAATCACGTTACACTCTGTTTAATATTTTGTATGGAAGATAAAAGTGGATGAAACAGAACATCATTTCTGTCACCTTTTGTTCTTCTGTACTTTACAAATGCACCAGTATTTGCATTAGAATAGAATATAATGTCAATAAAAATATTGAAGATTCTTATAGAGTTTAACTACTTTAAGCATAAATGTAAATTAGATGGAGTTTGCAAGACTAAACAATTGTTTTCATTCTATTTTAAAATTTTGAAAGGCGGTTCCCCATGGAACTTTTTTTGGTATTATTTTCTTTAATTTTTTTGTGTTTCGGGAGACAGATGGAGGTAAGGAGGTAGGGTGGGAGAGAGAAGGGGCACCAGCCACCATAATGGAGGGAAATGTGGACAAGGGAAAGGCACTTCTGGGTTGCTCCCTCCTGCAGATAAGTGCATTACGTAGGATTGTTGACCGCAAAAAGTACAGGTCAAAAGCCTCATGTATGGTTTGTGAGGTAGCAGGAGGACTTCTATGCCCGATTTAGGTGTAATTCGTGGTGGCAGGAGTAGATGATGAGGGTCTCGTATTCGAGGTACCTCTATGTCCTGAAAAGAAAACTACCTTCCTCAGGGCAGTCAGGTGAAATGTCTGAGTGTGGCAGCAAAAGGAGATAGTGCCAGAAGAGTACTGACCCTTTTGGCTGTGACTGAGTGTGACCACACTCAATGCAGCACACAGTTGCAGCCTGAGATTTTGGCACTCCTCGCACGGTGGTGGAAAAACCTGCACACCCATGACTCCTTCCGACCATCCAACATAGTAGGCATCTCTTCTACTACATCTACATCTTCCTCTTGCTCCTGCAGCTCATCTGCTGGAGTGCTTCAGTTCCCCTGCCAAGGTAATCCAGGAAGTGGTGATGGTGGTGGCCCCTGAGTGGGAGGGTTGGTGAAGACAGATGCCATTTTCAGCTCTAGATAGCTCGCAAAAAGAAGGTCCTCTCGGTACCTCTGCCAGATTGCAAATGACAAAAAGAAATAGGTGGGTCCCTTTGGAGGATCCGTCGACAGTCTTTCCTCCTCTCTGTGGTCTTTAGAGTGAAAAAAGGCAGTGAAAAGTTGTACAAAGTTCAGAGAACAACTTAGAATGGTACTAGCAGTTCTGGAAGAGCAAGGTTTCATCTTCGGAGTTGCTAGAGTGAGCGAAAATTGGATTTTAAGATGTCCACGAATCATTGACACTCATCACGGACACATGATTATGCCACATGGCGTGGTCACATGATGACGTTCGCAAGCGTCAGAGACCACATCATGACTTTTACAAACTATAACACACCTTGTGATGTCAAGCATATGCAATGCGACATTTGCGATCAAGCTCTGACATTCGCAAACCAATTACAACTGCAACACACATTTACAGACATGTCCGTGGATCGCAAATGTTGGCACAGGGTTTAATGTCACTCGGGCGCCCTACATAGACTGTTACTGTGTCATGGCCTTCACAAACTAATTTAAAGTCCTACACACATTCACGTACATGTCTGTTGAGCGCGAACGTTGGCGCAGGGTGTGACTTCAGTTGGGCACCCTACGTTGAATGCGACTGCATCATAGTGTTTGTGAAATAATTAAAAGTGCATTTGTGGCACCATGAATATGGCGGTTAATTCACTAACATTGGACAACCTTGTGAAGTCACTGTAATGAAAAAATAATGTGAGAAATATTTACATGATATCTACATTGATATAGTTGAAGAAAGGGATCCCAAAAATAGGGGAATTTGGAGGTGATATATTTTCATGATTGGGTGAATTAGGCATAGAAATCTGATCAAAACATTGAGCATTGAAATCTTTGGGGAATGACTGTGGTGATTGATGGGGGAAAGGGTTGCAGGTACAGGTAGGGCAATGAAAATCAATATTTCGTATAGCATGATGTTTAACATATGTCGATAGTTCTGTAATTTGATTTTTCAGGTGAGCATCTGTATACATAATTTGTTCATTTGATTTTCAATGTTGTGTAATCTATTTTCCCTGTTCTCCAGTTTCTGTTTCTCATGATTTGTTTGTTTTTCTTCTTCTTGTTCTACATTGTAAATTATTTTATTTTTTTTATTTTTTTTGTGTTTAATTGTATTACAATTTTTACAAAGTCATTCTCTTGCTTGCGTGTTTGAAGGGAAAAGTAAAAGTTTCCTCTAGCTTGCTTGTATCTTCAGATACACTTCCCGTGTGTGCTATTTTTCTTCTTTGAAATCATCAATTTTCTATTCGTTCCCAGTTGACTTTTCTTCCAACTCCAAGCTTTCAAGGAACTTGGCTGTTGCCACGGTCAAGGTCGTGGAATCTCCACTCATTAGCTTATTCCACCAGTCTTCTTCACTTATGGTTAGATATTTAAGTCCATGTGGTCGCAGGTAAGTTGTTCTAAGTTTATCTCTCCCCGGACAGTGAAGGAGTAGGTGTCGCACTGTTTCGGTCTCCAAAGTGTTGCAGTAGCGACAGTTGTTGTCTTTCGACTGCTTTCTCAGGAATAAAATGTCTTTCATCTTCAAGACATTCAGGCATGCTCTTAGAAAAATTGTGCGTAGTCGTTTGTCTGGAAATTTTGTTAGGTAATTTTTGACCTTGTCAATCCTTTGTGTATTGATTGTATGATGGGTCAGGGATGTGTGCTCTTCTGCTTTTTCTAGCGTCTCGATCCAATCTTGGGTTTTTAATTTTTTCTTTATTTTTCCAGGAATACGTTCTATGTCCCATTCAGAGCATCCACTTTTTTCTGATTGTTCCAGTAAGTTGTTGTACCAAGTCGTCAGCATTTGTTTTTTTTGCTCTTTATTTCATCAAGGATGATGTCCAGGATTTTGGGACGTGGACTCCTTAGAATTTTTCCCAGAAATAATAAACTGTTTCTCTCTACCACTGATTTTAGTGATTGGAGGCTCAGTTCTCGTCGAATGACTGATAATATATGTATACATTTCACAATTATATTGTTATGCATAATACATTAATTTATTTACCATTACTACATTGTTCATCACTTATATCTTCTTTTGGGAAGTACAGTTCTAGCCATTCGAGTGTGCTTGCCATTTTTGTTAAAATACACAATGTTTAATTTTAGTTATGAAACATTTGTACACAATAATGGAAATGATATGATCAATGTTTGCAGTAGAAAGCACAGGGTCTCTTTACTTACTAAGTTGTCACAGTATGTTTTTGGCTGTATCAATTTTCTGCTTCTGTGTCGCTAAGTTGTTGAAGTTAATTGTTACAGAGGGTGTCGCTTTTTCTTCAATATTTACTTGCATTGACTGTATTGTTGCTCTACGTATAATTTTTCTACTAAATTAAAAAGAATATTGTTTGCCCCCCTGTGATTTTGGGTTATTTTGATGTCACATGTCCTCATATATGTCCACAAACTAAATATACTATCCGTGGACATTACAGCATTTATATGACAGTGAAAAATGATTGCTACATGAAAAGTTTGCAACATTTGTGAAGAGAAATTATGGAGTTGCTAGTAATTTATGTTGGCCTGCTAAAAACATATGAAATTCAGTGAAAAAACATTGTTAAAAGGATGTTATGGTTAATTCCACTCATGAAAACCTATGCAATTTGGTGAAAACACTTTAGTTAAAGGGACGCTATGGTTAAGTGTCACTCATAAAAAGATATGAAATGTTGTGAAAAAAATTAAACGGATGCTATGGTTGTAAGGTAAAACCCCAAAACCAAAGACATTTTCCAGTTATGGTAAGCTGTACCATAACTAGCACCACGGTGATGAACTACTAAGAATAACACCCAGGACATCAAAGATGGCATCACAGATGGCATCATCAATGACATCACTGAAGACATCACATTTGACATTACTACCTTATTAAAATGTAAATGGAAAGTCCTTATAAGGGGTTCTAGCTACATATGAAGGTTGTTGGGTAGGAATCTACTGAGCATTTTGAAAAGTAAAATTTTGTTGTGGTGCACAAAAGGAAAATACAATATTTACCTATTACTGGCACTTTTTCAACTTATAAATCAGTCAGAAAGTTCACCTACTGAAGAAATATCAAAACAAAATATCCCTTCTTCTGACAATAATACATCTTCCATTGCCCCTTGTACTTATAGCTCACATATTTACTTCATGTACTGCAACGAATGATAACATGTACACCACTAACATGTGTTCGTCTTGACTTGCAAGGTGCATCCATGCATCAGTCTAGTGACATCTAATGCTGATCAGTGTTGCTGTATCATCCCCATGTGTAGCAACATCAGTTTGCCGATCACCCAGCATACACACACCTGCATTACGAACATAGGCTGAACAAGCTACATGTCATACCCAACAATGTCCACATTCACCACAAACAATGTTATCTAATGCATGGCAACACAACACACAGTCAACAGTCACTTCTCACATGTGCCACACACACCCATCAGTGGACCAAGATGCATGTGCATACATGGAGATGCATGGCATGCCATGCGTTATAATCACATATTGGACACATATAGCGGATCACTCATACAAACATGCGTCATGCTCATGAAGACAGAGCCACATGGTCTGCTGACCGGACAAACACATTCAGCAGTCTAGGCCTCAGCAAACACCTCAACAATTGATTTCACACAATGGAATTGTCATCATTCCGAACATACATGAGCCTTTTGATTCACATAGCCGTCATGTACATGGCATTTGCAGTCAAAGCCAACACGCTCAACCAATACTATCAGTCAACCTCGTCAGTGGATGCCATGCCAATCACGCTATTGTGCAACAATGTATAAACCCAATGGTGTATACCAACTCTCATGGCATTATATAATTATTTTAATGGTAATAGAGGTCTCCTTATATAGGAACCCCATACATTTTTTTATTTGCCAAAATATTCTTTATTTTATATCATTAATAGGATTTCAATATAATGACAGTGTAAAAAAAGCTTGCATACATTAAAAAGAACATAATCCAATTTCTAATAACAATTAGAGTTATAAACAGACAACACACTACATAACCAACAACAACCCATACTGTATAACATACATCCCATGTCATGTGTTCACATTCATAATCATTCAAACTGTGCAAATTGAGCAAAGTATACAATTCATCAAAAAGATTATCAATGACAAACAGGGGTCTTCGAATTCGGCCACAAAGTGCAGAGTGATGATTTCATGTTAATGCTCCCAATTATTACGTTATAGGTACATATCTATCACAATTTTGATATTATCATTTGCCCTCGCAGTTTGCGAGAGCTGCGGCAGCTCTACATCATCCGATCAAATTTTAAACAAAATACTATCGACTCAAGTTTTGGTTGCGTGCCAGTCTTGATTTCTGGACCGTAGTCATCTTTAGGACAAAACAACAACCCATTTGGGATTGCATCGGTGTGTGTGGCCAATTTTTTCAGCGCTGGGAGTCTGGTAGAGCACAAAAGAAAAGGAGAAACAAGACAATACGAAAATTAGGAAGACTGAAATAGAATTAGAAAAGAAGATGAAGAGGAGAGGGGGGAGAAAGAAAAACAAAACCAGGTAAAATGAGACAAGCATTGACACCACAGACGGAGGAAGAAACAAAGACAGACCACCCGTGTGGGTAATTAAAACCAAGATGCTGGACCAATCACTGTAGTGAATTAATTTAAGATTCCAACCACCTTGCCTTATCACACCGACCACGCATTAAAACCTAACTTAAAAAAAAATATTAACAGCAAACAGAATCATTGATTTGAAGGGAGAAACCAGCAAGGACTCACATATGCTTCACATTGCTGTGACACCCCTGCCCGAGGCCCCCTAAGCCTTTCTCACCAAGGCATCCCAGCTACCAGACCCAAGGATGTTGTTAAGATTCTGCCCCATCTGATCCAAAAATCACAGGAATGAGACACGTCATCTAGCTATCTAATGACCAGATATTCTAAAGAAAACCTTATAGTTTTTAATGATATTCACATATCTTAAGGTTGTAAAACCCCTCAGTGGTGTAGGAGCAAGATGTTCCCAATTTTTCCGTTGTATCTCTAACGTCTGAGACAGTTTTCCTCAGAAAAAGCTGTCCCCGAAGTTACTGTCTCATGGGTGCTTTTGACTTGCCTGTGGTCAAGAATATGGGCACCTATCAATCTAAAAAATCAGACCATCCATTTTGATCTATTGACTATAACAGACTCATTTAGCTGTTAAAAAAAGGAACTTAAAGATTGGTCCTGAAGTGCTTTTCACGCTCCTACCGCAGAGTCAAAGGGCATATACCCATTCCCTAATTTGGATCTTCAAAGGGAAACCAGATCAATACTTTTACCCACTTGGATATGGCAAGCTTTCCCAAATTACCATCAGTTCTACCAGATTTAACAATCTCTTCTCCTGAGGACACTGTGCCCCAAAGAAACAAGGAGATGTACTTGATGTTTCTGTGATGAATTCCCATTTCATTTAGTGCTTTGTTACCGCTAAAACTCATCAGTTTCCTGAGGCCATGTTGTCGAGCCAAAGGCCAGTTAAAAAAGATGGAAAAATACAGCAATTAATCCAACATTGCCAAAACTAGAGGACCAACCATTCCACAGACAGCTGTGCCGGTCAAGTGGCACAGCGAGTAGAGCGCCCGCTTTGACACCCGTGCAGAGCCTGTTAACGCAGGTTCGAATCCCGGCAGGGCCAAACTCAGCCTTTCATCCTTCCGAGGTCGATAAATGAGCACCACACACCGTGGGTAATAATAAGCAGCGCTCAGATACCTGAGGGTTTGTAGCGCTATATAAAAGCCTAATTATTATTTATTATTATTATTACACAGTAGAGACGTCCCCAGGGGGGGCAACAAACTGGTTGTTGCCCCCACCAGGAGTACCCCCCCACAGGCCACCCACCCGATGTCCATAATAAGAGGCTCATCGTGAGTATACGTGCGGTTGGTATCATTGCAACCAGCCCTATATGCGTTCTAACTCTTTCTAACAAAAGCACATTGCGTGCTGACAGCATTAGGGCGTTCACTAATGTGCTGCTCAGAGAAAGGAGCCAACTCAACAAAATTAATAAGCAGGCTTTAATTGGAGAACATCAAAACCGGTTGCTGTCCCTCAATCAAGCCACACTTGGGTGGGCTCGCAATTAGCCCTCTACCAAAGACCGTTTTACTTGATTCCTCTGAACCAAGGGAGTTGCAAAAAAGGAAGGGGGCCACGCGTATGTTATTTCCATCAGTTACCTTAATTAGTAACCATCGGTACGCCACTTCCCATAAACCACGCTGCTGCTGCGTAGAGTTTATCCATCTCGCAGCAACTTCTCACATCAGAGAGTTCCTTGCATCTACTTCGGCACCATTTAAATAGGTCCAAAGAAAACAGAGACCAAAGTACACACACGGCCATGTAATTAGGCATGCTCAGTGCACTTTTGTCTAGAGTGCCTCCTTAAGGTTCTAATTTAGGCTATCCAAAGCACCAACTTGGAGGAAGGTTTTTTGTTACATTCACTGGGAGTTGGGTATTAAAGTCGTAAATCCCAGATATTATAGGATGCTTTTGTATATTATCAAGTCCGCCGATCATGCCAGTGGAGGTAATTAAATGCACACATTTATGAAGCTCCACACGTGGTGGACTTCTGGCATATTTCGCATATTTGTAACCAAGTTTCATTGTTCCATGCATTGGCAGCCTGTTATGTGCCCCTATTTTACAACGCCGGTATGTGTTTTGACTAATGGCTATCACGGTCTAGAGAGAAATAATTCTGCTGAACATGTTATATATGTGTTCTCAGTACATCATATACACATAACAGCAAGTCTTTTCTGTATCTCAGCGGACCAGCCCTGACCAGCCCTGACATCAGGTCTAGCCCCGCTTATTGACAAGTGGTAGAATAGAGGAGACTTTTTCCCTTTCCTACAAATACAGTTAAAAATTCAGATCGAAGTTTTTAGTGATAGATAATGCCCAGTTCTAGATTTTTCTAGTGCTCTCTTTGCACAGAAATGTATTATTACTTATTAGCCAATGCCGTGCTAGCTGCTAGAAAAATCTATCAACTTGTACTGGTATAACAAAACACACATATAAGGCTCCTTAAGATTAAGGTCCTTTTAAAACTTAGAAACATTTCCACAGAAAGATCTGTAATAGACCTGATACATGGCTCAGGTCTAGCAAAAAATATAGATTTTTCTAGCAGCTGGCACTGAATTGGCTAATAAAGAATAATACATTGCTGTGCATAGAGAGCTCTAGAAAAATCTAGAACTGGGCATTATCTAATGTAAAATGCTCACATTTTTCTGTCACTAAAACTTGGATCTGAATTTTTAAATGTATTTGTAGGAAAGGGAAAAAGTCTCCTCTATTCTACCACTTGTCAATAAGCGGGGCTAGACCTGATGTCAGGGCTGGTCAGGGCTGGTCCGCTGAGATACAGAAAAGACTTGCTGTTATGTGTATATGATGTACTGAGAACACATCCATATATATTATGTTCAGCAGAATTACTTCTCCTACTTCTGAAACGGACCAGTTGGCCTTATGGGCTGAAGTTCAAACTAATGCCCTAAGGAGGGATCTAATTGTGAACCGGGAGCATACAGAGGAACTAGCAAGGCAAATGCTCCATGCACAGGCAGGCCAGGTCCCACGGCTGGGGTATGCCCCTCCTGCCGTGCCTCCACAGCCCACACCAGTACAGGTGGTTCTTCCAGGGGGGCCCCCCTTGTCCCGCCGGAAGGCTTCATAGGCGATCCGAATAAATACGTCATCTTTATGAATCAATGTTGCCTATATTTCTTGTGCAGACCTGGGGCATTCCCCAACGATCAAGCAAGAGTGGCATTTGTACTCCCATATTTGGGAGGTAGTGCAGTGAACTGGTCAATACCCTTGGTAAACCAGGATGATCCTTTGCTTCGAGACTTCGGAGGTTTCCAGCGTGAAATGGAGAAACTATTTGCACAGCATTCTCAAGGGCGGGCTCTGGACAATGAACTGTTATCACTACGGCAGGGTAATCAAGACCTACTAACATATATCGCTTCCTTCAATTGTATGACTAACTGTCGAGAGGAGAATAGAACTATACTCTTTTACCAAGACTTGTAAGGGGAACTTTAGGACGTATTATCTGAAGTAGTAAATCCCCTGGAAAGATGTGCTGAATACATCGACCTGACAGTGCAGCTTGATCACAGATTGCAGGATCGGAAGATGGATCAGACCAAGGCTGAGGGGCAGTCGGTCTATGTGCGACCCCGTGAGAATCAAACCAAATCCCACGATCAGTCTGAGCCATTGCATATCAGAGGCTTGCAGAGCCCACTCACCAGGGCAGAAAGGGAGAAAAGAAGTAGGGGTCCACTTGACGAGCGGTGAAAAGGAACCTATACAAACCTCACATCTAGTCATCCCTGTGCTCCTGTTAAACCACAAGCAACCATCGAAAATGCATGCCTTGGAGGCATACATTGACAGTGGGGCTGTGGGAAATTACATGGACCAAGAACTGGCTACCCGGATAGGCCTTCCTCTCCGACAGAAGCAGGTTTAGGAAAACGTCACAGCAGTTGAAGGATCTCAGCTATCATCCAGCCCAGTGACGCATTACACCAAGAAGGTCACGGTTCTGTGTGAGGACGGTCACCAAGAGGACATCACCTTCAATCTCATCAGTGCTCCTTAGTTCCAGGTGATAATGGGAATGCCCTGGCTGGAGACCCACAATCCCAGGATTTATTGGCGTTAACGAGTTCTGACCTTTCCCCAAGACTGTGCTGACACCTGTTATAGCAAGGGATTCTCATTAAAAGGTCTTACCAACTCAGATTCGTTGAAGAAAGAAACCATACTGGGCCTCACCAGTTCACTACCACCTGAATACCTGGATTACCAAAATGTCTTTCAAAAAGAGCAAACGAACATCATACCGCCACACAGACCGTATGACTGCCAAATTGATCTGGTACCTGGAGCTCAAGTTCCCTGCAGCCGGATTTACTCCCCAACAGAACAGGAAAACCAGCATCTAAAAACCTGCCTCGATCAGTATCTGGCTACTGGCTGCATTCGTCCGTCCAAGACCACTGCATCCTCGCCCCTCTTTGTTGTGCCTAAAAAGGAGGGAGACCTGAGAACTTGCATTGACTACAGAGCACTTAACCAGATCACGGTAAAAAAATGGTACCAGTTATGGCATATCCCGAGCTCTTGGATAAAGTAAAAAATGCTCAGATATATACAAAACTAGATTTACGAGGGGCCTAGAATCTAGTAAGAGTCAGAAAAGGAGACACGTGGAAGACGGCCTTTCGCTCAAAATATGGCCTTTATGAATATCAGAGTATGCCCTTTGGACTATGTAATGCCCCGGTGGCGTTCCAATTTTTCATGAATGACGTGCTCCGCAAACTGTTGGACGTCTGTGCTCTTTTCTATATTGATGACATTCTAATCTATTTGACCACCAAGGAGGACCACGTAAACCATGTCTGGCCAGTTTTGGAGAAACTGCAGCAATACCGGCTATATACCAAATTGGAGAAATGCTTCTTTCATGTGAAAGAGGTAGAATTCCTTGGCTCTATTCTCACACAACAGGGCATACAAATAGATACTCGCAAGGTAGACGCTATCCTTAAATGGCCCTCACCGACATCCATAAAGAAAGAACAGAGTGTACTCGGGTTCGCCAACTTTTATTGCCGGTTCATTCCAGGGTTCTCCCAGATCGTCCACCCAATCACCTCTTTACTACGGAAAAACAAACAATTTAATTGGTCCGCAGAGGCAGAGAAAGCCTTCCATTACCTAAAACAAGCATTTACCACAGCACCAATTATACAGCATCCTCGACCAGAACTACCATACGTGGTCAAAACTGATGCTTCCAACATAGCAATGGGAGCAGTCCTGTCACAACGAGACCCCCGGAACAGGTCAGTTGCATCACGTGGCATTCTGGTCTCACAGGTTTTCAGCCCCTGAATTGAATTATGCAATCACTGATAAAGAACTGCTAGCAATTAAGGCAGCATTCAAAGCCTGGAGACATTATCTTCTTGGAGCTAGACATACAGTCACTGTCGTCACGGATCATCGCCATCTACAATATCTGAAGACCGCTAAAGTGCAATCATCACGCCAACTCCGCTGGGCTCTTTTCTTTGCACAATACGACTTTGCCATCACCTATAGACAGGAGTATGCAATGGAAAAGTGGTTGCCCTGTCTCGCATGAGTGTGGGAGAAGAGGCATTCACTACACCAGACCCCGTGGCCATCATCCCGGAAGGCCGAATCCAAGGCAGATTGATGCAACCACCACTCTAGACAACTTAAAATTTGACCTGCAACACTTGATGAGTCCACCAGCGCAACAGGAATGGCTAAGGAACAGAGACCGTGGACAACCTACCATACTACCAAGGACGGTTGTACATCCCGGATAAGAAATTGCAGAATCAAATCATCGCAAGCTATCATGATTCATTAGTAGAAGGGCATCCAGGAATAGCCAAAACCCTAGCTAAAATAAAGAAAAATTACTAGTGGCCAACTTTGTCCAGTTGATTGCAACCTGTGGCACCTGTGCACAACACAAGTTCCAAAAACAAAGTCCTGCAGATCTGCTACAACCTTTAGAAGTACCCCCAGCACCTTGGCATATGCTATCAATGGATTTTATTACAGACCTTCCCTCCTGTAATGGATGCAATAACGTCTTAGTTGTCATAGATCTGTTTTCTAAAATGGCCCACTTTATTCCCCTGAAAGGTCTCCCAACTACTTCTACTCTGGCTACCATGTTTTTGGAACAGATTGTCGGGCTACACGGGTTCCCATCAATATTGATATTAGACCGAGGAACTCAGTTTGTCTCTGCATTCTGGAAAAGGTGTTGTAAAATTGCCAAAATCTACCTCCGGTTATCTACAAGCCATCACCCCCAAACCGACGGCCAGACCGAACGGTCTAACCAGACCTTCGAGCAATACATAAGGTGTATGCTGCAACAAACCGAGGATACCTGGAAGGACATACTTTGGTTAGCAGAATACGCATATAACAACTCCATTCACATCAGAACGGGACAAAGCCCATTCTACATAGTGTGTATGGTCAACATCCATGGACATCTGTTTTCGACCTACTGGAATCATTGGGAATGCCCGCTGTAATGACCTTACACAATACCATCACCCAGGTTCTTAAGGAAGCATCTTGTCAGAGCCAAAGAGAAACAGAAGCAGTTTGTCGATCGACACTGAAGGCAAGCTCCCAACTACCAAGTCGGAGACAAGGTTTGGTTAGCA
The DNA here is from genome assembly GCF_040938575.1 of Ambystoma mexicanum. Classification (NCBI taxonomy): domain Eukaryota; kingdom Metazoa; phylum Chordata; class Amphibia; order Caudata; family Ambystomatidae; genus Ambystoma; species Ambystoma mexicanum. Next base: position 1,030,258,079 of record NC_090933.1, on the reverse strand, counting down.
TCTAAAAACATCCCCTGAAAGGACCACGGGCGTTCTGTCCCAGATATCTGGGACCCTACACTATCAAGGCTGTGATCAACCCTGCGGCCATGAAATTAGAATTACTGGCCCACATGCGGATCCATCCGGTGTTTCATGTCTCCCTCCTAAAACCATTGAGACCAGGTACGCGGATGTCTTGAGCGCTACTCCCGAGGAGCCAAGACTGGCCCAGCGTCCCCGGAAGCAGGCTCATCATCCACACCCCCGGTTCCAGCAGACCCCTACAGGGGCCCTTTGGACCATGTCCTGGCGCCTCTGGTGCCAGGCTCATAAGGAACCACAGTCCCGGCGCCATGGGCACCGGGCTCATATTCTTAAAGTGTGCAGTAGTGATTGGGTGGACTTACCTGTGGCAGACCATGCTGCATACTCACCTAGAACAATCCAAGCTGGGTGAAGTCCCAGCCACTGGCTGGGAGGGACCAATCCTCTGTTACAGGAACTCTTTTCTTACCTGGGTGGGGCTGATGCTAATCCTCTGACACTGGAACTCTTTTCTTACCTGGGTGAGGCTGGAGGAAGAATACGCACCAAAGCACTTCTCCACTATTTAAACCACGCCCGATAGAATTCACGTGCTTCGCGTTATTCTGCAACAGCAGCAGGACGCTCACCGAGTCGGCTCCTGCATTCCAGGTCCAGACACACCCTCAGCTTCTCGAGCAGCAACCTGTGGATGAAGAAAAGGCACAGGAACATCTACTCACCAGAATTCAGCCACAAGAGTCCAGTCTCCGACAACCTGCAAATAAAGACATAAGGTTAGAAAACGGGCAACACGCTCGCAGCTGTGCTCGCTTAACTTATCCAACCGTGATCATATAGGAGTTCACCGCGGCCTTCGCTTCGCCAGCATCCCAGCATCTGGAAGACAAAGGACATTGTTAGTGGTGTCCGAGCGGAAGGGTTCGCAACTCAGTTATACTTACGTGCTTCTTCACGCGCAGCAGCGGCAGCATCGCCCTCAGCATTTCGGCATCTGAAAGAAAGGAAAAGACATTATTAGAGGTGCCCATTTTGAAGTGGCCACAATTCAGTAATACTTACGCGCTTCTTCACGCGCAGCAGCGGCACCATCGCCCTCAGCATTTCGGCACCTGAAAGGAAGGAAAAGACATTATCAGCGGCGCCCATTTGGAAACAGCCACAATTCAGTTATACTTACGTGCCACCGCACGTGCAACAGCGGCGGCATCGCCCACAGCCTCTCCGCACCTGAAAGACAGAAAAGGACATTATAAAAGGGTGCTCCTTCAGAAGCGGCCTCATATCTTCTATACTCATGAGCCTCTTCTTGCACAGCAGTGGTGGTGTCGCCAACAGCTCCTTGGCACCTGAAGGACTATTACAAGCCACAAAAGGACACTGAGCCTAAACACTGAAATCATCCAGTGACGTAACTGGATTCCACGCGCCCCTGCACCAGAAGCAGGATGGAGAGCTCGGATTTACTAAACCAAAGGTGAGAGTTCGTGGAGACCAGTCGAGAACCAAGAAGTGGGAAAAGCAGAAGATTGGTGGGAGAACTTATCCAACCAGCTTGTAATCACCCCTTTTTCTTCCACCTGCAGAAAACTAACCATACACGCCAGACAGTCAATATTCGGAGGTCCTGCCGAGAGCGTATTCCGAGTTCTATGCCTAATCATAGTCATAGAAGCAACTGTAGCAGTCCAGTTTGGGTCAGCGCCTCCGTGGGAATCAGGTGAGCGTTACAGCGGATCAATACTCCACCAGATCCTGAAATAGTTGAAGGAGAACCAGAAAAGGATCCTAGACTCCAAGATGGTCCAGGCCAAGTTGTACTACCTCATAGTCTGGAAAGGTTATGGACCCCAAGATCGGACCTGGGAACCCAGTGAGCATGTCCACGCTCCACGATTAATCAGGCAGTTCCACTGCAATAACCCAACTAAACCAAGGCCAGGGGGGAAACCACCCATGAGAAGGGCCTTGAGGGGAAGTGCTGTCATGGCCACAGGCCCCAGAACACAAAAACCACACCATCTAGTGATGGGGGCAATGGGTCACTTGACTCAATTATGTCCCTTTGGGACCCATAAATACAGGGGCCCTGGCTGGACTCATGTGAGCAGGAACACTTTATGCAGGAGGGCTTTTACTTTATTTCAGTGCAGGAGTGCTTTTATTTTACAAGAGCTTTCCAGGAGCTGATACATCATCATGTGCTGACTCATCGGTGTAGTTCCCTAGACCTGGTCTTCATGTGCTGACTCATCGGGTGTGGCAGGGTGTGGCAGGCTGGTACTTCACCTTACTGTGCACGCTCGTGCAAAGTGATTCTCACCGCCGCTTGGACCAGTTTTTTTACCTTTACCAGGCATGCTCCTGCACACTCACCTCTAGGAACCCGGTGCTTCATCGCTTTATCTGCAGACTCATCTCCTGACATCCAGTGATCTTGATCCCGACACCGCAGCACCGCGCTCCATATCCACAAACTCAGACCCTGTGAAGAAGAAGAAAGACAAGGTTAGAACATCCGTCCAAAAGAAGAAACATCAAAAGTGGAAGAGACAGCAATACAAGACAACAAACTTTACAATACAACAAAAACAGACCAGGAAATTCTAAGGCAAACAGGTACACTTACCTGAAGTATAGTTGCTTACACGCAACAGGACTGGACTACCACATGCAAGGGGACCAGTGAAGGAATTCAGTCCAGATCATACAAGCGCCCCTGCCAGAAGCAGCAGGACGGAGTGCTCGCCAAAACTAATCAACGGGTGAGCTTTCCAGGGACAGCGCATCCCACGGGTACCACGGTTTGGGAGAAGGGGTCTGTAAGGGGATCAGGCGCACAAGCTGGCATACTCACACCCCCTATTCTCCATGCAGGAGCAGTCCCGAGCAGCTTCACCTATTAGCACCAGTCACCACATAAGTGCAGAGGGCGAAGTCGGACCGAACAACCTCACCCCAGGGAGGGCTGCAACCGTGCCCCAACGCCTCCGCAGAGACGAGGTGAGCATAACACAGAGTGCTTTGTCTTTCACATAGTATGTCAGGATTGTGTCAGGAAGGGGCACATTGATAGGTGCTGTAAGAATTTGTCATGCGGTACTCGTACAGTCCATAAAGTGACATCATCACTGAGTGCATTAGGGGCAAGATCGAGAGATGAAGAGGAAGGTGAGGTGAAGCTGGTCAACACTCTTGATTCATGGAAAAGACAGATGAAGCCACATTCAACGTATCAGTGTGAATGGAGTTGGCATCAATATCATGATTGCTAGTGGGGCTGAATACACACTGTTGAGCACTGACACTGGGAAGCTAAAGCTAGACTGTTGTGTGTTGCAGGAGAGCAACATAGCGGCACATGCATATGGTACGCCCAGAGACATATTGGTTGAGTTTAAGGCAACATTGGGATTTAAGAACAAAACAGGGAAGGGTGTATTCAAGTTACCACAAGAGGGGAGAACATGTTCTCTTGGGATGCGCAGGCAGATCTAGGGATAATTTTGAACGGGAAATCATATTATCCCCTCTATATCGTATATATATATATATATATATATATATATATATATATATATATATATATATATATATATATATATATATATATATATATATATATTACATGGCCACGGTAGTGGCCATGTAGTTATGGTTAAGTTGCTGTTAAATTGCGATGGTTAAGTTGCTGTTTCCATAGGAAGAGCACTTTTTGGGTGGCTTATAACTTCACTCTCCCTGGACGGATCCTCACCAAACTTTGCACAAAAAGTATTTGGTTCACTCGGAATTTTTGTGCAAAGTTTGGTGAGGAGTTATAGGGGGGTCCCAAAACTTTTTTTTTCCCATAGACTGAATGGGAAAAAATTTGCTCGCGTCTACAGCCCAAACCGCTGGACGGATTTTGACCAAATTTGGACCAGGAGCAGCGGCTTGGTCCCGGAAGCGTGCTTTTGCAAATTTGGTGAAAATACATCCAGTAGTTTTTTTTAAAATGACCAAAAAGTAGGTAAAAAAAAATTAGTGATATCTGTGTTCGGTCCACGGACACACTTCCCTGTTCGCTCCGCGGACAGTGTCCTGATAGGCCAACCGGCTTGCGTGATGTTCGCGGACATGCAACGTGTTCGCTGATTGGACGGCGTGGAGCGTGAAACGCGTCATATTTTCGGTAGCGCTCGCCATCTTGGATTTGCGGTCGTCCGCGGACAGCGCGGTGAAACTTTGTTCAAAATTTGTATTTTGTAGAGTGTGTTGGTGTGTAGGAGTGTTTGGGGAGGGTGGGAGTGTATGAGATAGGATGAAAGTTGTGTTTTTCATGTGTTAGACATTCTTTTTGTGTTCGATTTGTCTGCGGACATCACAGGTGTTCTGAAATGTTCTAAATAAACTGAATGGGGGGTGTTCTGAGGACTCAATATGTGTCCGTTTTGTTCGCAAGCAAACTGAAACTGTTCTAAGAACACTCGCAGTGTCCTGAAATGTTCGCAAATAAACAAAATGGGGGTGTCCTGAGGATGCTGTCCGTATTGTTCGTTGTCAAGTTGAATATGTTCTAAGAACATTCGGGGTGTCCTGAATTGTTTGCAAATACACAAAATGGGGGTGTTCTGAAGACGTTGTCGAACACTCGCTGTGTCCTGAAATTTTCGCAAATATGAATGGGGGTTGTGGCTGACAAGTTGAATGTGTTCTAAGAACACTCGCGGTGTCCTGAAATGTTCGCAAATAAACAAAATGGGGGTGTCCTGAGGACGCTGTCCGTATTGTTCTCTGTCAAGTTGAATGTGTTCTAAGAACACTCGCGGTGTCCTGAAATGTTCGCAAATAAACAAGATGGTGGTGTTCTGAAGATGCTTCTAAGAACACTCGCGGTGTCCGGGGAATGTTCGTAGGGGGTGTCCTGAAGGCGTAGTCCGTATTGTTCGCTGGCAAGTTGAAAGTGTTCTAAGAACAATCACAGTGTCCTGAAATGTTCGCAAATAAACAAAATGGGGGTGTCCTGAGGACGCTGTCCGTATTGTTCTCTGTCAAGTTGAATGTGTTCTTGGAACACTCATGGTGTCCTGAAATGTTCGCAAATAAACGAAATGGGGGTGTTCTGAGGACACTGTCCGTATTGTTCGTTGTCAAGTTGAATGTGTTCTAAGAACACTCGCGGTGTCCTGAAATGATCGCAAATAAACAAGATGGTGGTGTTCTGAAGACGCTTCTAAGAACACTCGCGGTGTCCGGGGAATGTTCGTAGGGGGTGTCCTGAGGACGCTGTCTGTATTGTTCTCTCTCAAGTTGAATGTGTTCTAAGAACACTCGCGGTGTCCTGAAATGTTCGCAAATAAACAAAATGGGGGTGTTCTGAAGACGTTTCTAAGAACACTCGCGGTGTCCTGGAATGTTCGTAGGGGGTGTCCTGAAGGCGTAGTCTGTATTGTTCGCTGGCAAGTTGAATGTGTTCTAAGAACACTCGCAGTGTCCTGAAATGTTCGCAAATAAACAAAATGGGGGTGTCCAGAGGACACTGTCCGTATTGTTCATTGTCAAGTTGAAAGTGTTCTAAGAACACTCATAATGTCCGCGGACATTAAACGTTTCCATAGACCATAGTTGAAATGTTTGACTCTATTGATGGATTGCTGCACCATGTAGAAGGATGTTATTTAACTTTGCTAGTGCTAAAGCAGGACTTTTAGCATAGTACAGTTTATAGACTAGATTTCTTATAGTTGAATGATGTGTTGATATCCTTTTGATATCATGGAAAGTGGTTTTACAAGTAGGTCCTGTAATGCAGGCCAATGAATGTCCTTGTAGTCCTGTGTACTTACACATTGACGTGCATGGCCATTTGTACACTAGACGTTCTGATTCAATTGAATGGAGGGGTAATTCTAAGTTTTCAGGGCATATTTTTGTAAGGAGTACTTCTTGTTCCATTATGGTATTATTCACTTTTTCATAACCTCGACCACTGCTATGTATGGCAATTGTATTTGTTTGCTTTTGTTTGTACGCTTCTTCATTAAAATATGGTTACGTGCTCGTAGTGTGATTCCATTCACCTCCGCAGATACTTAAGAAGTTCTTTCTGTTGACATTTCGCTTATTTAGAAGTCTTTTTTGTAATTTAGTTATTAGTTTTGTTAGTGGTTTCATTTTGTTTAACAGCAAAATAAATAACTTTCTTTTCAGAAGAATTGCACTGTCCATCAACGCTTCTAAGATTAATATCCTACGATAGGTTTTAAGCATTGAACCTGATTTCTCTCCTGTTTTTATAAGATTTTGAAGGACTTTGTGATGGTACATTTTGGCTAAAATACTTTTCTTGGTATGCTTACTTTGCACTATATTAAAATTTGAAGAAGTAGTTTTATCTATAGTGATAGCTGATTTTCTGTTAATTGTTTTTTGGTTTGTTTTACATTTTGATAGAGGAGGCAAAGGTTTTGTACTTGAAACTTCTTGTGTTTCACTAAATGACTGTATTAGCTGTTTTGTTTCAACTTTTTTTTACAAATTCTGCTAGAGATGGATGCTTATGTTGGACACTTTTATTTTCATTTGCTATACTTTTGCGTTGCTTTCTACGGACTTGACTTTTGGTAGGCATTCTTTAGGGTCTGTTGAAAAAAATAAAGAAGATATGGGTTGGGGTGTTCTTGAATGTATGTGTGCTGTGTGCATGCGTGTTTGAGTAAGATGATAAAGATGGATGTAATGGTGTGTGATTGTGCATTGGGAACTACAACTAGTAGAGATAGGTATTCTTGAATTTATGTGTTACTAAACTGGGGTTCAGATGACAAAAAAAAAGTAAGCTAGTGGTGTGGAAAAGTACAAATAGTAAATCTAATGTATACAATTAAAACAGTTGTTTGTTCTATAATATGAAAATTGTAGCGGTTCAGTTGGGTAATTTGTGTGTCCAAAAATAGGAATTTGTGGGCCATTCTGGCTGTAAATCGCTGTTTAAGACATGGAGATTTTTGCACAAAATGGTACACAATCTCTATTTTTAGGCACCGAAATAGCTTGTATTAACGTTATAGTATGTTTGATTAATAATACAAATATTATGGTGATATTCTACTTACTTTTGTTCTTAAATTAACAGGTAACTTCTTAGTTCTTCTTTGTTCTTCGAATTCGGCTGCTTCTTTTCAGGAGACTGGTCTTCACTGCAATTGTAAAAGCTTCAAATTAGTAACTTTGTTTATATATAGCGCTGTTTTTAATTTAGATATTGATTTTTTTAATTGAAATCCTCAGTGCCTTCTTTAAAACCATTAAACTAATTTATTTACATAAGATACATTGCATCAGTTCAGTACATATGATATGTTCTTAATGAACAAATTGTATTGAATGACTAACTGTAGCAAAAAAAAATATCTTTACTATGTCTTGTGAAATTTATAATATACCAGTGAATACCACTATTTCTGTAAGTAAGCTGTTCTAGGTAATAGCGCCTCAATGTCATGTCTAAATTAAAGTAATTAAGTAAATAAATTAATAAAAACAAAAAAATATGAAATTGTATAAGTATTTCTTTAAAGATTTAAACATAGATTGTGCTTGCATGCAATTTTGTTTGAATATATGTAGTCTATATATTTCATTTAAAAATGTTAGTTTAACTTGATTTGAGTGTGTGTGTATAAAGAAAGTAAATAGTATAAAGGTTTATAAGTGATAGTTGATTTTAGGAAATTGAAAAAAATACAGTAAATTCATTTTACAGATTACACAAGCTAAAAGTCTGTTTGAAAATGTGTTCTTCTACTGTACAGAAAATATGCATACCTGAAGTTTGTGTTCATGCATATGGATATGCATGGAGCTGCAAGTAGAAATCTTCGAGACTTGTACAGTATTTCTGGTAGATGGTGCTTGCCAATGATATGACACTTGTACTCAGAGAGATTCACAGTACATTTGCAGTGCTGATCTATGATGATGCAGTTAGACCTAGAGATCTTGAATGTGATTGGTGCATGGTCATTTGATTTTTAGCTACATCCAATGAGGGAATGGCAGAGGGAGTGAAGTGGAAATGGTAGAAGGGCTGTTCATGTTACGATATGTCCGCGGACATGGCGGTAGTTCGCGCACATCGGGAGTTACATCCGGGGATTTTTGGGTTCAGAAGTCATGCAAATGAGAATAAGCACTGAAAGGGATTGGTCAGGAATGTTTAGTGGGTGTGTTGTGCCAGGAGAGAATTTCTCAGATACTCTTTTTGCTGAGAGAACAAAAGATAGCTATGGCCGTGTGTTTCAGAAAACAGATTGTTTGGATTTTGGGAGATTAGTGGATACATTGCTTGAAGGTGCATGCAGAAAGCTGTGGAGTAGCTGTAGATCTTGGATTCCCACATGTGGAAGTACACTGGCATGGAGTACGTGGAATGAAGTGGTTGGACTTGCTACCTCTCTGTGCTACTTTGGAGACAGAGCAACATCCAGACATAATTGTAATTCATTGTGGAGGGAACAGTTTAGGACATGTGACTGGAATTGTTTTGCAATTTGCTATGAAAGAAGGACTTGGGGAGGTTATGGACATGTTTCCTAATTCTCTAGTGATATTTTCATGGATTGCACAGAGACAAATGTGGCTTCGTTCTTCTTCATTTGGTCCACAAATGGAAAAAGCAAGGCGCAATGTTAATAAGGCTGTTTGTGCCTTTCTAAGAGATTTTGGCATGTCCTCTTTTCACAATGAAAATATTATGTTTCATAGTACATACATTTTTCGCAGAGATGGAGTCCATCTTACTTATGCTGGCAATCAGATTTTTCTGAGAAATGTACAAAATGCATTGCGACCTTTTTTGGAATTACAACAACGATTTTGAAGTAGGTGTTAAGCATTTATAATTTTTGACTTTCAAACACCACCAAAAGGCTCTTTTCAGAGCCACCACTTCCTCCCAGAGAAAATTGCAATGTTGTGATGGGGTAGCAACCCAATTTTTTAAATGTTCGCAAACTGTCCGCGGACTTCTAAAAAATACAAAGGGCTCTGCTTCATTTATTTTCACTTCTATTTTTTAACTGTGAAAGGCGGCTCTGAAAAGAGCCTTATTTTTTTTTTGATTTTTGATATTTTGTATTTTTTTGTTTTTTATACATGACACACTAGGAGAGGAGGGGAAAGGAAGGTAAAGGGGGGACACCAACCACAGGGATAAGAAAGGGTGAGCTGAGAGAGGAAGATGTAGAGTGGGTTTTATTTGGGTAGTGAGCAGATCTTCTCGTGCTCTGAGACAATCGTCTCAAAAGCACTACGAAGTCGCTCCCCCCTGCAGAGTACTGTGTCACAGTACATACATACAACTGTGACCCTCGAAAGGTAAGGATCATCAGCATTCTGTATGGCCTGTGAGGCAGCTTGAGGAAGACGCTGTCCCACAGAGGTGGTCCTTGTGGTGACAGGATCAGAAACAGAGGATGAAGTAGAGGAAATCAACCTGCTACGTTCTTCGCAAGGTACAACCCTGCGAATAGCCCCAGAGTGAAATGACCTCAGGTGTCGCTTCATAGTAGTGGTCCCAAAGCTGTACTTACCGTGCTTCCCGCGACTGAGTATCATTTTGCACTCATTGCAGGTAACATGGTTTGCACGAGCCTTAGGAACATTACCATGAATGGTAAATAACCGCCACACCCAAGACTCACGCCTAGTGCGGGTAGTAGGGTTTTCCTCTACCTCATTCTCATCATCCTCTTCTTCCTCCTCCGCATCCTCACTCCTGTTCCCCTCTTCAGGCCCTTGGGGAGGTGGTGGTGGTGGAGGGGTTGGAGGTGGTGCTGAAGCTGGTGCAGCACCAGGTGGCAGTTCTGCAGCCAGGGATGCCATCTCGATGGTGTAATCACCAAGTTGCTGGAGAAATAGCTGTGCTCTGAAGAATAGCCAGAAACACTATGAGAATAAGCTCTAGGGCGTGGTCTTTTATAGGGGTGCTTGCGCACTGTCCGCGGACAAATCGAACACAAAAAAAAGTTTGAAAAGTTTCAAAAGGTATGTAGAAACTCAGGATTACTATGTGGGACTTGTGCCATGGTGAGATTTTATTGAAAAATATTATGGATTAATTGAAAATACTTTTAATTTGTTCGGGGACCCGAACAGTGTCCGCATTCAGAACACACGATCGCCAAATGCAGGGAGATTGGCTAGCGCATGCGCGTTGATGTTCTACGGACACTGTTCGGGTCCTGAACTAATTAAAATTGCGTCACACGTGAAATGAACATTTCAGGACACTGCGTGTGTTCTTAGAACAGTTTAAATTTGCTAGCGAACAGTAAGGACAGATATAGTGTTCTTCAGGACACGTTCAATTTCGTTTATGTACGAACATTTCAGGACACCAATTGTGTTCTTAGAACATTTTCAACTTGCTAGCGAACAGTACGGACAGGTATAGTGTTCTTTAAGACACCTCCATTTTCGTTTAATTACGAACAATTCAGGACACCGCGTGTGTTCTTAGAAAAGTTTGAACTTGCTAGCGAACACTACGGACAGATATAGTGTTCTTTAGGACACTTTAATTTTTTTTTTTTACGAACATTTCAGGACACTTCGTGTGTTCTTAGAATAGTTTAATCTTGCTAGCGAACAGTACGAACAGGTATAGTGTTCTTCAGGACACCTCCATTTTCGTTTATTTACGAACATTTCAGAACACCTGCACTGTCCGCAGACACCTACATTGTTTTTAAAAAAAAAAACGAAACTATTTACAACACAATATAAAAATTAAACTTTATTTAACATATATTAATAATTTATGACAGAGAAGGTGAGGCAGAAACAGAAACAAAAACAGGAGAATTAGGGGTTTCATCATGATTGTTATTAGGTGAAGAAGGGAGGGAAGTCTCATCAAAACGTTTTGGGTTATGGAGAGGGTTTTTGGGGATAATTGACTGGGATATGGTGAGGAGGGACAAGTACATGTGCGGCAATGGTACGAGGTTTTTGGTTTAAAATGATCTTCCACAAAAGTTTTCAAATTATTAAAATTAGTCAACAATAAATCCATTTTTTCTTCTATACTGTGAAAAGTGTTATCCATAACAGGTTTTTCTGAAGTATTTTCTATTTTGGTATGCTCTGTACAAAAAAAATATATATATATGTTAAATGTATACAAAATATAAATTAAATGGTTTATATTATAAAGTGTTTACCATTAGTTTCACTATCTTGTGACATTTCTTCATGTGGGAAATGTTCCTCTAGCCATTCCAGAGTACTAGACATTTCTGTGAGAAAAAAAAAAAAGATAAAATATTTTTATATCTAATACAGAAAGTTTATAAATATATGAATACAATTAAGTACACTTACTATTTCAGGTAAGATATGTGCTATGTACTCAGTGGGTCTGCTCTTGTTCTCAGTTCTGTTGTGTTTGTGAGGTAATTATGTTGGAAGCCAATTTATTTTCTTGTGGTATATTCCATTTTAGAACATAGTGCATTTAAATGAATGGTTAGTGTGTTGTAATGGGTTACATTTCTTATGTATTAGTACATATAATGTGTTTGTGTGCTTTTTTTTAAATTTGTTAAATGTTCCTATGTTATGATATAACAATCAAACATACCCCCCCAGAGTTTTTTAGGTAGTGGCACTGTTCTTCCAACATGTCCGTGAACATTAAATGAGTTTGCGGACATCAAGTACAGTGGAAGAGATAAAAAAACTTTGTTAAAGGGACGTTATGGTTAAGTTGTGCTACTAAAAACATATGAAATTAAGTGAAAAAATGTTGTTAAAGGGACGTTATGGTTAAGTTGCGCTACTAAAAACCTATTAAATTCAGTGAAAAAACTTTGTTAAAGGGACTGTTATGGTTAAGTTGCGCTACTAAAAACCTATGAAATTCAGTGAAAAACCTTTGTTAAAGGGACGTTAGGGTTAAGTTGCGCTACTAAAAACCTATGAAATTCAGTGAAAAAGGGACGTTATGGTTCCAAGTAAAACCGAAAAACCCTTGAAATTCGCCAGTTATGGTAAGCTAAGCAACCATAACTCGCGCCACCACCGTGCACTGCTAAGACTAACACCCAGGACATCAAAGATGACATCTCAAATGGTTCATCCGCCATTTTAGATTATCTCTCTGAAGTCACCCTGTGTTCTAAAATGGTGGACAGTGTCATTCCGAATGTAACATGGCCGTCTTGACCTCTGTGTACAAGTTAATATGTAAACTGCCTTCAGGCCAAATGTTAGGGTCATGCACTGAGACCTTGTCCTTCGTTGACCTGTGTGTAAAGGATTACCTGTACCAACAAAACGAATCCATGAACGTATATTGTGCACAATACTGTTCGAGCATCCAATGTGAACACTTGTTTGACTATACTGTTTAAGATATATGTTAAGGCTCAACAAGAGATCCAAAGACACACTGTTGCTATTGTAACTCATTGACAAATGTATTAAGGATAACCTCTAAATGTATAGATGCATAAATTAAGATGCAAACTCGGCACGAACCCTAGATCCGTGATGTATTACTTTTAGGTGGGCTGGACATCATGTTTTGGACTGCATAAAAGGTGTGACTATTCTGATGATCAGTCCCACTCACTACGCACACTGAACAGGACTGGTTCTTGCTGTGTCGTACTGGGAGGCCTGATAGCTATCTGTTGCTTTGTCCTTTGAAACTGTTCAGTATAGAATAAAGATCTCTGTATCTTTTCTTTGTAACCCACGTTTGGTGCATTTCCTTTTGGGGTACTCAGCCTCGATATCTTGTTTTTGCTTTCACAATAAGATTGGAGCCCGGACATCAAGATCAAGTTTATACTGTAGAGTGTGTACTGAAGGAGGGAGGTGTTGTGAGGTATTTAAAGTGAATACGGGATGTCTTAACGGGTATGTGCACAAGATCAAAATAAGGGGTGATGCAGTACCAGTTAGGGTGAAAGCAAGGGTGGTGCCAGCAGAGTTGAGGGATGAAATAAAGGAGGAGGTGAGGCAATTGGAAAAGGGAAGGTTTAATAGAAGAGGCAGAGGCTGTGGATTGGGTGAATCCCATTGTGATGGTACGGAAGAGAAATAGAGCGGCGAGGTTGTGTGTGAAATTGATGGCACTGAACAAGAATATGGTTCCAGATATATTTCCATTGCCTAAAATCAATAATTTTAATGCAGGAGTATTTGGGTTAGGGATCTTCTCAATATCGGATCAAAAACAGCTTATCATAAATTCAAGTTGTATGCAATCACAGTGGCATTGATGAAATGTATTACCCCTCTTGGGCTGCACAAATGTAAGAGAATGCCTTTTGGACTTATTTCTGCCTCAAGCATATATGATGGATAAGTTGTCAGGGGGGTTGGCAGGGGATCACTGCCATCACAATGACTTCTTGGTGTGGGGTAGAAATGTTGACGAACATGATAAGAGGCTGAGAAAAGTGTTGAAGATTATTTGTGGGGTGGGTTTGACAATACCAATTGAGAAATGTAAGTTGCATAAGAAAAAAGTGGATTACTTGGGGTATAAATTGTCAAAGGAAGGAGTTAGGCCCAAGTTTGATGTAGCAGAAGTAGTTGAGAGAATGCAGTCTCTATCTAAAAATGAGGAATCATCATCGTTCTTGGGAAAGGTTTAGTGTTAAGGAAACTTTATCAAGAATTTAGCTGACAACTCAAGATGCATGAGTAGTCTTATGAGGAAGAATGGGCGTTTTTGTTCGATGACAATTCTGAAAGGGAGTTGTGATGAATCCCTGCGGCCAGAGGAAGGCAGCCACTACCTTATCCTGAACGGGGGGGGTTTCTGAGGGTGGATCTTAAGGGAGGGGATGGGTGCCGGGGGAAGGTGATTGCTCCAACAGGGGGGACAAAGTATTCTTCCCTTGTCTGTGAAGAACAAACCCTAATCCCAGAATGTGTTGTGGTCTGCTGTCATTATTAATAACCATTTAATTGTGAGGTCTTAAAATCTACTTCTGTTAAACATCTTAAACAGAACGTTATTCATCCTATACATGTACATAACCCCTCTGAAACTCCATTGACATCTGATGTTGATGATGATTGTTGTGTATAGAAATGTGTGCATCACCAGAATTTAAAACAATATGGTAATCCTGTGGACTTCAATTCCCAGAAAGCTTTAAGTACTGGAACGAAGAAAATGAGTAAAACGTCAATGAGGATCAACAGTAATGCCAATAGTAACGAGTGGTCTAGTTGTTTTCCATTAAATCAAATGCACAGGACGTTTAACTCAGAGAAACACCTGCAGACAGAAGAAAGAGGAAGAGTAGGTGATACCAGATCAGGCTGCAGAGTACACAGAGCAGGATGCAGAGCTGAGGATAAAAGCAGACGTGCTGGAGTGAACTGGGCTGAAGGAGAGAGGTGCTTCCAACCTGTCACTTGTCAGGTGTGGTGGGAGACACAACAGTCGGAAGGGCTCCAGCGATGTGCAGCAAGATAACAGCAAGCAGAATAAAGTTGCCAACACTGTTGTCAAGGCAGAAAGCAACAACCGTATCAGTGAAGAAGCACAAAGCCGGCAGAGGACCAAACAAGTGATTTTAGAAGCTGGAGAAGTCATTGCCAAAGCAAAGCTCTGCCGCTAAAGTGAACCACGAGTTGGAGATGCCAGGAGATACCTGTGAACTGTCCCTTTGGTAACCAACAGGTACATGGTCAATTAAGTCAACATTTTGAATACCAACCAAACAGAGTTAGAAAGAGGACAAGTGGGCAAACAATGTGCAATTCCCCTGATAAGAGATGTCAATTGGGGTAAATATGGTACCAGCATTGCCATAAGCCAGAATACATTACAGAAAGAACAAGAGGATCTTAGGGAGAATTCTCACACAAGTGCTAAATTCCCTATACCTTAGAGCCCTCCAGCTCTTTTGCTATATTTTGGGACTTTGAACCTTTCATTTTCAGTGTGTTTTTTTACTTTTGTGTTCTTTGGTTATTGAGTTTTAAAACAACTCCATAGGCATCATCTTTTTCTGTGTGTCACACAGCACCTTCAGGGCAGAGACACAGGTATGTATTGCAGACTTCCCAAGGTTTAAATAGCTTCTCTGGGACTGAGTACTATCTCCCAGAGCATGTGAAGTTAAATTGAAGTGGCCTCATCCCTGAGCAGTGCAGGAACCTCCCGATGTCATCCTTCTTGTCCCCATGACTGAAGCTCAGGAACAGCGAAATCTGCTTGAACTGCCAGGAACAACTGCCTCAGCTACAGCTCTTCTCCAATACAAAGGTACTGTGCAAACGCGGCCTGGAAATCTTTTCGGCCATTGCAAAAGTTTGTGGAACTTTCCCAACTTTGAACGCTTGTCTTTCCCTAAACATACGTCAAACTTTTTGCCTAGCTAAATTCTTCTAAACTCTGTGGCAAAGACTTAATCGTTTACTACCAGAACTGTGCTATCCTATACAAAGATTCTGAACCCAGGCCTATGAACTGAATTGCTGGTTGTAGTTTACTGAAACCCTTTGCCCTGCCTATGAAAGTATTTGGGCTGTCTATTCTTATAACTTGTCTTTTTACCCCTTTTTAAAGTATCTGAAGTGCCATTTTGCTCCCACTTCAGCAGAGCTGAACTTGTTCAGTAACTTATTGGTTGTGTATTTGTAGTATATTAGTGCCTGATATTGAGCTGCTCTTGCTAGTGTAATGTTTTCAAACTGACTGTGTAAATAAATGTATATTCTTTTACCAAGAAACCTTGAGTAAAGTGTTTGAATCACTGCATTTGTTGGCCCTATGTGTAACTTGTTCTACTGCTCACTCAACTCATGAGATAAGTCTGGCTGCTCTGCAATCGCTACCACTTTACTGTGTAGTACATTATTGTATCAAAGGTGAATTTGTACTGACACTTATAGTCGTAATTGCATGTAGTGTTCCCAAAGGGTACTGCATGTGATTCTGCCTAACAGAGGACACACAAGGTACAATTTTCCTGATAAGAGATGTCAGTTGGGGTAAACTTGGAAACAGTATTGCCATAAGCCATAAGCCAAAATAAATTGTAACAGAGACAAAAAGGCAAACGTTGTACAATTCTCCTGACATGAGATGTCAATTGGGGGAAACCAGGAAAAAACTATTACCAAGAGCCGAGAGACATTGTAAAAGACGTTGACAGACTGAACTTGAAGAAACCCTCTTGTATGAGATGGCAGTATTAGGGAAATTAGTACAAGTGCAGATGTCAACAAAGCTATGCCACTGAACAGGTGCAATTGTGTCATATTTAAGAGAAATATGAATTATGTGGAGAGACCTGTTAAGAGCACCAGGTATACCTTTTGTTTTTAAAAAGATTTCCTTGCAGCAGAGTGTACCAGGGGATCTGTGAGAGTCCAAAAGGGGGTATTCCTGGCAGGAGTGTAAACAAGGATATACAGAGTTTTCCGTTGAACCGTCTTTGGAAAGCGATACCTAGCAGGAGAGTACACCAGGGGTTCTATGTGAGCCAACAGGAGGACATTCCTGGCAGGGGAGTATACCAGGATATTCAAGGTTGTATTGAAAAGTAGTTCTTGTTCTATTAAGTTTTTGTTGAAATTGGATATTACAGTGGAGGAGTTCCTGGCAGGAGAGTACACTAGGAAATACAATGTTCTGTTGAAAAAGAACTTTATAATTTCAAGCCTTTGTTAAAACTGAACATTTTGCCATCCTAAAGACTATAAAAGACTGTCTTTCAATACATTTCAACCCATATTGTAAAAATAAAATTACCCTTGCTATTTTATGGAGCCTTGCACCTTGAAACACCATGTGCTATGTAGGCGCTTTATCAATATCCAATAAATAAATAAAATAAAGAATATGCAGGAAATTGACATTTTCATTACCCTTAATGACGCTTTGGTGAACCAGTATTTCAGATGCTTTTTCCTGAAACAGTTCAGAGGAAAGGAAACACAATCTTGGAGACAATGGTTGTTTTGTTGAAACTGTATATATGATATTTGAAGACAGTATACCCTGCACTCCTATTACAGAAATGAAATGACAATTGTTTCAGATATGTAAGGTAAATTAATGTTTTGTAACAGTGTGATCTTATTTCAGGTGCAGAGGAGAAAAGGTCAACCATGGCATGTGGGTTGAAAAAACAAATACAATACAACAAAGTTCCCAAGTTGGGGAACTCCCGTCCTCTGCACACTATCTTAGGCCTAAAGCTAGACTTTTAGAAGAAAGGAAGTAAAGTCCTAATATTTTATCAGTTAGTTGGATTATGTTTGGTGTTTCAAGTGTGATTAGTTAATTGTTAATTAACAAAATATGTGCTTTAAGACATACAATATCTCATTGTGTATTTATTCACAAGGCCCAACGTGTTTTGGGATGTTATTTTTCTTCAGCAGGGGCATAGTTCATATCATTTCTACAAAAAACATCAAATAATGAATTTTTAGTCTAATAGTCAAGGGCTGACCATATTCTTAAAAAACACATCTTCAATCGATTTGTATGTCATAACTTGTAATTTACTAACCAATTCTCCTTTCTAATACACTGCCTCTAGTGATGTTAGAATGTCTTCCAATATCATACAATGATTACTTAGCTCGGAAAATAGTGTATTGTGTTAACATATCTTAGAGATCTATTCTTTCAATCACGAACTGTGTGTCAGTGGCGTAAATGTCTAAACAAAAGAAATAATGTAGTGCTGACGTTAGTGCAATAAATCAATTAACCAGATGCTAGTTCAATTTTGTAAGTTCCTCCTCAATGTCACACTCGATAAGAAATCATTCTCTTTCATAACAGGAATGGTACAAAAATGTCTAGTTGGTATTTTTGAAACCAAATATTTAAGACCTCAAAACGAATATAATTGTAGATGTCAAGTAGAATAGGGCTTACCCCAAAGATATGTCTCTCAATTCCTGCTGTTTATAAATGTGTGGGGGAATCTACAGGATATCCATGGGATGATGGACCCCAAAGATACAGTTTTGGGGATTTAGAAGCAAGTTCACCATCTGTTGGTGTCCACCTAATAGATACTTGTAGCAATATACTCACTCAAACCAAGGTCTTCTGCATGAGAAGTGAAAACTGCCTTCTTGCCGGAATTCATTAAAAAAGCTTCTAAAGATTGCTGCTTTAAATAGAAACGTGATGGCGTCGTGATGATGTCATCATGTATGATGTTTGTGATAGCATTATTGTAAACAAAGCAAAGTCACTATTCAATCATGATAACTTTGTCAGTGTCATAGAGGGAGACTCCATGTTAAATTATATTGCTAAAATGGAATATAATATACTCTCTAATGTGAAAAATGAGTATGAGAAAATAGGGCAATGGGATCTGAGCCCCTTTGGTTTATAATGAAATCTGACCGTATCCGGCTGTTGCTAGTTAAAACATGTTTGGAACGCTGTAAACAGTCTATATACATCAAGTCCCCATGGCAAAGGTATTGATGCTATGGAGTGGTTTCTCCTAGAACAGGAGAGGACATAGGTCCATAAAGTTTTTGTGATCCAATTGATTAACTTGACTATGTATAACAACTACTTTAGGTATGATGGACAATTCTACCTACAGATAGCAGGAATGTCTGTGGATCCACAGTCTCACCATCCTATGCAAACATATATATGTATCCACTGGAGAAAACTGATCTATTGCACAAACAATCGTGGGCAACCAAAATCAAATTCTGGAAATGGTATATCGACTATATATTCAGAATTGGGCAGTGAACAAAAGAATAACTTCTGCAATTCTTTGACTATCTGAATACCTGCCATCACAGAATAAAATTCACTTTGGAAATGGGTGCCCCCGACATCCCCTTCCTAGATGAGGCCATTAACTACACAGGGACGTAGCTACTAACTCCTAGCTACAAAAAAACAACTGACTTCAACTACAGCCGACACTTTAACAGATTTCATCCAAAACATCTAAAAAGAAAATATACCCTTCAGTCGATTTTTGAGATTGAAAAGAATCATATCTGACACCGAACATCTACAAAATGAGTGTGAAAACAAGAGACCCTGGTTCACAGATAGGTGTTTCCCAGATTAAATTTTGGAAAACGGCATAACAAGAGTAGGACCACTGAAAAGAGAGGATCTCCTCAAGGGACAAAACAAAAAGGATAATAGCAGACTGATTCACTCCCTTAAATTTTCATCATCAAGCTACCAGATCAAGAAAATCATCTTGGGACCTGATTAAAATTGACCCCAGTTTGCACTGCCTCTTTCCGAAATCGCCAATGCTGGCGTATGAAAGAGGCAGGAATCTGAGGGACACACATATTAGTGCAGAAAAATGAAAACAACTGCTACAGACTGTCCTGAAAAAATGTGATTGCAGTACATTTGCATGTCTTAATTGCCAACACTGCTCCAACCTGATCAAAGGAGAATATATCAGACACCTGCATACGGGTAAAAGGATACCCTTAATGACTACGCAACTTGTGTCAGTAAGAGTGTCATTTACACCTTAAGATGTCCCTGTAGCATGTATTACATGGGAAAAACTACGCCCAAAGCCAAAGAGAGATGGACCGAACACAAGTCCAATCTGAGGACAGCAAATGTCAAATAACCAGTATGCAGACATTTTAGAGACAACAGAAACAGCACAGCACAACTGAGATGCATCATCTTAGAAGTCATACAACCCAAGGGGAGGAGATCTATCCAAAAACTCTCACAGAGAGAACTATTTTGTATTTATAAACTTGACTCTATGACCCCTTTAGGAATGAATGAGGAATTCTACGTGGGCCCATTTCTATAGTGACACACAAGGCTACTCAGATACCAGCACACACATGATTGAACCAATCTAACTTATTCCACATTCCTGAATACTACACATGAATAATTAGGAGGAGAGATTGTGAACTCTTCCAAGGAAGCAGTAACTAACAAGAGTCCATGTACATGGAGGATTCCATTATGGATGCATATATAATATTTGTTCTCACATCACCGTGTAGTCTCTAAATTGTTTGATGAAGAATGTGAGTTTGGAAGAAGACAGGCCTTATTTTGATTATTTTGACTCCCTTGAATCAACATTGGTAATTATGTAAGCTGGTCAAATTATGGAATGGTTAACAATATTCTATAGTTTTCTTAATACTATTTGCTATGTCTTCTACAATAATACTGAGTAATCAACTTAAACCAGCGGAAACCATGTTGTTATAGATTAGATATGTATCGACTAGATGTAACTCATCCCCACAGGGTTTCCATGAATGTGACCTCGCTCTAACTCGAGGCGACTTAATACACCTTTCCTCACATCCAAAGGTCCATTTGTTACAAATCACATTGGGATTTTATCCCCTTAGCAAGATAATCCACCCTTGGCTTTTCAAAAATATTTAACTAGCAACAGACGGATACGGTCAGATAGCATAATTAAGCAAAGGGACACAGATCCCATTGCCCTGTTTTCCCACACTTATTGTACACCCTGGGTGTCCAGTATACTAATTATGCAGATGATACTCAGGTATCCACAAACGTACAGGCTCTTACTGAGGATTTGGCCTATCTTAACTTCATCTATTCCACAATTAATGCATGGATGGCTACTAACTTCTTGGCGCTCAATACCAAGAAGACAGAACTTCTGATTGTAGCCTCCAGCGCTAAACTTAAGTTCCTACCGTCAGATTATAAGAGCTTGTTTATTTTTGGCATTACTATCCTTGTGGCAAAGAAGGTGAAGACCCTGGGTGTTACCCTTGATGCAGAGTTTACAATGAATTATCACGTTGCCAAGATCCATTCATCTTGTGGACTTATCAATGAACTACTCTGCAACATTCCACCGTTCCTGACACAGGAAAACACAGCGATTCTTGCTACTGCTCTAATCAACTCTTGCCTTGATTACTATAATAGCCTCCTTAGTGGTTGCTCCCAGCTCAATGTGTCATCTCTCCAGGTTTCTCCAAAATGGAGCAGTCTGAGCTATTTCAGGCCTCTTGAAGCAAGCTCAATTAACCGCTTCAAGGTGGGATCTTCACTGGCCCTCCGTGAAACTCAGGATTACACATACACTGCTTACCTTTACACACAAATGCTTTCTTGACCTGGCCCCAAAATATCTTGTGGATCATATAATGCACTGCATTCCATCTCGTACTCTTAGGTCTGAGAGCGAACTCAGAATGGTCCAGCCCAGATTTAAATTGACCAAGGCCGGTGGACGTAGTTTTGACGTCCAGGGTCCTACTGCTTGGAATGTTCTGCCTCCTAGCCTCAGAGTAATCTCCATAACTGTTGAATTAAAGAAATGGCTGAAAACATATATTTTCAATTTACCGCCAGACTAATCTGCTCCCTGCCTTTGCCGTCCTGCTCACTGTTCCTG
This sequence comes from Ambystoma mexicanum, assembly GCF_040938575.1. Classification (NCBI taxonomy): domain Eukaryota; kingdom Metazoa; phylum Chordata; class Amphibia; order Caudata; family Ambystomatidae; genus Ambystoma; species Ambystoma mexicanum. Next base: position 1,030,236,642 of record NC_090933.1, on the reverse strand, counting down.
TTCTTTGGCTCTACCTGAATTGTCTGTTGTGTGTTGTTTTTTGTTTTCTTGCACACCCTGAGGCCCCGGGCATGTCGTGCGGTTCATACAAATGTTAAATAAATAAATAAATGCACACATGACAACTACATCTTCCAGCATTCCCTCATATACCAGGCCTTTGCATTGGGTACCTACAGAAACACCTAGCTTGTGGGTGAGTAATAAATTATCACACACACACATTAGACACAGGAATACAAGCAATGACAATAAATGCTATTAATTACCATTTTGTCTTTTGCAGGAGACAGTACCTACCCGCTCTCACTATTCCTGTTGACACTGATCAGGAATCGAACAACGTAGCAAACATGCCCACTAAGCGCATACTGGAGCGCACATTCCTAGTGCTCAAGTCACACTTCCACTCCCTTGATCGCTCAGGTGGGGTATTGCTATATGCGCCACCTGTAGTATGCAAAAGCATCCAGTCATTTTGTATCCTGCATAATATTCCCACACGTCATGGCACAGAAGTAGAGCTGTAGGAGGGCCACCGTCTCATCCACAGGCACCACCCATTCCCTTAGCATGCCAAAGGGCACAGGGGCAGGACACACGCAACCAGGTAGTACAAACCTACTTCACATGAATTGCAACCCCTGTGAAACACAGACAGCAGAGCCACATCCATGACTGCATTCAATAATACAATTGGGTCAATACAGCTTGCTCATGACAACACCATGAGAATGCGTATCTGGGATTGGTTTGCCCCATAACATGAAAAGTACAAAGCCGCCCCATCAACATTAATCACATAAAATGGACAAACCACTTCCACAGTCTTTTCAAGTGGAAACAACGTTTTCAATGTCACAGGCCCAAAATACCAATTAGAGCAAAGTCACATGCATCAAGTGAAAAAAAGTCTCACTTGACTAACATCTTGTTGACAGGATCGTCTGCACCATTGCTGTTGGTCCTGCTCTCCTCCACTGACCACTACCATGGACTTTCTCCGGGAATGGGGAAAATCAACAGCTGGCCACCCATCCCCTTCTCATGCATGTCTCTGAAACCCTCAACATGTCCCTTGTCCAATCATCAAGATGTCCTCCAAATCTCCCAGAAAGCAAAGTAGCCACTCACAGATTACAGACACATAAAAAATCATGTATGGTCACACACCCTTCACCATAAACTGTTCTTAATCACATCAATGGGAACACGCAGCAAAATCACATGTGATGCACCAGAAATACATTTTGGCCTCCCACACCCGTACCTCAACAGCAACGCACTGCATACCCCACACATCATCCACATGCCTACTTGTCATCCTTTTTATCTGCTTAGATGGATTGTGAGAGTCTGGTGTGTATAATGCCCATGTATCATGGACCAGCATGGAATGGGAACCAAAAGTGGCCCTGGAAAAATACTCAAAGTGGCTCCATATCACATTTGCCTAGGGTGCAAAGGCCTACCAGGAAATATCCTGAGTTATCTATAAGCCAATCCACCTATGATCAAGGAGTGGCTACTTGACATGGCAAATGTCAGGAGATGGCATGCAAGGCTGACATGAAAGGGGTGTAAATGTAATGCCACATCAAAAAGAAGCTACTGCATCAGCCCCTACCAAAAACCTATGCACAGGAACATCCCAAGTAGACTGACTCCAAGCAGCATGTTGTCGAGGTGTAACCAGTAATACAAAGCACATGCATAGCTGAACAAGGAGGCATGCACACACATAATCATCTAGGACAACTCACATCTTCTCTGACAGTGACCATCACCCAATCATCGCCATATGGAATTCAACATGCTCAACCCTACGTGAGCCACATCATGCCACTATTTGGATGCATATATCACCAGAAATTAAAATGCATGACAGTGCACAACCTTACCTGGTGGAACTGCTGTTGTGCTGTGAATCCCTCATCACTGCCACCTAACACTGGGCCTCCGCATTCGTGCCAGGAGGGTCAGTGCCCAGCAGAGGGAATTGGAACTTGGTTGGAAAAAGGGTGATTGGGGTGTCCTCACAGGGAATGTGGGCACTGGATGAGGCAATATATTTGAAATAACATTGGACATTGTTTGGACCAGATAAACAAGTCTGTCTGACAGACTGCACTTTTACACATCAATGTTGAATGGAATGTTTACCTGTATGTGGGAGGCTGTAGCAGTCCACAACACCACATCAGTTGACTGCACTGAGCATGGCCGCATGCCCAGTCCTGCAGGTGGAAAATGTGCCCAGTAGCATGACTAGTTGAGTCACTGCATCTATAGCACAATGGCCCTGGCATAAGGACTACAAAAATACTGTCCACCTTGGACGGGTTAAAAGAAAATAATCAATGGAAAATAATCTATGCTCCCTCCACGGGCACATGGACACCAAGGTGCATGAAGAAGGGATGGTGGTGGCAAGAGGATAGGTGTGTGTTGAGACTTGTTCAATGGCATCACATCTGTGGTTCAGTTGGAACCCCAATTCTGTGATGGATCCTGGGAAGGTTCAATGCCAATGCCTTGTCCTCATTGGCCATGGCCACTCATGATAGGGATGCATGTATGAGGGCCCCAATTACAACAAGGTCCTGATGATGGCTATCAGAAGTGGCCAAAGAGTCAGCATGAATGTTTTCTCTGTGTAGTGTATGTTGAGAGTTTCCCGCAAGGCAGACAACTGTTGGCAGTGGAGGGCCTTCAAAGCCAGCATCTCCTTATGCAGAGATTGACTCAGGGAATACAAGTATTGACAGTGGAATTCTCTTGAGGCTAACATCCCCTCATGCAGAGAATGTCTCAAGGGATCCACGTCTGCACAGCAGAATTCCCTTTAGGCCAACATTTCCACATGTAGAGTTTGTCTCAAGGAAACTGTGTCTTGATGCTGGCTTCCACTTGAGGCCAAATGCTTTGAATGCTGGGTTTGCCTCGAGTTGGCAATCTCTTGTCGCAGGACTTCCCTTGAGGCCAAAAACTCATCACCCAGGCATTGCCTTTTGGTGGAACTCTCCTCATGAGTTGAGTGGCTCTAGCGTTGTGTGTCCTCTCCAGGGACCTCAATTGGGGGTCACAAGAGCGACCTCTGACATCTCTGCAGCGACACCTAGCATAATTCTGCAACCTCTGGCCTGGACTGGATCTTGAGCTTTTTTATAAATACTTTGTTACAAACTATTTATAAAAAACAAGCAAGCTTCAGACCTGATGCCACCCAAGCCTGGCCAGTGGAAACAGCGATGTGCATCAGTGCCTTCCTGTCTGTTACTCGAGCTATGGTTGCTTAGCAACCATAGCTCATCCAAGGCTGAGGCAGGGATGAGCAGAGCTTTGGGTGCAGCATCAGCTAGTCACACCGAGGCACATGGGATTCCTCTCTGGGTTGAACAGATGGTGACCCAAAGCATAAGTAATCCATTAGGCTCCACAATAAAGCAGTACGCTTTGAAAATGTGTTCATACCCAAAAGGTCTAATAGCTTGATATGATAAAAAGTAAAGTTTGCTTGATTTATTAGTGAAAGAAAGCAAAAGTATAATGTACGAGTAGGTTGGTTGCACACAGAGCCCCTGGTCTTGTAGCAGAATTTCTTTTGCTGCAGTCAAGAGGGCTAGCACTGAGCACCTCAGGTCCACAGCCCTGATTTATTGGTGAAAGAAAGAAAAAGTAAATTCTGTGAGTAGTTTGGTTGCACACGGAGCTCCTGCTCTTGTAGCAGAATCTCTTTTGCTGCAGTAAAGAGGGCCAGCACTGAGCAACTCAGGTCCGCAGCCCTGATTATTGGTAAAAGAAAGCAAAAGTAAAGTGCACAGAGCCCTTGGTCTTGTAGCAGATTTTCTTTTGCTGCAGTTTAGAGGGCCAGTGCTGAGCAGCTCTGGTCCACGGCATTGACTGGAGGGGTGAACTGCACAGACGCCTAACCCCATACGTGTGCACCCCATGATATCAGGTAGTGCTGTGCCAGTGAAGGAAGAGCAACTGTATAAGAACACATGTTCTCTGGTGAAATATTCTACATCTGCCCCCTTCTATCCTGGCTTTCCCTTATACCTACACCCACCTATCCACCTCTGTCCCCTCAGAATGTGATTTCCCTCTGTAGTCATGTCAAAATAACAGGGCAGATCCACATAAAGAGGGGATTTATCATTTGGGTTCATGCAATTCAGTGATAATATGCACCTTGACACACTGTGTTATATTACATTGATATTGTAACCATATTTTTGTTAGTGTTGTGGATACTGCCTTAGGATGCCACTTCCGGTGATGTCACGTGGGGCGGGGGAAAATGACATAACTTCCTGTGATGTCACGTGGGGGTGGAGCATGTGATGTCACTTCTACTAGCCCTGGCATTTTGGTGAAATTACATCTCTGGTCCTCTCTCCTATCATGCCACATCATGCCACAATAGGCATTGAGTGTGACATTGGAGTAGATTACATTTTATACAAGGCAATGGATGTCCCTGGCCATCTCTTGCAGGATCTCGCCCTGTTGGGCACTTGTATAAAGCAACTCCTCTTTCCACTCCAAGTGTCCGGCCGGCCCACTTCCAACTAGTGTGAGTTACCCACCAACCCGGAATGCCAGAACCCCAGCCCGTAGCAGTGGCATTGGCTGGCAGTCTACAACCCTCCCACAAACATCAGCCTCTGCTGCAGACTCCATGAAGTAAGGAGGCAAACTTGCAGACACAGACAATTGAAGCAGGCCTCACCACTGCCAGGTCCAGGGTCTCCTGGCTCTCCTCCTCAGACTCAGCAGCCTCTAGGAACTCAAGGAAATCCATGGCATCTAGACTTCACTTTGGTGGCCCCTCCAAGTGTCCCTCAATATTCCTTCCACATCTGATTCGACAGCATCATCAGAAGAGAAGTCGGCAGACCTGCTGATTATGGCCTGCAGCAGGAGGAGATTCTCACCAGACACAGTAATCCGGACTGTACTGGGGAATGGTTGTGCCTCTTCCTCTGCCCCCTCCTCCCCCCTCCTCATTCACTGCATCATCACCTGCACAAAGTCAGACAACAAAATTCAATGACCCATCTAGCCACTTGAACATATATAGTGTTAGATATATTTTCTGGAGGAGTTACACCTAATTTTGTGACATTGTATTATTGTGGTAAATAGTGGTATATTATTGTGGTATAATATCTTTGATGATAGTTCATTGGTGGATTCCCCTTTACAGTGGTAAGACTCTCCACAGAATATAGTCCAACAAATATCCTTTCTATTCCAGGGTTAATCATGGTATCAGATACTGGATTTGTTACACTTATTATGTGACAGTATTTCTACCTCTCAGCACCTTATTTACAATGCTGATGTATGCTCTAACAACCAAAGCGCAAAGCATATATCACATCATAAGCAAATATTGTATCCACACACATCATACATGTCATGATCTCTGCTTCCAAAAGGTCAGGGTTTTCCCAACTCCCTAGGAAGCAGATCCATAACCCAGGTTCCGAGTGCCAACCAGTCCCAATTGGGACCTTTTGGACCCAGTCCTGGCGCCAGTGGCACCAGGCTCATAAATATGCCCAGTCCCAGCGCTGGAAGCGCCGGGCTCATAATGCTTGGGTGGACTTACCTGCAGCAGACCATGCTGCTTACTTGCCTGCCAGTTGAGCCTCTGATCCTCTTCTGTTTGGAACTACTTTTCCTGTTGGGTGGGGCTGGAGCCACTCCCTAGATTTAGAACACTGGAACTCTTCTGGAAGGCAGGAACTCTTTTCTTACCAGGAACTCTTTTCTTACTTAGGCGTGGCTGTGGAAGGAGACACCTAAGCACTACAGGAGGCTATTTAAACCACACCCGGTGGATGAATCTTGCTTTGCGTTATTCTGCACCCTCTGCAGCAGGACGCTCATCGTGTCTTCTGCATCCAGTCCTGGGCCTAAGGAAAAAGGCTTACCATCCTGAATCCAGTCTTCAGCAACACCTATAAAGACAAGAAAGAACAGGTTAGCATTCCGGCATCTGAAAGGCAAAGGCTTACCATCCTGAATCCAGTCTTCAGCAACACCTATAAAGACAAGAAAGAACAGGTTAGCATTCCGGCATCGGAAAGGCAAATGCTTACCTACTCTTCGTGCGCTCCGGAGGTCTTCATACTGCATTCCGGCATCTGAAAGACAAAAGCTTACCAACTCTTCGCACGCTCCGGAGGCCTTCGGCGCTGCATCCGCATCTGAAAGACAAAACAAGGTGCGTTTAAAGACATTGGGGAACTTTAATACTCGCGTGCCATTACTCCTTTCCACCTCTAATCCAGTGGGTATTCCGGCACCCTGCAGCCGCTCCGAACTCGTACCTGCAAAATAAAAAGACAGTTAGAGCGCATCGTGAAGCAGGCAACAAGCGCTTACTCACGTGCTTCCAGGCGCTTCTATTCATCACACGGGCTCCATCTTCAACTCACTTCAGCCCGTCATCCGCCATCGCCGGAACCCTGCAAAACAAGAGACATCATTACTAAAGACTTTAAAAAGACATTTGAATGACTCGAAACTTACCGTTCGTGCAGTAAACGACGGACAGCAGTCCTCTGAAGTCAAGAGGCCTGCGCTACCTATCCAGTGAAGAAACTGGCTACAGCACCCTGCCCCGAGGCAGATGGAGAGCTCGGCATTCACTTACCTAAGGTGAGAGCGTTAACCTTTGGGGTCTACAGGAGAGGAGAAGAGGAAAGAGATAGGGACACCCCAATAACCCCAGTTCATTAACCCCATATTTTCTATCTGCAGACATCTTACTCTACACGTCAGGCATACAGTGCACAGAGGTCCAGCCCAAAGAGCCAACCGGGTGCTACACATCACCTTTGAAGATACGGTAGTCGCCCAGACAAGACCGGCGCCTCTGCGAGAATCAGGTGAGCGTTACAATACACTCCTAAACTAACTTACTAGGAAAAACCAAAAACATACTTCAGATTTTACCACATGTGATAAAATGAATTACCACCTATGGTAAAATAAATCTAGTCCTCATGGAATCTCAATAAATGCCAACAGGTAAATAAAACACAACCCACTTGTTTCCAAATCTCTTAATTTATGTAATAAGATTTAAAGCTGTTCAGATAATTACATCATGTGATGCAAACTATGTGTACATAAGAATGCGAAATGCTTTTCTTTAGATTGCTCACACAAATTAATAGAACCAGCTCAGCACAATCTTACCAACCAACCTTGGTCCCGAGAAAATTGGAAGGAAATGCGATTTGAGAAATAAAAGCAATAACAGCAGAAATGCCGTCATGGACATTTAAAAACACCTACACATGAAATATTGAGAAACATTGGACATGAAACAATCTGCTTTCCTATCTATCTGCTTATCATGCATGCATCAATTTCCTCACTTGTGACTTATATTACCAAAAGGCTGTGATTTTCTTTGCTTGACTGGAGCTGGAAAAATTCCCCTATGTCTATCCGCACACAGATAAGGACTGTCATGACCTCAGGAAGCCTGCCAGCACTGGACTCTGCCTGCCTGTCTCAGCTCAGCATTTGGAAAGGTGTCATCCTGTCTCTCTCAGGATGTTCCTGAATGTCTACACCCATTCACAGTCCCTTTTATGACCTCTCGCTGCCAATCAAAATAAATCCTTCGCATCTAGCTGATGCCCACATCATCCTACCGGCTCAGTGTGTTTGCCATTGAAAATGACCATCCTGCTAAACCACACATGTAACATCTCTTCCTTTCACTTCCTGCGCACACACAATGGCCTTCTTTAGCAGCACATATTTCAATTTGCCACAAACAAGTGTTGTTGCTCTTACAGCAATTGTGATGCTAACATCACCATCATACAGAACAAGGCCCGCAAGCCTGATCGTAACATTGTAGGGACAGTGAATGGGAGTGGGTATCCATTACTTTTGGGTTTGTGACTGTGCCCTTTTCCCAACAGATCATGTGTGTGTGTGTGTGTGTGTGTGTGTCAGCGTACTGTTTTGTCTGTTAAGCAGGCAACACAATTTGTACATCTGTGGGAGTCTGATTGTTGTGTCCCTATTTACAAGGGGTATGGAGCAGACATCCAGTGAGCTGTTGTCAGGAAAGTGTTGAGTCACATTATGTGGGAATATATGTGGTCTACTTACGTCGATGGGGGATTCATCATGGACTTCTGTATGCAAGATGGGTTATTGGATATTCAGTGAGTTATTTAACAATTCATCCAAATCCTGGTGTCAGTACTGTGCACTGAACGAGTAAGAGTGGGCATTGGGGTGATGTATATTTGGGCTGCATTATTTTTGATGTGACAAGTACTATGTGGGGGAGGAGTTGATGCAGAGTGATGCAGATTTTGGCGCACCAATTAGTGGGGGTACTAGGATGAGAGAAGACTTGTGGGTGCTGCCTTAATGTGGGAAGCTGTTGTGCAGATTGTTAGGGGTACTGGGAAGAGGGCAGACTTGTTGGTCCTGCCTTAATATAAGGGGCTGGGGCACAGATTAGTGTGGATACTGGGATGAGGGCATACTTGTGGGTACTGCCTTAATGTAGGGAGTTGGGGTGCAGATTAGTGGGGGTACTGGGATGATGATTTGTAGAGGAGTGGAAGGAATGGTGATTGCTGGTAGGTAATCCTTGATTACTTATTTCTCATGGGTCATGCTCAAAGGTTGTTCGATAGTGCTAAGTTCTGCTTGCCAAGGGGACGTGTTGTGCACTTAAACAGCACCAACAGCACACACAGTCTCACCCCGGTCCAATACTTACACCAAAGCTCAGCGCACAGTGTATACAAACTGAAGCTGCCAATAGCACATCACTTCTCTCACTCTCCTACTCCCTCTTCTCCTGACTAACCCAACTCTGCCCCGCTTCTTGCGTTACAGATCCACCAGAGCACCTGGGGACCAACTCTGTTGGTGATGGTGCACAATATAATTATCTTTAACATTTGATATTTAACATCTTGGTGTTAGAGTTGCATGCAGTTTGAATGGTGTCGTAAGACTGGTGCTGGAATCATACAAACTGCAAGCAAGGCAGGCATCCATGAACAGGGCTGAGATTTAGGGATATATTAAATGTGCAAAACTTTGTCACTGAAAACAAATCTTTATAAAAGCTCTTAGCCTTACCCACCAGCACATCAACAATTTCATTTCATGAGGAGCTTGGTCTCCAATATCTCGCTCAATTGTGATTTTAAGCCCTGTATTGGGAAAGACGATGGAGCACACCTAATCCAAGCACCTTCAGAGATTCTCTTTGGCTGCCCTGGTTCTGTTATGTTAAAAATATCTTGCAGGGAATCGGATCTGAGGACCTATGGTCCAATGCAGGAGAAATTACACAGGATCAATAGCAAGATTAAATTATACAGTTTGGGAGAGTGCCTACTGGGATATCAAACTAACCCAAGAATATGAGAGCTACTTGAAAAAGATGATGTCCCAACTAATTAGCTCACTCTACATAAAGCTCAGGTTTGGAATCTTATCCGTTGCTCTTAAATTCACGCTCCCAAACACCCACTTACCCAAAAACTCACTTATCCAAAAATAATGGAGTGAAGCAAAGTGCAAGAAGAATCAGCTTTAATTACTTCATTCATAGAGTAACTTTGCTGGAAGAAGGTAAAAGACGTTCTCAAAGAAATTCAGTTGCATCAGGGTTTATAAACCAAACACAATACATTGTCATAATTCTACAAAGACACTACTACAACCCGCTGATTAAATATAAGGAAGCAAATATCTTTATCATTCTATATATTATAACTGCTCATTGGTTGGTTGCTCTCTAAATCCACGATCAGTTCTTCCCTCTAGATGCAACGTCACTTCATAAACATCATCAGGACAGTCTTTGATATTCCTGGCACCACAATGCACTGACACTACTACAAAAATGATGCGTCATTGGTTATTATTCATACGGCCTTTGATGTTGTATTTGTCCACAACAACCCAATTATATTTCAATAGCCAGGGCAAGATCAAAATGTTGCCATGGACAGTAATAATAACCTTACTCCCGTCTCGCATTCTCATGCTGGGCCTCAATCTTTCAGACAGTTTGCTTATCTTGAACAGTTTGTCATGTCCTCCCTTGCGGCACACACTGTTGCTAGCAGGTGCATGGTATCAAATCAGAATTGTTACTTTATCGTGGTTTGGGGCCAATATACAAGGCCTACTTGTCTCATTCATTATTCTAGCTACTTTGCTCTCTGTGTGCACACTAAACGTCTTCTACCATGGAGGACACTGTGTGTTCATCTTTCTATAGTATCATTGGCAATGTTACTGCATGGGCCTGACAATCAAATCTTTGTGTGTTTTACTTTGCCATCAATAAAAACGAACTAATTGTTGCATATCTTAGGCTGAAATCCTGGGAAGTTTCAGCTCCATATCATATCCTCCCACCTTTCTCTACCTTGGCATCCTCTGTCTTCCAGACACCATTGTGAACCAACTAAATCTCTATTCAGCAATATAACCTCCAAATCCTGTAGGGCCTTGTTCACTCAAAATGACAGTCCTCTTGTCATGTTCAATATTCTTGTATATACCGCACCTAGCTATGCCTTCCGCCATATGCTAGGTTCCCTCTCTGTGTATTCAGCAACTTATCCTTCCCTATAGTGTAACACAAATTCCCTATAGAACAGCAAACATTTACTGTATAATACTTGTGTTATTTGTCACTGAATAATGATGGCGGCTGCAGCAAACTAATCCATCTTCCTTATTCTATATGTCCTTTCTCATTTGGGGACTGACATTGTGCATCACTGGTCTTATCCGCACCATTAAATTCCCCCACCTGGACAACCTATTGACCAAAGACCCTCTTTCCTTCATCCTGTCATATCCATCCTTTGTAACCCAAGCTCTATAGACCCACCTCAAGCTGCCTCATTTTTTTACATATTCTCCCGGGTCACAAGTCATAAAGCAGAAGTCACCAACCCCTTCACAGTCCACCAAGTGTTGAGTGTAGTTCTCAGATGTCTGATTGGTCTTTCTATCAGGACCATTGTAATTTTGTCTGTGCCAAGTGAAACACATGTTTGCGTACCCTTGTGAGATTAATTTGGCCTCATTACAAGTCCGCAGGTAACCCTGCCGGCACTACTGGCGGGTTGCGGTCAGATTTGTATGTTTTACCGGCGCCTGGTAACACCGGGGTATTAAAACCCTGGCGTTCCAGAAAGTCAGGCACCAGTACAATGTAATTCCCCATTTGGGAATGGGGAACACAGAAGCACTGTTAATAACGGTGCCAGTGCTTCTGTGACAGTCTGCCACCGTGGCCGCTGTGTCCGGCAGGATCTGCCATGTCAGACACAGGGGCTCGGGCAGGCAGACTCGTAGTTTGCCGGTCCAGAAACAACGATGCTTACTGGTAAGCTTACCGGCACCGTTGTTTCCAGACCGGCAAACTTGTAAAGAGGCCCATTGTGTGTGTTTGTACTTCTTTTTTTCCATACTACTTTACAATATCCCAACAGAGACTAATCAATAATATAATAAGGAGAGGCAATACTAGTTTCAATATATTCCCCAACCAAGTAAGCACACATGAGAATATTCAATAGTACCAGTCCTCATATACTACTTTACTACTTTCCTTGTCCATAGTAGATAGTAGTATGTAACATGTGCCGGGCCGATATGGCATCTGTCAAACTGTCATTATCTCTTCATCATTTGCTGGTGTTAGCTTACAGCAACTGGCCCCTATTTTTGCACAGACCACTTTCTCCATAGCTGTGAGGAGATCTAACGCATACCTATTCTGGAGAGCACTCAGTCTAACCACCCGTTTTTCCTCCGTAATGGCATTCAAACCCTTCCATGTGGCTAGTTGCAATAACTCCCACTTAGTAATTTGATGCCACTTTGAATTTGCTGCCGCCTTTATACCAGGGGCCAGTGGGGACGTTAAAAATACAACTGCTTTGTTGAACAGCCCTTATTTGGTCAGGATTGTTGCTAATCTATCTGCTGATGTCTGTGTGAAGTAATTCTCCCTTTTGCTCTTTGGTAACACTCAAACCACTAGGAGCTCTCTTCTTTATGGCCACATCCACTACTGCTGGATGTTCTTCTATTGCCACAATGTGGCTTTGAGGCACCACAAGTGCCGGTGAATGCAGAGCGATAAAATAACAAATACCCTTCCAATTGGGTGGGAGATGCAGGTATGCTTGCGTGCCACATGGTCATGAAATATTTTACACTGTGCTATTCCCTATTTGCACTGTTACATTGTATCTGAAACATAACGAAGGGCGCACATGTGTTTGTATGTGCATGGGTTCTGATTTCACATCCACCCAGGTGAGCAACTTTGCATATCATATTTCTTCCAGTAAGCTTGGCATGCATCATTAAGGAATGCAATTGTTTCTTTGGCCAATTGAACCATTACCTCTGCACTACATCCCATTATCCCCTCTACCCACCCACCTTTTATGAACTGTTGTCCAATTATGTGTAACTGTGACACTCTCCATCACCATGGCATTACTGCTCCTGTGGCATTTTTGCATTTTTCGAGATCTTGGGCCTCATTACGAGTCATGCCGGTAAGGGAAAAATGATGCCGGTACGTAAATACCAGCATCATTTAACGTCCCGTAGCATTCTGACCCGCAAACCCGGCATTAACGGCACCGTTATCTACGGTGCCGTTAATAGCGGCATAGGCGCATACACGCACCTCTTCAGGTAGTAAATACCGGCATGCCGGTAATAGGGGGCAATCACAACCCACGCAAACATGCAAATACCGGCATCGCGAACACGGAAATAACGGGCTGCATGATGCCAGAAAAACGGGCATCGCGGACCACCCGCAAACAGCAGCCAAAATACAAGGCAGCTGCCACAGGTGCACATAATCCCCACAGGTGGAGTCAAAGGAGGCTGTGCCAGTACAAAAGGAGCACACCCCCACACCCCCCCCACAGGTGTAGGCAATGCAGAGTGGCCCAGTACAAAAGGAGCACACCCACACACCACACCCCTTCCTACACCAAAATGCTACCACTAGCATTTGTAATCATGGCGCTGGAGGACATGCCTATACTGCTACAACTACAGCAACAACAGCAACAACAACAACAACTACAGCTGCAAGAACAGGCAGCACAGAGGAGACGCAGGAGGAGAAGGAGGGTGAGACAGGCCCAGCAATTACCACCAGCCCAGCCACCAGCGCCTCATAGGCAGCCACCAATCCCTCGCACCAGACCCAGCCCATTCAACCTAACCCCTGAGCAGATCCACACCCTGTACCGGTTGGACCGTGACACCATCACCACCATAGTGGACATGATACACAACGACATTGCCAGCCACATACAAATACGCACTGCCATCCCCCCACTACTGAAGGTGGTGTCTGTGCTACACTTCCTGGCCACAGGCACCTACCAACACACAGTGGGCCAGCTGCATGGCATTTCACAACCACTATTCTCACGCATGCTGAACCAAGTGCTGGATGCCCTCCTGAAGCACGCAAGCACCCACTTATCCCTACCACGGACTGCCCAGGAGAAAGCCGAAACCAAAGTAGGCTTCCAGGCACTGGCAGGCATGCCCAATTGTGTCGGTGCCATCGACTGCACCCATGTGGAATTGGTAGTCCCCCATGCCATAGAGGCGGTGTACTGCAATCGCAAGCAATACCACTCCATCAATGTGCAAATGGTATGTGATTCCAGCAAGATCATCACCCATTGCTGCGCCCGATTTCCTGGATCCACACATGATGCCATGGTACTGCGCAACTCCACGCTACCCCGTCACATGGAGCGACATGCTGGACCACGTGCCTGGCTGCTCGGTGAGTTGCACAACAGGCCCATGGCCATGCTGTGGGGTACTCATGTGTGCGGATGCAGAGGGGGGGGATAGTACACCTGGGTGGGAAAGGGGGGGGATAGTTTACCTGGGTGGCAATAGCCAGTGAGTGGAGAATGAATGCAGAGCTAAACACTCCTCACCTGACACAGCCAAAACGGAAAATGACACATCACTGGGCCACATATCACAAATAATGCAAATGGAAGACAACAAGTAAGAGGCACAACCGGGGCACCATGGTGATGGCAAGCAATGCATGACTGAATAGGATGGCAACTGTGCCAATGCGGCCTGTGTGACCATGCATGGTCAAGAGTATACAGCATGAACTGGAGGCTAAACATTGTCGCACTGCCACAGCACATCTGCCTCAGCATGCATGATTACACCATGCATCATCTATTCAACCCCATCCAGTGTTCCACACCTCTTTACAGTATACATTCCATATTGGTGACTATTTGGTACACGTACAGGGACATGTGCATGCTCACACCTAATAGCTGCTGCCATGACCGTGCTCCCTGAAGGTGTCAGTTCAGAGCGACACACACCTATTTGTATCTGCTTGCAGGTGATAGAGGATATCCCTTGAGGCCATGGCTAGTTACCCCTGTGCGGATCCCGCAGAACAGCCATGAAGAGATGTACAATCGTGTGCACACTCGTACCCGTGTTGTGATTGAGCAGACATTTGGCCTGTTGAAGTCGCGGTTCCGCTGCCTAAGCAGTTCTGGTGGGGCACTCCTATATAGGCCTGAGAATGTGGCAAAGATCACCATGGCCTGTGTCATGCTGCACAACATGTGCGTCCGAAGGAATGTACCACTGCCACCTGACATTGACATGCATGGCCCGGGTGAGGATGAAGGGGATAGAGACGGAGGTGAAGGAGCCCCCCTGCCAGTACGTGATGCACGGGATGGCCATGCTGTACGCCAAGCACTAATTGACGAATACTTTTAAGATACAGGGACCATGAATGACTTTTGTCAGTCAGACACTGGGCCAACGTGAACATGCACAAAGGGAATGTTGTAATTTGGACATTGAACACCGTAACACATTAAATGGATGCACACCAAAAATAACAATGTCCAGCCATGGATTGTTCTCCAGAAAACTTGTGTATTATATGAAAGTGCAAAACTGTGCCCACTCCCCCCTCCCACAATCCCCCAACAAACTCCCTCTCCCACCCCACAAACCCTCAAAACACCCCTGTTAACTCCCTCTCCCACCCCACAAACCCTCAAAACACCCCTGTTAACTCCCTCTCCCACCCCACAGATGCAAAGTGTCCCCATGTGTGCAACAGACAGTGCTCCCTTCCACAATGTGTTTTGCCACAATGTCATTGTCCGTGCATTCACTTCTTTCGGACTTTAGTGTTGGGTGGTGCCATGGCCGACTGTCATGCGCTCCTCCTTATGTGACGCACCGGACTGGATTGCGCCGAGGTGGTAGGGCTAGTAGTTGCGGAGGAGTCTATTGTCAATCGACTGTCTGTGTGAAAGTGTGGCCGCTGCATCGGAGCTTTACCTGCAAGGATGGCCTCCGTGAGTGTCCCCATGCACTCCCGGAAGGCACGCGTGGATGCCTCCACTGCTGCATTATTGGCTGCTATTGCCCTTTCGATGGCACTCATGGCCTCATTGCCTGCTTCCACCTGCTGGCGCATGATCTGGAGCATGTACTCCTGCCGGGCCTCGACCCTTGTCAGGCGGGCATCAAATGAGGTGTTGTCCGCAGGTCTGCAGGTTGCAG
Organism: Ambystoma mexicanum; assembly: GCF_040938575.1. Lineage (NCBI taxonomy): Eukaryota > Metazoa > Chordata > Amphibia > Caudata > Ambystomatidae > Ambystoma > Ambystoma mexicanum. Next base: position 1,030,220,985 of record NC_090933.1, on the reverse strand, counting down.
GCAGGGTGGAGGAAGGCAGAGTGGAGGAAGGCAGAGTGGAGGAAGGCAGAGTGGAGGAAGGAGCCCGTGCGGAGCCCACATTCTGGGGCACTGTCCTCAAACAGCACAATGTCTGATTCCCCGAGGTCGGAATCATGTAGACACGGATCATCGAGGCACTCAGACTCCGCTAGAGGTTGGGGGCTGGCAATGTGACTTGGGGTGGGTGTGCCAGGCATCATGTCTGATTCTTCTTCCACCTCTGTGGACACAACATCCCTGTTGGCTGGCGGCAGGGCTACCACTGTTGTGGTTCTTTGTTGTTGGGCAGTGGGTGCAGGTGTCCCCTGCAGGGTTGGTGCCTTGCGTGGCACACTGGCTTTGGCAGGTGTCTTTTCCTTGGCTGGTTGTGTTGGGGTGTCCCTGGTCCCCTTGCGTGCTCTGGACGTGCTTGCACCCCTGTCCAGTGGTCCACCTTCATCATCGGTGCCTGGGGGATAGAAGAGATGCAGGCCATCAGTGATGTTGTCAAATGGCAGCTATGTTGAATTGTGGTGGGATATGTTCATGCATTCAGCCATCATTTCATTTCTGGTTTGTTGCTTTAGCTGTGCTAGGGGGTATGTGGGGAATCAATGCATGGCTGGTGGGGTAGCATTAGTTTGGTCTCTGTGTGGTGGGTGCATGGGCATGGTTGGGTCATGTGGAACCTCTGTTGGGATTGGGGTCGTCACTCAGCGTCCATGTGGTGCAGGGAGTGACAATGATTATTCTATGGATATGTTGATGCATCACCTTGCCCACTATAACTTCCCCAGTTGGGCCAGATCATGTGTCATGATACGTGGTTGTGATGGTACACTCACCTTCCTCTGTGGTGATTGCTGCGCCGACCTCCTGATCTCCGATCCCCTCAATGGTTTCGGGGTCAATGAAGCCACTTGCCGTCTCCTCCCATGGCATCAATTGGACTGGGGAGTGTGGGCCACCGCCTGTCGCCATTGCGGCTCTCAGACATGATCCTCTGGACACGGAGGCGGAGGTCGTCCCACCGCTTCCGGCAGTCGCGCACACTCCTTGGGGCGCACCCCACTGCTGTCACCCTCTGAGCTACCTCAAGCCAGACCTCTTTTTTGCGGGTTTGGGCCGCATGCTTTAGGTCTTTGCTGCGTATTACATCCGCATGCTCTTCCAGGGTGTTGGTGAGCATGGTGAGCTCAGTGTCCGAGAAACGCTGCTTCCTCTTCCTCTGTGTGGATTTCCTGCTGGCCTTGGACATGATGATGCTCCTCTGACACACTACGACACGGGAGGAGTGTTGGTTGTGGAGGATTGCAATGGATTGTGTTTTTAAAGATGGCCGCCGGCCCATTTCCCATTCCAGTGCGATGACGTAATTTCCGGGTCCGGTTTTGCCAACACGGTTATTCCGTGCCGGAGTTACCGTGCCGGTGTTTAGGGGTTCATTGAAGGCGGTTACGGAGTGGACGCAAGCCACAATGCCGGTACAGGGGGGTTGGTGGGACGTTACAGGGATGGCGGTTTTTCCACTACCGGCAAGGGGGGACGCGTGTGCTCGCGCACTCGTGATCGGCCGCTGGTAGCGGGTTCTCGAGGGCACGGACATGCACTTCCCGCCATGCCGGTAATTGTGCCGGATTTTCTGGCCGACTCGTAATGAGGCCCCTTGTGTTTTATCTGTTACTTCACCTTTATGGGCAATATTCTTTGATCCTAATCTTTTTGCCATCAGTTTTTTGTTTAATAAAATCATCTATAAAAGGAGAATCATCTCTTTCTACCCATTTAGCATAGGTCCAGTGTCTATGAAATAGTCCTCTCGTTTTGCAGAATTCAAGATAAACTAAGCAGCGTGCTATTTGTGTTGGTACTTCTTGTTTTACAAACAGCCTGGGGGCACCAGTGGCACGAGGAATGAGAGAGCAAACATAGCAACTCTCAGTCTCTTCTAAAGCACTTATTTCATATGGCCGTACCATATGTTAGCAATTTCTGAACCAAACCTTTCAGTATTGTTTTTCAATGATAATTCTTCAATTTGATGTTTCTCTTTATACTCTTATACTTCTCCTACTAATATTATCTACTCCATATATTTCTATACTATACTACTTCCTTCTTCATCATATTTCCACTATAATTGAACCAACGGAAAGATATAGAAAACCTGAAAATAAGTACACACATTACAATCCATAATAATTTAGTCATTGCTAAGTGACGTCTCATATATTGTGGAAACATGGAGACTGAGTGGCCCTTGGACATACAAAATGACATAATGTAATGTTCAACATTGATCCTCTTCCTCTTCCCCTGGCTCGGTGTCTTTGCTCAGGGGGGTGCTGCTGTTTCTATTTTTGTCGTCTTCTAGGTAGAGACATCCCTCGTGGCCACATAGCTTTACAGCGGATTCAGTGGTCCACTGCACAATGTATGGCCCTGTAAAACACGCACAAAATTGCACATGAAAACAATGTCACCTGAGTCGAATTGGCAAGGCAGTGGAATCAATGCTGCTGTGTCTGCGAACTCTTCTCGTCTGTTGTTGGTTGCGGCCGTCCCCACTGTCGGAGCTTTACCTGGCAGAAAATAAACCTCAAGGCATCAGTCATGGCGGTCAAATATGCATGAAGTTTATCTCTTAAAATAGTAGTGTAACTCTTGGCATTGGACAAGACATGTACAGAAACAAGGGCAACATCCATTCGTCTGCCAGTAACCAATTTGTGTTTGGTGAGGTGATGATCGGAACCTGGCTGATTGCATAAGGCAAAAAGAGCCAGAGGCAAACAAAAGAGCCAATTTGTGTTACGCAGCGTTCTTAATTTAGCAATACATTCTTTTAGCAAGCTATTTTGTCATTCTACCACACCATTTGCCTCGAGATGATAGACACAGCACAATGTACGCTTTGAACACAATTTCTCCCTTCTCAAGTTTATTCTCCTTAACTTGGGGTATGTCATCATATATGTAGAGCAGTCATGTACTTAATCATCTTCTTCTACTGGTTTGGTGATGAAGGTTGCCAGATTCACTGTGACTTTAATTACGGGGTTGGATATTATAACTTTGTATCCGATGCTTTCTGTGTCGTAAGCATTGATTTTGGTTTTTGCAAGATTGCGAATAGGGAGTGCTCTACATACAATGTAACGGCACAACCCATCATTACTGATGTCTCAATAACAAAGGCTGCTGCAGCAAGTGCCTATCCGCACAGGAAATGTCCCTTCATCACTGGATCAAAAAGGCCACTGCAATATGCGAGGGGCTTGTACCCCAACAATGTATTCTGTGGGAGGACAGCTGTCATCACATACCCATTTGAATGAGAAAATAAAAAGAACACTCCTTCATAGTTTAGTATTTCTAAAACTGGGGCAGTAGTGATTGCATTTTTCAACTCATAAAATGCTTCTATCATTTCTTGTGTCTGCTTAAGGGTACCTCCCTCTTTCTTGCAACAAGGGTCCGATATGTGTGGTGTAATCAAAGACCCACAAATGGCAATAGTTGCACAATCCCAAAAACTGGTGAATTTCTTTTACTGTGGTTGGTCGGGTGTGTTGTGAATTGCTTGTGCTCTTTCTGGTGTAACCTTTCTTCTTTCTGATGATATTATATTGCCCAAATGAATTACTTCTTTCTGCCAATAGTGTACTTTCTCCTTGTCCACTTTGTATACCTTTTCTGCTAGTAATGTTAGAAGATATACTGAATCTGGCCTGCATTGCTCCTCTGTGGTACTGTACACCAATAGGTTGCCAACACGACTGTGCTTTGTGTTTATATTTTAGCCAAATCCATTTGTAATATTTGTAATACTCTGTTAAGCATACTGGGGGATTCACAGTACCCTTGGTGTAATCTTGTGTGTTGAAATTTTTGCCTGTGATAGCTAACAGTGAGATATTGTGAGCCTGCATGCAATGGAATGCAAAAGAAAGCGGTTTTGAGATCAATCACTGTAAAACACATGGCGGTACTGGGTATGCTACACAAAATCATTGCTGGGTTAGGGACCAATGGAATCTCTGCCTCCACAATATTTTTCATGGGACAACAATCTTGAATGAATCTACACAAACCTCCCTTTGATTATTTAACTGGGTACACATCCATGTTACATGGCGATTCAGATGGTATTATAATGCTTTGCTGCAATAGTGTGGCAGTGGTTTCATACACTCCTTCTTCTGTCTCTCTGGCCCTGGGGTACTGTCATACTCTGGGTAATATCACCACTTTCTTCAGTGGATTACTAGTCCATATCTCTTTTGGTACTTTCTCAAAATCCTCCAGAAAATGCAGTGTTAATCATTTTGCCAGTATTATCCTCTGGGGAACCACTCTGTGTTCTACCTTAAAATTGACATGGAATGCATGTCTCAAACACTACGTCATCGTCCTCATCCTAAAACAGTTGTTCATCAGTCAGGCAAAGGACGGGAAATGGGAGAACAAAACAACAAACTTACTAGACCCAGTGACATTGAGAACGCACAATTGCATGGGAAAGGTGCATGGAAGGGGGGAGAAGTGGAAAGTGCAGAACAGCAGAGAAACAGATGAATAATAATAAATAAAATAAATAAATAAGGGCGATAAATGGTGGTAGTGTAGCCAGCAAGTGGCAAGTACTGGATTTAGTTGACAGGGTAAAACTGATACGTGCAGATGAAAAGCAGGGTGGGATACTGTATGGTTGCAGATACAGACTCCAATGCAGGGGGTGGCCCAGAGGCAGTGCAGTAGGGTGGCAGGGTGAGCAGGTACCTTGGCCCAGGTGACAGAGGTTGGCTAGGTGTACAGTGCACGGTCCCTTCACAGCCCTAAAAATCCCTGTGTGTCCATGATTGTGTCTGACAAGGGAAAGCCAACCTTCTCTGACACAATATTGAGTGGCACGTGTGTCTACTAAGAAAGAGAATGTCTGGTGTCCTATTTGAGCTCCTACCCTCAGTTCCTCTTCCGGGTCTGGAGTTACTGATAGTACAGGACACATATGAGTCTTCTGTGGGCAGCCCTATTGTGGCTATATACTTGTACCTGTAGATAGAAAGGGGTTTCTCGTGTAATGGTAACCCCACCAAAATGCGGTATGATTCCCACTGGTATTACATTCTCGTCCCATTGTTGTACGGTTTGCTGTGCTAGTATCTTCAAGGCATTTGGTTGCCGTTGTTTAATTTGGGATTTGGGGCTGTGGCTGTACTTCTACATTTGGAAATGTCTGTTGCTTCATATAATCAAACGTGTTTGTCGGGCGTATGGTGTCTGCTGTGCTTGTGGTACATTGTAGGGATACTGGGCCTTATTGCAACCTTGCCGGTCTGGTAGAATCGATGCCGGTATGAAATTACCAGCATTGTTTACCGGACTGGATCATTACGACCAGTGAACCTGGTGCCAACGGCACCGGCATGGTCCCTCCATGACCGGGATCCTTCATGCTGGTATTAGCCCTGACACTCGCCAGCCGTGCCAGTGACACCAGCATGCCACAGCCAAGTGCACATTCTGCGATGCACGGAGATGGAAATACAGGCATGAACATACTGGTAATAACACCTAAAATTATGCCACAAACATCAGCATCACGGGGCTGGTGTTAACAGGAATCAGGTGAACAGAAATCTGCCACAGGTAGCCACAATCAGCACAGGTGGAGATCATTGAAACCTAGGCACAGCATAAATTCAGCACACCCACACACCACACCCCTCCCTAAGCAAAATGCTACCACTAGCACTAGCTCTGCTGGAGCAGGAGTACATTTAGGAACAGCTACTCTATGAGGAGGCAGCCCTGCAGCGAATGCGCTGGACGAGAAGGAGGGTGAGAAGGTGACATGACATGCCCAATGTGCAGGTCATTGTGCCCGCAGTCTCCCAACAATCCCCGCCAATGTGCCAGCCCATTCACCCTAACCCCTGCACAAATCCACACCCTGTACCGACTCGACAGGGACACCATCACCACACTAGTGGACCTTATACACGACGACCTCATGTGCGTCATCAACATATGGACAGCCATTCCCCCTGCTGAAGGTAGTGTGTGTGCTCCACCTTCTGGCAACAGGAACCTATCAGCACACAGTGGGCCAACTGCACAGGATATCCTAACCCTGATTCTCGCGTGTGCTGACACAGGTACTCAAAGCACTCCTCAGACATGACCACATCAGCATGCCACGGACTGCAGCAGAGTTCAATGCGACTAAAGTCACATTCCATGCGATAGCAGGCATGCCCAATGTCATAAGTGCAATAGACTGCAAACACGTGGAGCTGGTGGTGCAGCATGCCTTTGAGGTGGGGTACTGCAACAGAAAGCAGTACCATTCGCTAAACGTACATATGGTGTGTGATGCCAGCCAAATCATAACACACTGCTGTGCAAGATACCCAGGCTACACACACGACTCAATGGTCCTGTGGAACTCAACCTTGCCCGTTAAACGGATCAACATGCCCGACCTCATACATGGCTGTTGGGTGAGTCTGACCACAGGGGTATATGTGTTGATGATTGGGGGGTTTGTTGGCAGCACTGGGAACCTGCCTGCTGGGTGGGCCATGTGGGGTAATGATGAAGGCGGTTTGTTGGCAGCACTGGCAACCTGCCTGCTGGGTGGGCCATGTGGGGTAATGAAGGGGCAGTTGTTGGCAGCAATGGGAACCTGCCTGCTGGGTGAGCCATGTGGGGTAATGATGGGGGGAGGGGTTTGTTGGCAGCACTGGGAACCTGCCTGCTGGGTAGGCCATGTGGGGTAATGATGGGGGGGGTTGTTGGCAGCACTGGGAACCTGCCTGCTGGGTGGGCCATATGGGGTAATGATGGGGGGGTTGTTGGCAGCACTGGAACCTGTCTGCTTGGTGGGCCATGTGGGGCGTGTGAATATAGCACATCACTGCTTCATCCTGGAGCACAAGTGCACACTGCATGCATGTATTCCCCGTGAACCCACTCAAAAACACATAGCCACAACCAGAAGGGGTACATGACCCAAATCATCACAGGTACCGTTTCTCTTGCCAGCATGCAGGTGATATTGTTAATCCCCTGATGGGCTGGCTGCTGACCCCAATCAGGCGTCCACGCAACCGACATGAAGAGGCCTACAATCGTTCCCATGCATGGACTCACGTGACTATCGAACAGACATTTGGGCTGCTGAAGAGCCAGTACCACAGCCATGGAAAGTCTGGGGGTGCCCTCATCTATGGTCCCAAGAGTGCGGGGCAAATTGAAATGGTTTGTGATTCCGTCGTAATGTACCTCTGCCCCCGGGCATGGACATGATGCCCCCGGATGATGATGATGATGAGGATGAGGATGCTGGAATCCCTCAGAAACACCATGGCCATGATGGACAGGCCACACGACAAGCATTGGTTGAAAATTATTTCTGATTACATTTTTGACACATGGGATTGGGCGTGGGTCACACTGGGTGACGTGCACTGTGTATCATGAAATCCTTGCACACTCAAGAGTTAATGTCCAGCCAAATTTCTTTCTTGCAACACCAGTGTATTTATGTTTGCAGAACCATGTACATCCTGACAATATTGAACATACACATCTATCTACTTGTGGATGTATGAACACCCAAAACCCCAACAGCCCCACAAACAATGCCCCAACACACCCTCCTCTGGTAACACAGATCCAAACCCACCCCACAAACACCACCCCCAAGACCACTGTTGCATCCACCATTGCCCCAACATCCCTACCCAAACAACTAGTTCCTGTCACGCACTGTAGTCCAAGGCCAACTTGCATCCCCTTTTTGGTGCAGGAGGTTGAGGCCCCTGCAAACGTGTGATTCTCTGTGAGTGCTGCACAGGTCTCCCCTGGGTTGATGTGCTTGGTGTGGCGGAATCCACTGGTGGCGTGATGATGTGCCATTGTTCGGCAATGGCAGTGACCAGCAGATTTATGGATTTTGCCATCGAGGCCATGACCTCATTCCCCTCCCGCACTCTTCGGGCCAGTTGGTAGACTGCCTCATTCGCCCGGCCTAGCATCCGTGAAGTGTTGCGAGTGCGGTCGTGCATAGTCTGCCTGGTGAGCTCTGCTTCCGTTATGTAGCAGCTCACAATGGCATGCATGGCCTCCCGCCGCTCCTCCGTCCAGCAGAGGCGGTCCTCAATGTCGCTGATGTGGCGGAGTCCAGCCAGGGGCATGGGCTGCAGAAGCCTGATGGGCTGAATACAGGCTCCTCATCTTGGGGGGACATTGCCATTGTTTCCGGGCCCAGTGGCCTCTACAGTGCCGCGTGCACCTGCATCATGTGTTGACCTTTCCATGTTTGGCGGATGGGTGGGTGTTGCTGAGTCCTCAAGGTCATGCATGCTTGAGATTGGGGAGAGTGGATCGGTAGGCATGCTCAAGGCTGATGATTGTGGGTCTTCCGCCATGTCAATTTCCAGTGACAACGGTTCAGGTTGTTGAGGCGCTGGTCTCACAACAGGTGTTCTGGGGTGATATGCCGGGTCTGCCACTGCTGTTGTTCTATGCTGCTGATGACTGACAGCAGGTGTTTTTGCCTTCTTCTTCTGGCTGGCAGGTGTGTGGTTGTGGCGCGGGGTATGTGTGGTTGAGGCCGTAGACTCATGTCTACTGCCCCTTGTACCTGGCTCCTGGCTGCTGGGGTGGTTTTTTGCTCTGTCAATGTGTAGTGGTGGTTGTTGGCATAGTGGCATGCTCGCCCTCGATTCCTGATGAGGTGCCTGTTGGCGTCAGTGAAGCAGCGCATTACTGTTGGGGGTATATCCATGTGACATGCATCAGACTTGGTACAATTCACATTCATGTGCATATTCGTGCTCATGGTGTGGGCTGTGGCATGCTGCACACATGAGTGGGGGTGGAGCTGTGCGTGGATGTACTGATATGTGGCCATGGATTGGGATGTGCATGTTGGATGGGGTACTGTTGTGTTCTGCCAAGGGTGTCGTGTACATGCCCACATGGATTGTGGACATGTGTAGTCTGCCTGTGATGGGGATGTGGTATGCTTATGTAAATAGGGGCAATGATGTGGTGTCTGTGGGAAGGGGAGGGGGGTGGATGTTTGTGACTTGTGGCACTGATGCATGCATCTCGGTCTGAGGTCAATTGGACCATTTGTTGGCATGGGGCAGAGTGCATGTTGTGCTCAGTGATGTATGTCTGCGCATTCTGATGGTGGGTCTGTCTGCATTGCAGGGGACATGTGGTGTGTGCCTGTAGGGTTTGTTGCCATTCTTGATGGTGGGGCATGTTTATGTGCAATGGTCATGTTGGTGTGCTGCAGGGCAGCAGGTATCTGGTGGCACTGACTTGTCATACGGATGCACAAATGACAATGGGGGCACATTTCTTGGATTGAGGATGTTAGTCATGGTCACTCACCGGCATCTCCAGACAATGTTGCACCGCCCTCTGCATCTCCGACCCCTTCAATGTTTTTCATGTTGATTATGGAAGCACATCTTTACTCCCATGCCTGCAATTTCAGGGTGAATGTGGGCCGCCTCCTGTGGCCTGCCCCTGGCTGCGCTCCGCTGCAAGGAGGTTACATACTCTGAGGCGCAGGTCATTCCACTTTTCCTGCAGTCCTTGATGGTCCTCAGTGTTGTGCCCACTGCTGACACTTTGGATGCAACTTACATCCATATGGTCTTTTTCCTTAACTGTGTGGGCCTGCGCAAGTCTCCTCCAAAGACCTCATCAGCGTTTACAACAAGAGTGTCGGTTTTCACAGTCAGACGGTCCCTCGTGCCTCTGACATCTTCTCTGATGGTCTTTAGCATTCAGCACCTCTGTCCAACTCCTATAGGTGGAGGATTTCAATGGATTATGTTTTTCAAGATGGCCACCAGTGGATTTCCCGTTACGGCACAATGATGTTGCTTCCGGTGCCGGTATTGCCGGTACCGGTGTTTATGGGGTGTTCGCTGCCAGAGTTGGTGTCTGCGGCATCAAGGCTGCTGCTATGTGGGGTTTGGAGGGTGTTAACGGTATGCTGGTGCTACTGTTACCAGTATGGCATTATGTACGGCCACGCAGACTCGGAAATCAGACGTTGATTCCGACAGCAGGAAAATTACTGCAATATTCGTGATGAGGACCCCTGTGTTTAAAATTACAGGAGATACATGGGTGCAGAACCTGGTGTTATTCCTCTATTCCTGCATCCTCTTGCATAATGTCCTGTCATTCCATATGTCCAACATTGTCCTCCAAATTTCCCAAAGTTCCCACGATTAGTTCTGCCTCCATCAAATTCTCCTCTGAATCTGTGTCCAAATCCATTTCCCTACCCCTTTGCGAGTTCCACCTTCCTCTTGGGTACCACATCTGTTCTCCCCTCCCTACATTATATCACATTGGTCCTGCTTGCTGGTAACCTTGTCAAATTGTTCTTTTCCCACATTTGTAAGCACTGCCCCTTCTACCACAATCTTTGCCAATTTCCTTTGCACCAATTTAGCTTCTTCCTCCTACCTCTCTCTGCTTTCTTCCTTTTCTTTTCCTTTTTCTGCCTATAAAAATGGACAAAGTGTGATGGTATTTCAGGCCACTGTTTCATCTCAATCCCTGCTACTTCTCGTAATTACGCCTGTTTGTCTTCAGAAAGACCCTGGCATATAACAATGTAAAACAAAGAGTCCATCTTGTCCCATGCTCCTCTTGTTCCTAAGCGCCACCTTCCCTTCATTTACTGAATGTATTGTGTGGGGTACTCATCCATTCGTATTTTCCGCATCATCATGGCACTCATGCCTGATGTGTCTGGATACATCCCCCTTAATGCATTCCTCATAGTCTCCCTACAATTATTAAATGGCAATCTGTCATTATGGTTACCATTTGCTGTTACACCTGCATATCCTGCTCTCCTCCAAAGATCATCTTCCCGTTCTACTCATATTGATGCAAATACACTTTTCATGTCACCTGCAGCTAAACTAATCCCTGCAGATATTTCTTTCGAATTCATGAATCCACATACCTGTGTCTGCAGCTAGGGGCAGTAATTTGTTCGTTAAATTAGCCTCATCCATTTAGGGCCATGGGACGTACTGAACCAATCACATACCCTTCTGTAACAAGGGAAACTGTGCATCCTTCCTCTTGCGTGTGGATCCATTCCCTACTATCTTCCCTGTTAATGCAGCCATGTGGCCTGGTAGCTGCCGAACTCTGTCTCTATAAAGTGATTCTCTCCTCGCATTTACTGGGGCACTGAAAACAGGTGCGCTGGTAACTCCTCCTCGTTTGTTTGCTTTCCACCTTCATCAGGATCATCAAATTCTTCTTCCCATTTGTTTTCTTCACACCCATATATTGAATCTTAAGCAATGCTAGTAGGCTTTTCCCGCAGTAGGTACATCCTCCCTCTTCTCTGGTTGCAGACCAGCACTGTTTGCTATAACCGGGGAATCCTCCCTTCGCCGCTGCACATTTGTTGCCTCTGGTAATCTAACTAGAGGGTCATCAACAGTTCTGCTGTCTATTTTAAACATACTTTGTCCTGCTTTCCATTTATCTGGAGCTTACTCTGCTCCTTGTCTGTTTCTCCTCATCATTCCCGGTCATTCTAACTCTTCTTGTGTCTCTTGCAATTGTGCTCCCAAACATTACCGTGCCTCGCTCTCTTGCTGTAGCGAGCGCACCTCTTGTGTCTTACTTCACCTGTCTTGTCATTCTGTCATTGTCTTCATCTGGGGGTATAAACTGGGGATTGGTGAATTCTGCAGCTGGCATGTGGAGGAGACGCTGTAGGCAGCATGTTCATTTCATCACATTCCTTTTCACTGCCATCACACCTGCTTCCCTCCTCCTCCAGAGTGTGAGAATGCTTAACCTATTTTTCAATGTTGTCCCTTCATATGTGGCGGTGAAATGTGTATACATGTGCTGTAGCACCTCCTTCATGTGTGTCCACTCAATGGACCATGGCCTAAACACCTAACCTGCTGTCTCACCTACCCATTCCGTATTATATTTTACTATTTTCTCTCACTATTGGGAGATTGACTCAATCCATCCCATATCACAATATGTATGACTTATAAATTATAATGGACACTGTTTTAGCGGTGTCTTCCACCGTGTCCCCTGGTCCCCTTAAATAAAATCACCCCTCTTACTTTTTATTTTATACCCAAAGTGCTTAAACAACAAATTCAACTCTCACCCTTCCATACTCATCATCACACTCTCACAAAACCTCTATCTCACTATTTCAAAACCTGCTAAACATTATTATTTACAACAACAACTGTGCGCCAGCCCTGTCACCGGGCCAATCAACACAATCAATAAAATACAGTTTTTCCTTGTTATACAAGGAGTATCCTCTTCTTCAACATCTATTTATACAACTTCTACTCTACAACCACGTGGCCTCCTTAGATTACTGAGATATTTGAGATATTACTCCCCAGTTCAACAGGCATATCTTCTTTTCTATTCTTCTTCTTCTTGTCTCAACATTTAAACAAATAACAAATCATACATATATAAAATGCTGTTATTCCTCGTGCACAGGTATACTCACGTTCTAGGATTTCCAAGATCTTCTGATGTTGAACCACCCCTCAGTCCAGCGTTTTGCCTGAGAGGTTGGGTAGGACTCTCGCAGAACTTGGTGCCTACCTACCTCCTCATTTGTTTGCACAGACTCCGGTCTCGACGGACCAACACCACTGTCCAATAGGTGCAGCTAGGAGCCTTCAACCCTCCGAGGAGTCTGGAAATATCACTATGGCCTCCAAGTGAATTCACGCTCCTAAACACTCAGAACCATCCCTTTGTATGCAGAAAGAAACAGAGTTGGGGCTATAATTGATAGTATAAGAAGGAGGCATGGCATCCCAGTTGCCTACAGGAGCCATCTGGAAAGAAATTAATGACTGGAAAGGTCTAGAAAGTCTGACGGAATGCCTACTAGAAGCAACATTGAGTTTTCTCCTATTTGCAAAAAGGGAACATCCCAAAGGTGTCAGGACTCGTCTTTCGAATTAGTTCAAATCAGTCTCATCAGAGTTCCGAGAAATACTATGTCCAAAGTATAGTGCCCTTAGAGAGGCGTAGCATGCAATAGTCAAAGGAAGAGGATGGATATACCAGCCCAACCCTTTTTCCCCGTGCTGTGGCAAATGCAAACATATCCAGCAATTTGTTCTATTTAAAATCGCATGGGTCGCATTCATGATTAATAGAAGAGTGTTATTGTGGTAACTCTGTATGCGTTGGGAATCCCTAGGAGGTAGAGTGTGCAGATGCACGAAAGGTGAAGACATAGTGGGAACACTTTCGGTCGGTAACAAAGTCTCAAGTGGAAACACCCCCTCAATATACCAAAACCCAGGCACAAATACAACTGTTAGACCGGTTAACATTATTACTAGAAAACAATGAGTCCTCAAGGGCCATGATTTTTGACGTTCAAAGTCTTGGTTAGCCACAAGACTGATAGCTTGCTCTGTACGAGTAGAGTTAGAGAAGGGTATTGTTCCTCAAAATCCATTTAAAAGTCTCTCTGTCAGGCTCCTTAAGTTTGTCAGTTGGTGATCTGATGACCACGTGGCTTATCTTGCTTAAAAATAACTTTGCCGGTCCCGGACACGTACCTATGATTCAGTGAGAGTGTGTCAAGGGATTAGCTCAACAGTGGTTTCTTGTGGGCACAGCCGTGCTGTGCTATAAGTCTAGTGTTGTGGACGCAGATCGTACCTCGAAACTCCAGGTACGGCGTGATCTGCGAACAGAGTGTCGTTGCTTCCTGATGGAAGTGGCGAAACAGAAGCAAGATTGCTCAAGGGTGCAGAAAGATCGGAGGAAGAATTTGAAGACAAAGCAGCAGTCTCCCCAGGCCCCACGGGCTCAGGAAGAATCTCCGAGATGCCCTTGCTGTTGTTCAAAACAGACTTGTCATGTGGAACAGAACAGTCTCCTTCTCTTCTCTTTCGTCGAGTGGCAGAGGAAAAGGTATTCTCTTGACGTGTGTCTCGTGGATCTGATGTCTCTTGCCTGCTACTCGTATAGCGGTCTGTGTGGCCAACAGGACCTGAAACTGTCCTCCCCAGCGTGGTGCAAGACAGGGCGCTCTTTCAAAAGTTTTTACGAGCACCCAGTCCCCAGGTCGAAGTCGATGACCTGGCCCCTCGTACTTTACTGGGAGGGCTACTCGCACCTGTTGATAAATCAAATAGAGTTTTGAGTTAACTGGTCACAGTATTCAGAAAGGAGCAAATGCTCAACGTCTTTCAGTCTTTTGGGCTTGGGCAGATTCCAAATATTAGCTGGCCTCCCCATTACGATCTCATAGGGGGAGAGTCCAGTTCTTGTTTGCAGGGTCGTCCGCATGGACAATAAAAAAAGACATCTAGCCATTTCAAGTTACAACTAGCGCAGACTTTAGCTAGCTTGTTCTTTAGGATAACATTATGGCGTTCTACAAGTCCGGAACTCTGATCATGTCTGGCCGAATGGAACCATTTATCGATATGTAATCCAGCGCATACTTGCAGGATAACAGCAGCGATAAAATGTGGACCATTGTCCGACCAGATGACCCTCGGCAAACCAAACCTAGGAAAATATTCCTTAAGCATGGTTTTCCCCGCTGTCATTGCTGTAGCATCTTTCACAGGGAAGGCTTCAACCCATTTGCTAAATGCACAAAAGACTACCAGAACATACTTGTAGTTGTGCCGGCGCTCCATTTCGATGAAGTCAAAATTTATAACTTCAAAGGGCACAGGGGGGGGCAAAACTATCCCTCAGTGTCGATGTACCCTTTCCCACATTATGCTGTAAGCATACCATACAGTTTTGGACCAAACGCTTAGCAGTCTTTGAGATGTTTACATTTACCCAGGCAGGTTCTAGCAGTTTACTGATTTTTCTAGCACATATATGAGTAGGACCATGAGCCGTCGTAACCATAGCGGTGACATAAGCATCGGGTAGCATCCATCTTTTCTTTACATTGTCCATCCAACAACCTTCATCATCCAAACTTGCTAAACCCTCAGCCCATTGCTTAAGCTCTTCTGGAGTGGTATCAGCTTGAATATTTTTTTATCAAATCAATCCCTTCATCTATTATACAGGTGTTTGTAGCTTCTTTTATTATACATATTTCTTAATACAAATCAGTGGCAGTCTGTTTGGCTATCCTGTCAGTAAAAGTGTTTCCTCTCTCTACATCATCTGTTACTTTCTGGTGTGTAGCACACTTCATAATTGCTAGTTGAGTAGGAAGCGCAAGTGCTGAGAGTAGCTGAACTATCAAAGTACCACGTTGAATCTTAGTTCCATGTAGATTAAGAAACCTCCCTCTGCCCATAGTCTACCGAAGTTGTGAACCACCCCAAAGGCATACTGACTATCTGTAAATATATTTACTCTAAGCACTTCAGAAAGTTCACAAGCTCAAGTTAATGCAATAATCTCTGCGGTATGTGCAGAGTTATGCGAGATTCTCTTGGTTTACGCAATCGTGCTTAATGTAGTGAGGGCATGAGCAGCAGTGGATGTACCATCCGGAAGTTTGATGCATGAGCTATCGCAAAACAGCTCCCCTTGTGGATCTTTCAATGGTGTGTCATTTAAATCAATTCTGCCTTTGGTTTCTTGCTCTGCGGTATAGAGGCAGTCATGTGACATGTTGTCATTGCAAGCAATGTCTTGCGGAAGAGGCAATAGTTCAGCCAGACTTAATACGCAACACCTCTTAATTTGGATATGCGGTGAAAATAGAATCAGTTTGTATCTTGTTAATCGTGCTGAGGTAAGGTGTTGCATTTGCATTCTGTTCAATAGAACGTCTACGTAGAGGGGTACCATCACGGTTAAAGAGTGACCTTAAACCATACTCTCACTTTGTTTTACGGATGCAGCAGCGACAGTTCTAAAACATCTCGGCAAAGCACATGCAACAGGATCAAGTGCGGAGGAAAGATAACCACGTGGCCTATTCGTCCACCCATGTTCCTGCGTTAACACAGCCAAAGCACATCATCACATACATGCACATACAAAATAAAGGGCTTGTCATCATTTGGTGTGCCCAAAACCGGTGCTGAACACAGTGCAGCCTTGAGCAAATCAAAAGCTTTCTGGTGCTCCAAATTCCATAGTAATGGCAAAGAAATGCCCTTCTTTGTCAATGCCAACATTGGTTTTATCACTTGTGAGAAGTAAGGAATCCACTGTCTACAGTAAGAAGACATTCCTATCAAGGCTCTTACCTCTTTCTGTGTATTTGGGACAGACATGCTAGAGATGTTTTTATCTGTTCAGGTGTCAGTCTTCTTCCCTCCTTTGACAGGAGATAACCTAAATAGGCAACCTCCTGTCGACAATATTGAAACTTTTTCAATTAAATCTTATGCCCATGCTCTGCTAGATGAATAAGCAGCAACACGGTGCCCTCCTTGCAGGCAATTTCTGAGTCTGCAGCTAAAAGAAGATCGTCAACATACTGCAACAATGTACACATGGGAGGCAACTCAAGTGTATCGAGCTGCTCCTTCAAAGCTCTACTGTAAATGCTTGGACTCCGTGTACCCTTGCAGCACATGAGTGAATGTAAACGAGCATCCCCCTAGGGTGAACGTGAACAAATATCTACTATCCACGTGTATGGGAATACTAAAGAAGGCATTCTTTAGATCCATCACACTGAAATGAGTAGCAGAAGCTGGAATCTGTGTTAATATTGTGGTCACATCAGGCAAAATTGGGAATTGTGGAGCGACAATCTTATTGATAGCACGCAAATCAATAATAAAACGAAAAGGAATCACATTATCCCCTTTCTTGTACACCGGTAAAATCAGGCTATTGCACAAACTTCCTGCAATTTATTCAATCACTCCACAATGTACAAAATCAGCAACTATGCTTTTTAGAGCTTGCTCAACATGAACTGAAATCTTATATTGTGGAATACGTAGCAACGCAGCTCCTGGCTTCAAAACAATTTTAACAGGTTCAATTTGCAAAATGCCAACATCATTGTCGTCAACCACCCATAAACATGACAGAACTTTACTAAATTCAGACGGTAACGTTCTAGTCAATAATTGCTGGGGTGAAATCGTCAAATGTACTCCATCTGAAGAACAATGAATTACCGCATTTAATTCCTTCAACAGATTCAACCCCAACAAATTCTCACCACAATCCATCGTTAGTAGAAATGGACAGTGATCCGTGAACGGCCCCAGGGAAATTGGTACGGGCAGAGAAACTGGACTAACCACTGGCGTACCATTAAACCCTACAGAAATGTTATTCTGGCCTGACAATGGAATATCTGGAACCTGTGAATGATCAATGGAACACTTCTGTGCTCCTGTATCTATCAAAAATAGATGCTTCCTATTCCCCACCTTCATTTCTACATAGGCCCTTTCTGATCAACAGGAATAGGCACCGGTTCCAGACCCTGCTTCAGGCTGTCCTAACAAAACAATATATCATCAAAGCAAGATCCTCTGAAAGATAGGCAATTGAAAGATTATCAAACATATTTCTACTATCCATACTATGTTGCTGATTGTCTTGCGAGAATGACTGTGAATTCTGAGTGAACTGACTTCTACCAGAACCCCCTACACCAGGGCGGCCTCTGGATCATCTTCCCATGACACCATATGTGTTATTTAATTTCTGCTGAAAGATCGGGCATTGTGCTTGCCAATGACCCTATTGTCTGCAATAAGCACATTGGTTCATGTGTATAGGATCCAACTGCGCATTACTTTGTGGAACAAACTGCCCTCTAAACTGTGTACTCCCACCTCTGGTTCCTCTAACTATCTGTTGCAACAATACTTTGGTTTTCAGATCTCCCTTTTTCTTTTCAATCCTCTCTGTTTCATTATTGACTCCATTTACGTAATACTGAGCCGTATGCGATACTTCGGACTGTGATTTAGCTTGTCAAGCACGTTCGGAAGTCATAATTTGTGATTGGATATCAGGCAATGATCCACGCACAAATGATTCCACAAACAACTTTCTCTGACTGCTTAAATCCTGTCCCCTAAAATCTGATAATACTTGTTCGAACCAATTAAAAAACGTGGTAGCACCTTCAAATTTCCCTTGGGTACAAGCAGTGAGTTTGTTCCAAACTATTCTTCTCTCAGGAACCAGAGTTTTTAATTTTGTTACTATTCTGTCTGACAATGTCAGTATCACCTGCAGTGGTCTCTCACCAGCTTTCCATTCTCTGTCTAACCGTACCAAGTTAACCGACGTGTCACCCAGTCCTGCTTGATCATCTACAGTCCTAATCTGTTTCCATAAACTAGCAGGTAGGATCACAGTGAACTCTATATCACCCAGAGTAAAAACTGATGAATGCAAGACAGATTCTATTTCGTTATCAAACCCTGGTGGATTTTTCCTAATGTCTGGAATCGACTGTCCAATAGTGTTCACTTCCTCTCTAGAGAACGGAACATGAACAATTGTGAAACATAGTGAGCTTCAATAGTGGTAGCTGGTGTGCCTCCGACGGCATCAGCTGAAATTTCCACTTTAGGAACAAATGTTGGAGGAACCTCTCTCATTGGCATTTGAGAAGTAGGCAACTCTGAACGTTTGTTAAGGAACAAAGCTAGGTTGAGCGACAAGGTAGTCAAAGCAGTATCGGGCGCAAATGCTCTCTTATAAATAATCATCAAATCTGCAGGACAACACATCTTTTTCTTCATACACTCATTCTGCAGGTACTCTACCATTACCTGTAACACTTTCTTTTGCATTTCTGGAGTATACTGAATAAACATATCATATACTTCTATGGGAGATATCGACACATCCGAAATCCATCTAAGCGCATCCCTTGTGTAAATTTGCGTCTCTTCACTTGTTGACTTACAAGATGGAAGAAACCGTTTCTGCACATACAGAGCATCCAATCTATCACCATCTACTTCATCATTCTGTAATCGTTCTAACTACCTCCTAAACTCAAAAACCCTCTTGACATGCTCATTTACTTTCTCTGCAGTATCCGTTGAATAGGCTAAGACATTGAACTCCCTTAATCTTTGTGGGACATCCATGTCCATCAAATTATTCCACATTACGGCCAAGTGCATTCCCACCCCCTCATTCAAACCATTTGAGAATACTTTCTAAATCAAAAAGTGTAGCTACAACAGCTGATTTTCGCCTTTCTCTATACATTTCTTAGCACATGCGTACAATACTCTCTTCTTATCTGTAGAAACTGTACTATGAGTCACTACCTTTGATTCGGCACTCGCCCCTTCATTTACTACAAGCTGAGCAGAACCGCTTGGAAAAGATAGAGTAGACAAATCCTGTACAACAGGTAGTGGAGACACTACCGCTGGAAACAAAGACGGAATCACAGGAACATTAATAGTCGGTAAAGGTGGAGATACAGAAGGGGGAGCAACAACAGGAAGAGAAGCAACAGCTGGCAGCCTAGGAACAACAGGAAGAACAGGAACAACTACGAGACGAGGTGCAACAGCGGGTAGAAGTAAGACAGCAGGAAGAGGTACATAAGGAGGTGGTGCAGTGGCACCGGTCCTATTTAAAAGCTTATCGATTAGTTCGTCTGAGGCATGAAAGTTTTACGCGGATATATTTTCTGTACACAAGTTGGAAAGCCCTATCCATGTTTCTAACAGACTCTGACTGTTTCTGTTGATCATACAATAATGCTTTTTCTGAATTAGACATGTGACGACGTGCATGTTTCTCTTTACTCTTAAGTTGCTGCATAGCTTCCTTTTTCCAATTCTGATTTACATCACATGCTGCAGGCCTAGCCTTTTTCTTTAAAAATGTAGACTCTAAATACTTTATACGAGCAAGCTCAAAACTACCATGAACTGGCTACTGAAATTCGGAAGCATGTCTAGTATGTCTGTGTCAAATATCGTTGAATAATATACTACCAATGCCGTACTCACAGTACATAGTACATGCCGGCGACCCCTCCTGTGGTGCTGGTCGGCCAAATTCCAAAGATTGTCTGTCTCTGTGGAATAAACCCCTGAAACAGGTAGACAATTTCCCAGGCATATAAGATCGCATTTGTTACCTGGCATCGTTTGTTCTCATGAGAACAAAACTGCAACCAAATATCAGGATACTTAGGAATGAGGGCACAACTCACCTGATTTCAAATCACTAAAGTGGTCTGATCGGATTACAAAGGAGCCTCGTGGTTGGCGCTTTTGGCAAAACAGTCGTGATCACCCATGAGGGGTATGAGTATCTGGCTGTCATCTGCATAATTAGTGTAGGCGAGACCCAGATGATCGAGATCGTTGAACAGTGGTTTGTAAATATGTTATACAACGTAGGTGAGACAGACGATCCCTGGGGCATGACACATGTGATAGGGATAGGATCGGCAGCCGGTGATAGTGAGAAGACTGGCATGGTCCTGTTATTCAAAAAGGACTGGATCCATGCTATGGCCTCCTGTGAGAAGTAAGCGGCTGAGTCGAGGTGATTGCAGAGTACTTGGTGGTCCACCAGATCGAAGGCCACTGATAGATCAAGGAGGAGTAGCAAGGTTGTTTTTCCTTTGTCCTTCAGCTCCTCAATCTGGGTTTTGTGGTCGATCAGCGCCATTTCAGTACCATGTTTAGGCCTTGAACCAGATTGGCGTACTCCAAGGAAGTGATTGGTTTCTATGTGTTTCTGGATTTGTAAGTACGCTACTCTGTCTAGGATCTTGAGCAGGAATGGTACTGTGGTGATAGGCCCGTAATCGGAGGGTATAAATGGGTCTAGAGATTGTTTTTTCAGGAGGGGTAGGACCCAAGACTCCCTTAGATTGTTGGGTATGGAACTAGATGAGAAGGAGGCATTGATTAATTTTGCAATGAAACAAGTCTCTGTGACAAGTCTCTCACAGTGTCTTTGATAGCTGAGCTGGGCAGCTGTCTCCCTTACAATTAGACGTTTGAGAGATAAGATTTTCTACCTCAAGGATGGAGACTTGTGTGAAACTGAAGCGTTGAGAGCGTTCAGTAGATTGCGTGGTAGTTTTGCTTGTATGAGAGTAGGGTTGGGTAAATTGGCTTTTTTGTCAGTAATCGTGTTCTGGAGGAGGTTGATTTTACTCGAAAGGGCATCCTGGATGTTGGTACACCAGAGTTTGTCCTTCGGGCAGTTGTCTGTGGGCGGCATGGGGCCTTCCAGCTCTTTTAGGATCAAAAAAAGTTCCTTGGCATTTGAACTAGCTTGATGGATCCTGTTGTTATATGTCTTGTTTGGTGCACGTGATTTATTTGACTAGGTTTGTTTTGTTTTCATCGGTAGGTGAGTGTCTCCAGATGAGTTCAAGTTTTCTTTTTGCTGTTCTCAATGATTTAAGTTGGGGAGTAAACCAAGAGTTCAAGTGAGCTCTGGGTTTGCTTTTTTTGTAGCTTAAGCAGGGTGATAGTATCTAAGGCTTTAGACTTAGTAGCATTGTACTCCTCTACTAGAATATCAGGGTCAGCTGAAGCTGGAAGAGCACTGAGAGTGGGCATTACGAGTGGCAATATTTTTGCTGCCGTAATGGTCTTTTTATTTCTAGTGAGGAGAGGAGGGGTTATGGAATTGATCTTTATGGTCGGAAAATTGGCTGCCCCAGTGAAGGAGAGGAGGAAGTGATCAGTCCAAAGTTGAGGAGAGATTGTGGTTATGGAGGCATTGCAGTTCAAGTCAGCCACCCAATCCAGTGTTGTCCCTTTGTCATGGGTAGGCTGGGTTACTCTTTGGGTAAAGCCGTGTTCAGAGATCAAGTTGGCTATTGCTAGTGCATGTTGGTCCTTAGGGTCATTGAAACCAAGGTTTAGATCTCCGAGCAAAAATACTTGTGAAGATGTTTTGGTATTGTCGGAGAGTATTATAGATATGTCCTCCTCGAATGCACCAATGGGACCTGGGGGTCTACAAATAAGGTGTTGTTCAGTAACAGTGAGTGTTCAGGAGTCAGAAAAGGGCAATTTGATGGTAAGTAGTTCACAAGATTTGACCATAGGAGAATGGGCTAGTCTCATTGCTAGATTGGACTTTGCAATGATTGCTAAGCCTTCCCCTCTGGTGTCAACTCTATCTGCGCTAAGAATGGTATAAATGTCTGGTACTGCAAGTAGGAGGGCAGGGCCTGCAGCTGCGTGTAACCAAGACTCAGTGATTGCTAGGAAGTCATAATCTTCCATTCTGATCAGGTCAGCTATCTCGATAGCATGTGCCACCATAGATCTGGCATTGTATAAGGCACCCTTGATATTGGCAGTGATATTGTTGTCCGGGTGATTGGTGGATAGTTTATCCTGTTTTTCTATTTTAATGGGAATAGTGGGTGTGGGTTTAAGGTGATGTTTTTTGTTGACGTGATCGTGGGTCTTCACTGGGCGGTGTGAGGTTTATATATTGTTCTGGATTGTGGCTCCTGGAGTATGGCTAATCTTGCATGTAATCTAAGGTTTCGCACTGTAGTGCAGGGTAGATAGGTTGTGTTGAAGTTGGTATTGGTGAGGGGCAGCTTGTTTTGTGATAAGCAGCTGTTGTGTGCCGGTTTATGGGATTTGATGTCTGCGATTGGTGCAGGTGCATCAATAGGTTTGGTAGTAGAAATTAATGCAGGGTTTGATTTCAAAGTTGGCAGGGAAGGGGTGCATTTGATGAGCATAGTTGACGCAGTTACGATTACCATAGTTGGGTTTTGTATGTATATAGTATCTACAGCTGTGGCCAGCTGGCCTGTTACCAGGAGGGCACACAGTAGGATCAGAGTCCAGTGGGTGGTGGTGGTCATAGTGCATGTATGGTGCTGGTGCGGTTTAGCACAGTGGTGATCTGAAGGGAGTATGCTAGGATGGGCTACAGTGTATACCGGTGCAACTGGGTGCGATACAGTTCAGTTACCAGATTGGAGTGAAACTATGTAACAGAATGCATAAAGATAACTTCAATTACAGGCATTGAGAACAAATGGTGAGCGGTATGTGCAAAAACAACTTCAATTGCACGAGCAACTGGGCTGAGGCTAAGTAACAGAAGTAAGCATAGATAATATTTGATTCATGTAAAGGTGCATTAACAAAATGCGATTGAACGCGGTGGTAGAGGAATAGGGTAAGCAGATGAGAAGAAATAAATCATGTTGGGCAAGGTGTGAAACAGGAGGCAGCCGAGGTTAGTCGTAGGCACGGTCAGTATACAGACTTGGCAGGGTGATAAGTATTGTTCAAGTTACAGCAATCAATGAGTATAGGTGTAATGGTGCTGATTCAGTACGGATTAACTTTACAGGTTATGCTGTATGGTGATGTAAGTAATAACAGGGCAGCAGTTAGGGTTGGCACAATACTCTTATGATACAGATATGCTTGAGCATACTTGGCTTGACATAGCATGAATATAGGACATACGTGCGAACAACATGGGATGTTAGAGGTCAGTATAGCAGGCAATGGTAGGCATTGCCTGTGGGAGCAGCAGCGTTCATTTGCTGGGTTGAGGTGCCGTCAGAATAGGCCGATAAACTTTTAGTATGAAGGGAGGATCTCTGGCTGAAACTTGCTCTTGCAGATGTTGGATGGCGAACGGGCGCCTATGTTAGCGCTGGAGCGCCCGTATGCACGGCCAATGCATGCAGTGATACATTTCAGAAGTTGATGATGAGCATGAGCGCATGCAGGTCAGAGATTGCATACCTAGTCAATTGGATTTCTTTCACTGGACTCCGTGGCCCACCGCGAACAGGCACAAACAAGGCCTTTTCTTCATGGGCCTTATCAAGAGAGGGCCGCCTTCCGCCTGCCAGTGGAACTTGTGAATTCAAAAGCGATGGCTGTTGCTCAGCAACAGACTAACAACCTTGCTTTCATGTTATACACGAGACAGCGGCAGCCATTAAGCAGATAGGCAGCCTTAAGAGATGAGGCCGATTCATGGAATAATTAGCGCGGCGCAAGTGGCCAAAAACGTGCGATTCGCAGTGGAATAGCGAAAATCGCAGTGCAAGTGCGAAAATCGCACGAAAAGCAGCGCACATCGATTCATGGAAGGGCGTGCGCGAATAAACCATCTGATGTGCGCTAAAAAAGTGCGTGGCGCACGTTGGCGCACAGGCCATCTAACGGCGTGCGCCAGGTCACAGCGAAAATTGCACAGGCCACCGCGAAAATCGCACATAGCGCGGCGCACACAACATAAGTAGGCGGAACACGGGGCGTAACACTCGGAATGGGGAACAACTTGCCAAAATGTGGGCGTCACGGGGGAAGTACAGGGTGCAAGTGCGCGGAACGCCCACACGCTCGCCTACAACACGTATTCATGGAATCGAATAGGGCAAAACAGCGCATGGTCAAACCAGCGCACAGGCACAAACACGACCGCCACAAGAAAGCAGGCGGTAGCGTCCCTGCGCCTGTAAAAAATGTGCGCCAAAAGGTGCGCCAACAAATAGCACCTATATAGAGCTATGATGAATGTCCTATACTGTGGCCCTCCAGGACAAATGATGTGCAAAGGGGTACCCACAAACACGGACACCCGCTGACTGAAAAATAACGTGTGCGTGTATTTCGGGGTGCACGGGAAGTTTCACACGCGATTTGGCTGGGTACGTGGATTCCAGGGGTGCGCGGGAAGTTTCACACGCGATTTGGCTGGGTACGTGGATTTCAGGGGTGTGCGGGAAGTTCCACATGCGATTTGGCCGGGTACGTGGATTTCAGGGGTGCGCGGGAAGTTCAACACGCGATTTGGCTGGGTACGTGGATTTCAGGGGTGCGCGCAAAGTTTCACACGCGATTTGGCTAGGTACGTGGATTCCAGGGGTGCGCGGGAAGTTTCACATGCGATTTGGCTGGGTACGTGGATTTCAGGGGTGCGCGGCAAGTTCCACACGCGATTTGGCCGGGTACGTGGATTTCAGGGGTGCGCGGGAAGTTCCACACGCGATTTGCCTGGGTACGTGTATTACGGGGTGCGCGGGAAGTTCCACACGCGATTGGCCTGGCTAGGTGGGGGTGCGCGGGAAGTTCCACACGCGATTGGCCTGGGTACGTGTATTCCGATGTGCGCAGAAGATTCACACACGATTTTTGCAGGGTACGTGTATTTCGGTGGTGCCGGGGAATGCTACACGTGATTTGGCCATGTGGGTCCCCCCAGGTGTTCCCTCTACACCCTCCACGGCCCCTGCAGGCAGCCCACACCACAGGGTTCTACCCTGCACCCCTGCTCAAGTCCCACAGGCAACCCATCCACCATGGCCATGCCCACCAGCCAACCCACATGTCACCTTGCACCACTGATCACCAACACATGTCTCCCACCACCCCCACCCCCCAGCAGTGCAGGGGCAGCCTCCACCAGGCCCCCACTCATGTCTCCCACCACCCCCACCCCCCAGCCACCAGGGGCAGCCTCCACCAGGCCCCCACTCAGGTCACCCACCACCCCCACCACCCAGCAGTGCAGGGGCAGCCTCCACCAGGCCCCCACTCATGTCTCCCACCACCCCCAGCCATCAGGGGCAGCCTCCACCAGGCCCCCACTCATGTCACCCACCACCCCCACCCCCCAGCAGTGCAGGGGCAGCCTCCACCAGGCCCCCACCCATGTCTACCATAACCCCCACCCCCCAGCCACCAGGGCCAGCCTCCACCAGGCCCCCACTCATGTCCCCTATTACACCCACCCCCCCGCAGTGCAGGGGCAGCCTCCACCAGGACCCCACCCATGTCTACCACCACCCCCACCCCCCAGCCACCAGGGGCAGCCTCCACCAGGCACCCACTCGTGACTCCCACCACCCCCACCCCCAGCCACCAGGGGCAGCCTCCACCAGGCCCCCACTCATGTCTCCCACCACCCCCACCCCCAGCACTGTGGGGCACCTGCCAGCAGGCCCCCACTCATGTCCAACTTATGTCCCCATGCACCCCCACCCCCCAGCCACCAGGGGCAGCCTCCACCAGGCCCCCACCCATGTCTACCACCACCCCCACCCCCCAGCCACCAGGGCCAGCCTCCACCAGGCCCCCACTCATGTCCCCTATTACCCCCACCCCCCCGCAGTGCAGGGGCAGCCTCCACCAGGCCCCCACCCATGTCTCCCACCACCTCACCCCCAGCACTGTGGGGCACCTGCCAGCAGGCCCCCACTCATGTCCAACTCATGTCCCCATGCACCCCCACCCCCCAGCCACCAGGGGCAGCCTCCACCAGGCCCCCACTCATGTCTCCCACCACCCCACCCCCCAGCCACCAGGGGCAGTCTCCAACAGGCCCCCACTCATGTCTCCCACCACCCCACCCCCCAGCCACCAGGGGCAGCCTCCACCAGGCCCACACTCATGTCTCCCACCACCCTCACCCCCCAGCAGTGCAGGGGCAGCCTCCACCAGGCCCCCACTCATGTCATCCACCACCCCCACCCCCCAGCAGTGCAGGGGCAGCCTCCACCAGGCCCCCACTCATTTCACCCACCATCCCCACCCCCCAGCAGTACAGGGGCAGCCTCCACCAGGCCCCCACCCATGTCTACCACCACCCCCACCCCCCAGTCACCAGGGGCAGCCTCCACCAGGCACCCACTCATGTCTCCCACCACCACCACCCCCAGCCACCAGGGGCTGCCTCCACCAGGCCTCCACTCATGTCTCCCACCACCCCCATCCCCCAGCCACCAGGGGCAGCCTCCACCAGGACCCCACTCATGTCACCCATAACCCCCGCCCCCCAGCAGTGCAGGGGCAGCCTCCACCAGGCCCCCACTCATGTCTCCCACCACCCCCACCCCCCAGCCACCAGGGGCAGCCTCCACCAGGCCCCCACTCATGTCACCCACCACCCCCACCCCCCAGCAATGCAGGGGCAGCCTCCACCAGGCCCCCACCCATGTCTACCACCACCCCCACCCCCCAGCCACCAGGGCCAGCCTCCACCAGGCTCCCACTCATGTCCCCTATTACCCCCACCCCCCCAGAGTGCAGGGGCAGCCTCCACCAGGCCCCCACCCATGTCTACCACCACCCCCACCCCCCAGCCACCAGGGGCAGCCTCCACCAGGCACCCACTCATGTCTCCCACCACCCCCACCCCCCAGCCACCAGGGGCAGCCTCCACCAGGCCCCCACTCATGTCTCCCACCACCCCCACCCCCCAGCACTGTGGGGCACCTGCCAGCAGGCCCCCACTCATGTCCAACTCATGTCCCCCTGCACCCCCACCCCCCAGCCACCAGGGGCAGCCTCCACCAGGCCCCCACTCATGTCTCCCACCACCTCCACCCCCCAGCCACCAGGGGCAGCCTCCACCAGGCCCCCACTCATGTCTCCCACCACCCCACCTCCCAGCCACCAGGGGCAGCCTCCACCAGGCCCACACTCATGTCTCCCACCACCCCCACCCCCCAGCAGTGCAGGGGCAGCCTCCACCAGGCCCCCACTCATGTCACCCACCACCCCCACCCCCCAGCAGTGCAGAGGCAGCCTCCACCAGGCCCCCACCCATATCTACCACCACCCCCACACCCCAGCCACCAGGGTCAGCCTCCACCAGGCACCCACTCTTGTCTCCCACCACCCCCACCCCCCAGCCACCAGGGGCAGCCTCCACCAGGCCCCCACTCATGTCTCCCACCACCCCCACCCCCCAGCCACCAGGGGCAGCCTCCACCAGGCCCCCACTCATGTCACCCACCACCCCCACCCCCCAGAAGTGCAGCGGCAGCCTCCACCAGGCCCCCACTCATGTCTCCCACCACCCCCACCCCCCAGCCACCAGGGGCAGCCTCCACCAGGCCCCCACTCATGTCACCCACCACCCCCACCCCCCAGCAGTGCAGGGGCAGCCTCCACCAGGCCCCCACCCATGTCTACCACCACCCCCACCCCCCAGCCACCAGGGCCAGCCTCCACCAGGCCCCCACTCATGTCCCCTATTACCCCCACCCCCACGCAGTGCAGGGGCAGCCTCCACCAGGCCCCCACCCATGTCTACCACCACCCCCACCCCCCAGCCACCAGGGGCAGCCTCCACCAGGCACCCACTCATGTCTCAAACCACCCCCACCCCCCAGCCACCAGGGGCAGCCTCCACCAGGCCCCCACTCATGTCTCCCACCACCCCCACCCCCCAGCACTGTGGGGCACCTGCCAGCAGGCCCCCACTCATGTCCAACTCATGTCCCCCTGCACCCCCACCCCCCAGCCACCAGGGGCAGCCTCCACCAGGCCCCCACTCATGTCTCCCACCACCCCCACCCCCCAGCCACCAGGGGCAGCCTCCACCAGGCCCCCACTCATGTCTCCCACCACCCCACCCCCCAGCCACCAGGGGCAGCCTCCACCAGGCCCACACTCATGTCTCCCACCACCCCCACCCCCCAGCAGTGCAGGGCAGCCTCCACCAGGCCCCCACTCATGTCACCCACCACCCCCACCCCCCAGCAGTGCAGGGGCAGCCTCCACCAGGCCCCCACTCATGTCATCCACCACCCCCACCCCCCAGCAGTGCAGGGGCAGCCTCCACCAGGCCCCCACTCATTTCACCCACCATCCCCACCCCCCAGCAGTACAGGGGCAGCCTCCACCAGGCCCCCACCCATGTCTCCCACCACCCCCACCCCCAGCACTGTGGGGCACCTGCCAGCAGGCCCCCACTCATGTCCAACTTATGTCCCCATGCACCCCCACCCCCCAGCCACCAGGGGCAGCCTCCACCAGGCCCCCACCCATGTCTACCACCACCCCCACCCCCCAGCCACCAGGGCCAGCCTCCACCAGGCCCCCACTCATGTCCCCTATTACCCTCACCCCCCCGCAGTGCAGGGGCAGCCTCCACCAGGCCCCCACCCATGTCTCCCACCACCTCACCCCCAGCACTGTGGGGCACCTGCCAGCAGGCCCCCACTCATGTCCAACTCATGTCCCCATGCACCCCCACCCCCAGCCACCAGGGGCAGCCTCCACCAGGCCCCCACTCATGTCTCCCACCACCCCACCCCCCAGCCACCAGGGGCAGTCTCCAACAGGCCCCCACTCATGTCTCCCACCACCCCACCCCCCAGCCACCAGGGGCAGCCTCCACCAGGCCCACACTCATGTCTCCCACCACCCTCACCCCCCAGCAGTGCAGGGGCAGCCTCCACCAGGCCCCCACTCATGTCATCCACCACCCCCACCCCCCAGCAGTGCAGGGGCAGCCTCCACCAGGCCCCCACTCATTTCAGTATTGACAAACAATGGGGCAGTTTTTTATAAATTGACAGGGTATTGCCTATTAGAAAGATATTGTTAACACAACAATTTAGGCAAAACGCAACTGTATGAGAGCTACTAGCAGCAACCTGAATACCCAAGGATAGATCCAGGTCATAAAAAACAATAGCTGAACCCGGTTTTTGTTAGTTTGGCTTGTATAATTTTGGGGTGGACTCAATCTATTCAAAGGAGAATAGAACAAGGTTGTGGTTGAAGACAGAAGGATAGAGCGAAAAAGAGGGTACTACCCCTACCTAAAGTGCGCTCTTGGCTAGGTTGCGGTGTTTCAACGCCTATCTATAAGTGACAGAATAAGAATGAAATTGCCACTTCTATGGTAAGTAAAACATTCAACCTTGAGAGTCTCAGCCCACTCTCTTCTTAATCAGAAGAGACTAGCAATAAAACCAGGGAGAGGAAAGGAGAGTCAGCCCAGGAAAATGAAGAGAATCAATTTTTCTCTGCAAACTAGACCGTGTGGCATCAAATGGGATTGGCAATTTTAATAGCCCATTGATTGTCACATCGCTCCTAGGGTGCTCAATTATATAAAAATGACACAACTTCGGGAAAAAGGGATAAATTCCCAATCCCGTGAACATACACATAGACAATACAATCACCACTGTCCATGTGGAGTAAACTTTTTGCTCATGGAGAGTGGGACAATGTAAAAAATGTTTGCTCAAAACTAAAATGGGGGCGAATTAAAGCCCTCTTAAATGATGCAAACACCGTCGTCGACCGGTTTCAGTGGCTTAGAAATAGTAACACCACATTCTTCAGGACAGTCTAAGTTCCTCAAAGATAGGTGCATTCACTTATGTAGCAACTAATTCAGTGAGGACAATGATTAAAAACAATGGATGGCATGGTACATTACCACCTTGCAGTCAGTGTCATAGGACTGGAGCAGTCTGGGAAAGAACCTGTGGAATCAACAAAATGAACCACAGTTACTCGGAAGCTGCTAAATTCCTCTTACTGGATTTTAGATGGCACAACACTGGTTTGCCTACCACAACAAGCACAACACCATGGCTATCTGATAACACCACCTCAATTACCCACAACATAGTAAATAGTTCTAACAGTGGTGCTATATGCTCCTAGACAACTCATGTGATCATAGTAACAACAGAGAAATTTCTCAACTCAACTCACCCTTGATGTTCGTTCCCTTTTGTTCTATAAACTGGTATGTCACAGAGTAATATCCAGATTATACTGTCCAATCCACGTATGATACATCTGTGAATCATAACAACATATTTCAATCAGATTGAATTACAGGGACTTCCAGTGTGGGTGACCCCAGTTTCTTTCTCATGGGAAAGTATTTTGGGCAAGTCAAATTAGATTATCCCTGTAAATAAGAGGTTTTCTCTGTACTTACATAAAAATCGCATCACACGAACGCCTTGTCGATCACACGTGCAGCGCTCTATATCGGCACATCTATCCCCTATGGCTCGATTCTCTGTTTTAAGTAGGAGAATGGAAGCGGCAGCCTCTCCTTCATGTATCACGTGGCACGTATCTGCGTGTCACGTGTTCATATCTCTGACCTCGTATAGGTCCATTCGGTTGGATATATCACGTGACATACGTACGTGATACGTACACGACTCCACCTTCTTGGTGGCCGGCCCGTTGGCATGGAAACACCGATAACACACACGATGTTACATTCTGTCGGTTTAAGAAAAACCCCCCAGTGTGGTGTCTAGAGGGTGTCTATCAATGTCAGTAGTTGATCTCAGGTGTCCCCATAGATGGCTTAGGGCATCATTGCCAGGGAAAGCCAGGGTATATTATCATTGAGACCCAATTTGTCGGTTTTTAGACGAAAAACCCATTTTTGTTCCCGTTTAAGTAGAAGGAGACTCATGTCCCCTCCTCCTTCTGTCTTCAACCACAACCTTGTTCTATTCTCCTTTGAATAGATTGAGTCCACCCCAAAATTATACAAGCCAAACTAACAAAAACCGGGGTTCAGCTATTGTTTTTTATGACCTGGATCTATCCTTGGGTATTCAGGTTGCTGCTAGTAGCTCTCATACAGTTGCGTTTTGCCCCACTCATTTCACCCACCATCCCCACCCCCCAGCAGTACAGGGGCAGCCTCCACCAGGCCCCCACCCATGTCTACCACCACCCCCACCCCCCAGTCACCAGGGGCAGCCTCCACCAGGCACCCACTCATGTCTCCCACCACCACCACCCCCAGCCACCAGGGGCTGCCTCCACCAGGCCTCCACTCATGTCTCCCACCACCCCCATCCCCCAGCCACCAGGGGCAGCCTCCACCAGGACCCCACTCATGTCACCCATAACCCCCGCCCCCCAGCAGTGCAGGGGCAGCCTCCACCAGGCCCCCACTCATGTCTCCCACCACCCCCACCCCCCAGCCACCAGGGGCAGCCTCCACCAGGCCCCCACTCATGTCACCCACCACCCCCACCCCCCAGCAATGCAGGGGCAGCCTCCACCAGGCCTCCACCCATGTCTACCACCACCCCCACCCCCCAGCCACCAGGGCCAGCCTCCACCAGGCTCCCACTCATGTCCCCTATTACCCCCACCCCCCCGCAGTGCAGGGGCAGCCTCCACCAGGCCCCCACCCAGGTCTACCACCACCCCCACCCCCCAGCCACCAGGGGCAGCCTCCACCAGGCACCCACTCATGTCTCCCACCACCCCCACCCCCCAGCCACCAGGGGCAGCCTCCACCAGGCCCCCACTCATGTCTCCCACCACCCCCACCCCCCAGCACTGTGGGGCACCTGCCAGCAGGCCCCCACTCATGTCCAACTCATGTCCCCCTGCACCCCCACCCCCCAGCCACCAGGGGCAGCCTCCACCAGGCCCCCACTCATGTCTCCCACCACCTCCACCCCCCAGCCACCAGGGACAGCCTCCACCAGGCCCCCACTCATGTCTCCCACCACCCCACCTCCCAGCCACCAGGGGCAGCCTCCACCAGGCCCACACTCATGTCTCCCACCACCCCCACCCCCCAGCAGTGCAGGGGCAGCCTCCACCAGGCCCCCACTCATGTCACCCACCACCCCCACCCCCCAGCAGTGCAGAGGCAGCCTCCACCAGG
The DNA here is from genome assembly GCF_040938575.1 of Ambystoma mexicanum. Lineage (NCBI taxonomy): Eukaryota > Metazoa > Chordata > Amphibia > Caudata > Ambystomatidae > Ambystoma > Ambystoma mexicanum. The sequence goes on along the minus strand of NC_090933.1, from coordinate 1,030,188,579 downwards.
CCCCCACCCATATCTACCACCACCCCCACACCCCAGCCACCAGGGTCAGCCTCCACCAGGCACCCACTCTTGTCTCCCACCACCCCCACCCCCCAGCCACCAGGGGCAGCCTCCACCAGGCCCCCACTCATGTCACCCACCACCCCCACCCCCCAGCAGTGCAGCGGCAGCCTCCACCAGGCCCCCACTCATGTCTCCCACCACCCCCACCCCCCAGCCACCAGGGGCAGCCTCCACCAGGCCCCCACTCATGTCACCCACCATCCCCACCCCCCAGCAGTGCAGGGGCAGCCTCCACCAGGCCCCCACCCATGTCTACCACCACCCCCACCCCCCAGCCACCAGGGCCAGCCTCCACCAGGCCCCCACTCATGTCCCCTATTACCCCCACCCCCCGCAGTGCAGGGGCAGCCTCCACCAGGCCCCCACCCATGTCTACCACCACCCCCACCCCCAGCCACCAGGGGCAGCCTCCACCAGGCACCCACTCATGTCTCAAACCACCCCCACCCCCCAGCCACCAGGGGCAGCCTCCACCAGGCCCCCACTCATGTCTCCCACCACCCCCACCCCCCAGCACTGTGGGGCACCTGCCAGCAGGCCCCCACTCATGTCCAACTCATGTCCCCCTGCACCCCCACCCCCCAGCCACCAGGGGCAGCCTCCACCAGGCCCCCACTCATGTCTCCCACCACCCCCACCCCCCAGCCACCAGGGGCAGCCTCCACCAGGCCCCCACTCATGTCACCCACCACCCCACCCACCAGCCACCAGGGGCAGCCTCCACCAGGCCCACACTCATGTCTCCCACCACCCCCACCCCCCAGCAGTGCAGGGCAGCCTCCACCAGGCCCCCACTCATGTCACCCACCACCCCCACCCCCCAGCAGTGCAGGGGCAGCCTCCACCAGGCCCCCACTCATGTCATCCACCACCCCCAACCCCCAGCAGTGCAGGGGCAGCCTCCACCAGGCCCCCACTCATTTCACCCACCATCCCCACCCCCCAGCAGTACAGGGGCAGCCTCCACCAGGCCCCCACCCATGTCTACCACCACCCCCACCCCCCAGTCACCAGGGGCAGCCTCCACCAGGCACCCACTCATGTCTCCCACCACCCCCACCCCCCAGCACTGTGGGGCACCTGCCAGCAGGCCCCCACTCATGTCCAACTCATGTCCCCCTGCACCCCCACCCCCCAGCCACCAGGGGCAGCCTCCACCAGGCCCCCACTCATGTCTCCCACCACCTCCACCCCCCAGCCACCAGGGGCAGCCTCCACCAGGCCCCCACTCATGTCTCCCACCACCCCACCTCCCAGCCACCAGGGGCAGCCTCCACCAGGCCCACACTCATGTCTCCCACCACCCCCACCCCCCAGCAGTGCAGGGGCAGCCTCCACCAGGCCCCCACTCATGTCACCCACCACCCCCACCCCCCAGCAGTGCAGAGGCAGCCTCCACCAGGCCCCCACCCATATCTACCACCACCCCCACACCCCAGCCACCAGGGTCAGCCTCCACCAGGCACCCACTCTTGTCTCCCACCACTCCCACCCCCCAGCCACCAGGGGCAGCCTCCACCAGGCCCCCACTCATGTCTCCCACCACCCCCACCCCCCAGCCACCAGGGGCAGCCTCCACCAGGCCCCCACTCATGTCACCCACCACCCCCACCCCCCAGCAGTGCAGCGGCAGCCTCCACCAGGCCCCCACTCATGTCTCCCACCACCCCCACCCCCCAGCCACCAGGGGCAGCCTCCACCAGGCCCCCACTCATGTCACCCACCACCCCCACCCCCCAGCAGTGCAGGGGCAGCCTCCACCAGGCCCCCACCCATGTCTACCACCACCCCCACCCCCCAGCCACCAGGGCCAGCCTCCACCAGGCCCCCACTCATGTCCCCTATTACCCCCACCCCCACGCAGTGCAGGGGCAGCCTCCACCAGGCCCCCACCCATGTCTACCACCACCCCCACCCCCCAGCCACCAGGGGCAGCCTCCACCAGGCACCCACTCATGTCTCCCACCACCCCCACCCCCCAGCCACCAGGGGCAGCCTCCACCAGGCCCCCACTCATGTCACCCACCACCCCCACCCCCCAGCAGTGCAGGGGCAGCCTCCACCAGGCCCCCACCCATGTCTACCACCACCACCACCCCCCAGCCACCAGGGGCAGCCTCCACCAGGCACCCACTCATGTCTCAAACCACCCCCACCCCCCAGCCACCAGGGGCAGCCTCCACCAGGCCCCCACTCATGTCTCCCACCACCCCCACCCCCCAGCCACCAGGGGCAGCCTCCACCAGGCCCCCACTCATGTCTCCCACCACCCCCACCCCCCAGCACTGTGGGGCACCTGCCAGCAGGCCCCCACTCATGTCCAACTCATGTCCCCCTGCACCCCCACCCCCCAGCCACCAGGGGCAGCCTCCACCAGGCCCCCACTCATGTCTCCCACCACCCCCACCCCCCAGCCACCAGGGGCAGCCTCCACCAGGCCCCCACTCATGTCTCCCACCACCCCACCCCCCAGCCACCAGGGGCAGCCTCCACCAGGCCCACACTCATGTCTCCCACCACCCCCACCCCCCAGCAGTGCAGGGCAGCCTCCACCAGGCCCCCACTCATGTCACCCACCACCCCCACCCCCCAGCAGTGCAGGGGCAGTCTCCACCAGGCCCCCACTCATGTCATCCACCACCCCCACCCCCCAGCAGTGCAGGGGCAGCCTCCACCAGGCCCCCACTCATTTCACCCACCATCCCCACCCCCCAGCAGTACAGGGGCAGCCTCCACCAGGCCCCCACCCATGTCTCCCACCACCCCCACCCCCAGCACTGTGGGGCACCTGCCAGCAGGCCCCCACTCATGTCCAACTTATGTCCCCATGCACCCCCACCCCCCAGCCACCAGGGGCAGCCTCCACCAGGCCCCCACCCATGTCTACCACCACCCCCACCCCCCAGCCACCAGGGCCAGCCTCCACCAGGCGCCCACTCATGTCCCCTATTACCCCCACCCCCCCGCAGTGCAGGGGCAGCCTCCACCAGGCCCCCACCCATGTCTCCCACCACCTCACCCCCAGCACTGTGGGGCACCTGCCAGCAGGCCCCCACTCATGTCCAACTCATGTCCCCATGCACCCCCACCCCCAGCCACCAGGGGCAGCCTCCACCAGGCCCCCACTCATGTCTCCCACCACCCCACCCCCCAGCCACCAGGGGCAGTCTCCAACAGGCCCCCACTCATGTCTCCCACCACCCCACCCCCCAGCCACCAGGGGCAGCCTCCACCAGGCCCACACTCATGTCTCCCACCACCCTCACCCCCCAGCAGGGCAGGGGCAGCCTCCACCAGGCCCCCACTCATGTCATCCACCACCCCCACCCCCCAGCAGTGCAGGGGCAGCCTCCACCAGGCCCCCACTCATTTCACCCACCATCCCCACCCCCCAGCAGTACAGGGGCAGCCTCCACCCACCAGGCCCCCACCCATGTCTACCACCACCCCCACCCCCCAGTCACCAGGGGCAGCCTCCACCAGGCACCCACTCATGTCTCCCACCACCACCACCCCCAGCCACCAGGGGCTGCCTCCACCAGGCCTCCACTCATGTCTCCCACCACCCCCATCCCCCAGCCACCAGGGGCAGCCTCCACCAGGACCCCACTCATGTCACCCATAACCCCCGCCCCCCAGCAGTGCAGGGGCAGCCTCCACCAGGCCCCCACTCATGTCTCCCACCACCCCCACCCCCCAGCCACCAGGGGCAGCCTCCACCAGGCCCCCACTCATGTCACCCACCACCCCCACCCCCCAGCAATGCAGGGGCAGCCTCCACCAGGCCTCCACCCATGTCTACCACCACCCCCACCCCCCAGCCACCAGGGCCAGCCTCCACCAGGCTCCCACTCATGTCCCCTATTACCCCCACCCCCCCGCAGTGCAGGGGCAGCCTCCACCAGGCCCCCACCCAGGTCTACCACCACCCCCACCCCCCAGCCACCAGGGGCAGCCTCCACCAGGCACCCACTCATGTCTCCCACCACCCCCACCCCCCAGCCACCAGGGGCAGCCTCCACCAGGCCCCCACTCATGTCTCCCACCACCCCCACCCCCCAGCACTGTGGGGCACCTGCCACCAGGCCCCCACTCATGTCCAACTCATGTCCCCCTGCACCCCCACCCCCCAGCCACCAGGGGCAGCCTCCACCAGGCCCCCACTCATGTCTCCCACCACCTCCACCCCCCAGCCACCAGGGACAGCCTCCACCAGGCCCCCACTCATGTCTCCCACCACCCCACCTCCCAGCCACCAGGGGCAGCCTCCACCAGGCCCACACTCATGTCTCCCACCACCCCCACCCCCCAGCAGTGCAGGGGCAGCCTCCACCAGGCCCCCACTCATGTCACCCACCACCCCCACCCCCCAGCAGTGCAGAGGCAGCCTCCACCAGGCCCCCACCCATATCTACCACCACCCCCACACCCCAGCCACCAGGGTCAGCCTCCACCAGGCACCCACTCTTGTCTCCCACCACCCCCACCCCCCAGCCACCAGGGGCAGCCTCCACCAGGCCCCCACTCATGTCTCCCACCACCCCCACCCCCCAGCCACCAGGGGCAGCCTCCACCAGGCCCCCACTCATGTCACCCACCACCCCCACCCCCCAGCAGTGCAGCGGCAGCCTCCACCAGGCCCCCACTCATGTCTCCCACCACCCCCACCCCCCAGCCACCAGGGGCAGCCTCCACCAGGCCCCCACTCATGTCACCCACCACCTCCACCCCCCAGCAGTGCAGGGGCAGCCTCCACCAGGCCCCCACCCATGTCTACCACCACCCCCACCCCCCAGCCACCAGGGCCAGCCTCCACCAGGCCCCCACTCATGTCCCCTATTACCCCCACCCCCCCGCAGTGCAGGGGCAGCCTCCACCAGGCCCCCACCCATGTCTACCACCACCCCCACCCCCCAGCCACCAGGGGCAGCCTCCACCAGGCACCCACTCATGTCTCAAACCACCCCCACCCCCCAGCCACCAGGGGCAGCCTCCACCAGGCCCCCACTCATGTCTCCCACCACCCCCACCCCCCAGCACTGTGGGGCACCTGCCAGCAGGCCCCCACTCATGTCCAACTCATGTCCCCCTGCACCCCCACCCCCCAGCCACCAGGGGCAGCCTCCACCAGGCCCCCACTCATGTCTCCCACCACCCCCACCCCCCAGCCACAAGGGGCAGCCTCCACCAGGCCCCCACTCATGTCACCCACCACCCCACCCCCCAGCCACCAGGGGCAGCCTCCACCAGGCCCACACTCATGTCTCCCACCACCCCCACCCCCCAGCAGTGCAGGGCAGCCTCCACCAGGCCCCCACTCATGTCACCCACCACCCCCACCCCCCAGCAGTGCAGGGGCAGCCTCCACCAGGCCCCCACTCATGTCATCCACCACCCCCACCCCCCAGCAGTGCAGGGGCAGCCTCCACCAGGCCCCCACTCATTTCACCCACCATCCCCACCCCCCAGCAGTACAGGGGCAGCCTCCACCAGGCCCCCACCCATGTCTACCACCACCCCCACCCCCCAGTCACCAGGGGCAGCCTCCACCAGGCACCCACTCATGTCTCCCACCACCACCACCCCCCCCACCAGGGGCTGCCTCCACCAGGTCTCCACTCATGTCTCCCACCACCCCCATCCCCCAGCCACCAGGGGCAGCCTCCACCAGGACCCCACTCATGTCACCCACCACCCCCGCCCCCCAGCAGTGCAGGGGCAGCCTCCACCAGGCCCCCACTCATGTCTCCCACCACCCCCACCCCCCAGCCACCAGGGGCAGCCTCCACCAGGCCCCCACTCATGTCACCCACCACCCCCACCCCCCAGCAATGCAGGGGCAGCCTCCACCAGGCCCCCACCAATGTCTACCACCACACCCACCCCCCAGCCACCAGGGCCAGCCTCCACCAGGCTCCCACTCATGTCCCCTATTACCCCCACCCCCCCGCAGTGCAGGGGCAGCCTCCACCAGGCCCCCACCCATGTCTACCACCACCCCCACCCCCCAGCCACCAGGGGCAGCCTCCACCAGGCACCCACTCATGTCTCCCACCACCCCCACCCCCCAGCCACCAGGGGCAGCCTCCACCAGGCCCCCACTCATGTCTCCCACCACCCCACCTCCCAGCCACCAGGGGCAGCCTCCACCAGGCCCACACTCATGTCTCCCACCACCCCCACCCCCCAGCAGTGCAGGGGCAGCCTCCACCAGGCCCCCACTCATGTCACCCACCACCCCCACCCCCCCAGCAGTGCAGGGGCAGCCTCCACCAGGCCCCCACCCATATCTACCACCACCCCCACACCCCAGCCACCAGGGTCAGCCTCCACCAGGCACCCACTCTTGTCTCCCACCACCCCCACCCCCCAGCCACCAGGGGCAGCCTCCACCAGGCCCCCACTCATGTCTCCCACCACCCCCACCCCCCAGCCACCAGGGGCAGCCTCCACCAGGCCCCCACTCATGTCACCCACCACCCCCACCCCCCAGCAGTGCAGGGGCAGCCTCCACCAGGCCCCCACTCATGTCTCCCACCACCCCCACCCCCCAGCCACCAGGGGCAGCCTCCACCAGGCCCCCACTCATGTCACCCACCACCCCACCCACCAGCCACCAGGGGCAGCCTCCACCAGGCCCACACTCATGTCTCCCACCACCCCCACCCCCCAGCAGTGCAGGGCAGCCTCCACCAGGCCCCCACTCATGTCACCCACCACCCCCACCCCCCAGCAGTGCAGGGGCAGCCTCCACCAGGCCCCCACTCATGTCATCCACCACCCCCAACCCCCAGCAGTGCAGGGGCAGCCTCCACCAGGCCCCCACTCATTTCACCCACCATCCCCACCCCCCAGCAGTACAGGGGCAGCCTCCACCAGGCCCCCACCCATGTCTACCACCACCCCCACCCCCCAGTCACCAGGGGCAGCCTCCACCAGGCACCCACTCATGTCTCCCACCACCCCCACCCCCCAGCACTGTGGGGCACCTGCCAGCAGGCCCCCACTCATGTCCAACTCATGTCCCCCTGCACCCCCACCCCCCAGCCACCAGGGGCAGCCTCCACCAGGCCCCCACTCATGTCTCCCACCACCTCCACCCCCCAGCCACCAGGGGCAGCCTCCACCAGGCCCCCACTCATGTCTCCCACCACCCCACCTCCCAGCCACCAGGGGCAGCCTCCACCAGGCCCACACTCATGTCTCCCACCACCCCCACCCCCCAGCAGTGCAGGGGCAGCCTCCACCAGGCCCCCACTCATGTCACCCACCACCCCCACCCCCCAGCAGTGCAGAGGCAGCCTCCACCAGGCCCCCACCCATATCTACCACCACCCCCACACCCCAGCCACCAGGGTCAGCCTCCACCAGGCACCCACTCTTGTCTCCCACCACCCCCACCCCCCAGCCACCAGGGGCAGCCTCCACCAGGCCCCCACTCATGTCTCCCACCACCCCCACCCCCCAGCCACCAGGGGCAGCCTCCACCAGGCCCCCACTCATGTCACCCACCACCCCCACCCCCCAGCAGTGCAGCGGCAGCCTCCACCAGGCCCCCACTCATGTCTCCCACCACCCCCACCCCCCAGCCACCAGGGGCAGCCTCCACCAGGCCCCCACTCATGTCACCCACCACCCCCACCCCCCAGCAGTGCAGGGGCAGCCTCCACCAGGCCCCCACCCATGTCTACCACCACCCCCACCCCCCAGCCACCAGGGCCAGCCTCCACCAGGCCCCCACTCATGTCCCCTATTACCCCCACCCCCACGCAGTGCAGGGGCAGCCTCCACCAGGCCCCCACCCATGTCTACCACCACCCCCACCCCCCAGCCACCAGGGGCAGCCTCCACCAGGCACCCACTCATGTCTCAAACCACCCCCACCCCCCAGCCACCAGGGGCAGCCTCCACCAGGCCCCCACTCATGTCTCCCACCACCCCCACCCCCCAGCACTGTGGGGCACCTGCCAGCAGGCCCCCACTCATGTCCAACTCATGTCCCCCTGCACCCCCACCCCCCAGCCACCAGGGGCAGCCTCCACCAGGCCCCCACTCATGTCTCCCACCACCCCCACCCCCCAGCCACCAGGGGCAGCCTCCACCAGGCCCCCACTCATGTCTCCCACCACCCCACCCCCCAGCCACCAGGGGCAGCCTCCACCAGGCCCACACTCATGTCTCCCACCACCCCCACCCCCCAGCAGTGCAGGGCAGCCTCCACCAGGCCCCCACTCATGTCACCCACCACCCCCACCCCCCAGCAGTGCAGGGGCAGTCTCCACCAGGCCCCCACTCATGTCATCCACCACCCCCACCCCCCAGCAGTGCAGGGGCAGCCTCCACCAGGCCCCCACTCATTTCACCCACCATCCCCACCCCCCAGCAGTACAGGGGCAGCCTCCACCAGGCCCCCACCCATGTCTCCCACCACCCCCACCCCCAGCACTGTGGGGCACCTGCCAGCAGGCCCCCACTCATGTCCAACTTATGTCCCCATGCACCCCCACCCCCCAGCCACCAGGGGCAGCCTCCACCAGGCCCCCACCCATGTCTACCACCACCCCCACCCCCCAGCCACCAGGGCCAGCCTCCACCAGGCGCCCACTCATGTCCCCTATTACCCCCACCCCCCCGCAGTGCAGGGGCAGCCTCCACCAGGCCCCCACCCATGTCTCCCACCACCTCACCCCCAGCACTGTGGGGCACCTGCCAGCAGGCCCCCACTCATGTCCAACTCATGTCCCCATGCACCCCCACCCCCAGCCACCAGGGGCAGCCTCCACCAGGCCCCCACTCATGTCTCCCACCACCCCACCCCCCAGCCACCAGGGGCAGTCTCCAACAGGCCCCCACTCATGTCTCCCACCACCCCACCCCCCAGCCACCAGGGGCAGCCTCCACCAGGCCCACACTCATGTCTCCCACCACCCTCACCCCCCAGCAGGGCAGGGGCAGCCTCCACCAGGCCCCCACTCATGTCATCCACCACCCCCACCCCCCAGCAGTGCAGGGGCAGCCTCCACCAGGCCCCCACTCATTTCACCCACCATCCCCACCCCCCAGCAGTACAGGGGCAGCCTCCACCCACCAGGCCCCCACCCATGTCTACCACCACCCCCACCCCCCAGTCACCAGGGGCAGCCTCCACCAGGCACCCACTCATGTCTCCCACCACCACCACCCCCAGCCACCAGGGGCTGCCTCCACCAGGCCTCCACTCATGTCTCCCACCACCCCCATCCCCCAGCCACCAGGGGCAGCCTCCACCAGGACCCCACTCATGTCACCCATAACCCCCGCCCCCCAGCAGTGCAGGGGCAGCCTCCACCAGGCCCCCACTCATGTCTCCCACCACCCCCACCCCCCAGCCACCAGGGGCAGCCTCCACCAGGCCCCCACTCATGTCACCCACCACCCCCACCCCCCAGCAATGCAGGGGCAGCCTCCACCAGGCCTCCACCCATGTCTACCACCACCCCCACCCCCCAGCCACCAGGGCCAGCCTCCACCAGGCTCCCACTCATGTCCCCTATTACCCCCACCCCCCCGCAGTGCAGGGGCAGCCTCCACCAGGCCCCCACCCAGGTCTACCACCACCCCCACCCCCCAGCCACCAGGGGCAGCCTCCACCAGGCACCCACTCATGTCTCCCACCACCCCCACCCCCCAGCCACCAGGGGCAGCCTCCACCAGGCCCCCACTCATGTCTCCCACCACCCCCACCCCCCAGCACTGTGGGGCACCTGCCAGCAGGCCCCCACTCATGTCCAACTCATGTCCCCCTGCACCCCCACCCCCCAGCCACCAGGGGCAGCCTCCACCAGGCCCCCACTCATGTCTCCCACCACCTCCACCCCCCAGCCACCAGGGACAGCCTCCACCAGGCCCCCACTCATGTCTCCCACCACCCCACCTCCCAGCCACCAGGGGCAGCCTCCACCAGGCCCACACTCATGTCTCCCACCACCCCCACCCCCCAGCAGTGCAGGGGCAGCCTCCACCAGGCCCCCACTCATGTCACCCACCACCCCCACCCCCCAGCAGTGCAGAGGCAGCCTCCACCAGGCCCCCACCCATATCTACCACCACCCCCACACCCCAGCCACCAGGGTCAGCCTCCACCAGGCACCCACTCTTGTCTCCCACCACCCCCACCCCCCAGCCACCAGGGGCAGCCTCCACCAGGCCCCCACTCATGTCTCCCACCACCCCCACCCCCCAGCCACCAGGGGCAGCCTCCACCAGGCCCCCACTCATGTCACCCACCACCCCCACCCCCCAGCAGTGCAGCGGCAGCCTCCACCAGGCCCCCACTCATGTCTCCCACCACCCCCACCCCCCAGCCACCAGGGGCAGCCTCCACCAGGCCCCCACTCATGTCACCCACCACCTCCACACCCCAGCAGTGCAGGGGCAGCCTCCACCAGGCCCCCACCCATGTCTACCACCACCCCCACCCCCCAGCCACCAGGGCCAGCCTCCACCAGGCCCCCACTCATGTCCCCTATTACCCCCACCCCCCCGCAGTGCAGGGGCAGCCTCCACCAGGCCCCCACCCATGTCTACCACCACCCCCACCCCCCAGCCACCAGGGGCAGCCTCCACCAGGCACCCACTCATGTCTCAAACCACCCCCACCCCCCAGCCACCAGGGGCAGCCTCCACCAGGCCCCCACTCATGTCTCCCACCACCCCCACCCCCCAGCACTGTGGGGCACCTGCCAGCAGGCCCCCACTCATGTCCAACTCATGTCCCCCTGCACCCCCACCCCCCAGCCACCAGGGGCAGCCTCCACCAGGCCCCCACTCATGTCTCCCACCACCCCCACCCCCCAGCCACAAGGGGCAGCCTCCACCAGGCCCCCACTCATGTCACCCACCACCCCACCCCCCAGCCACCAGGGGCAGCCTCCACCAGGCCCACACTCATGTCTCCCACCACCCCCACCCCCCAGCAGTGCAGGGCAGCCTCCACCAGGCCCCCACTCATGTCACCCACCACCCCCACCCCCCAGCAGTGCAGGGGCAGCCTCCACCAGGCCCCCACTCATGTCATCCACCACCCCCACCCCCCAGCAGTGCAGGGGCAGCCTCCACCAGGCCCCCACTCATTTCACCCACCATCCCCACCCCCCAGCAGTACAGGGGCAGCCTCCACCAGGCCCCCACCCATGTCTACCACCACCCCCACCCCCCAGTCACCAGGGGCAGCCTCCACCAGGCACCCACTCATGTCTCCCACCACCACCACCCCCCCCACCAGGGGCTGCCTCCACCAGGTCTCCACTCATGTCTCCCACCACCCCCATCCCCCAGCCACCAGGGGCAGCCTCCACCAGGACCCCACTCATGTCACCCACCACCCCCGCCCCCCAGCAGTGCAGGGGCAGCCTCCACCAGGCCCCCACTCATGTCTCCCACCACCCCCACCCCCCAGCCACCAGGGGCAGCCTCCACCAGGCCCCCACTCATGTCACCCACCACCCCCACCCCCCAGCAATGCAGGGGCAGCCTCCACCAGGCCCCCACCAATGTCTACCACCACACCCACCCCCCAGCCACCAGGGCCAGCCTCCACCAGGCTCCCACTCATGTCCCCTATTACCCCCACCCCCCCGCAGTGCAGGGGCAGCCTCCACCAGGCCCCCACCCATGTCTACCACCACCCCCACCCCCCAGCCACCAGGGGCAGCCTCCACCAGGCACCCACTCATGTCTCCCACCACCCCCACCCCCCAGCCACCAGGGGCAGCCTCCACCAGGCCCCCACTCATGTCTCCCACCACCCCACCTCCCAGCCACCAGGGGCAGCCTCCACCAGGCCCACACTCATGTCTCCCACCACCCCCACCCCCCAGCAGTGCAGGGGCAGCCTCCACCAGGCCCCCACTCATGTCACCCACCACCCCCACCCCCCCAGCAGTGCAGGGGCAGCCTCCACCAGGCCCCCACCCATATCTACCACCACCCCCACACCCCAGCCACCAGGGTCAGCCTCCACCAGGCACCCACTCTTGTCTCCCACCACCCCCACCCCCCAGCCACCAGGGGCAGCCTCCACCAGGCCCCCACTCATGTCTCCCACCACCCCCACCCCCCAGCCACCAGGGGCAGCCTCCACCAGGCCCCCACTCATGTCACCCACCACCCCCACCCCCCAGCAGTGCAGCGGCAGCCTCCACCAGGCCCCCACTCATGTCTCCCACCACCCCCACCCCCCAGCCACCAGGGGCAGCCTCCACCAGGCCCCCACTCATGTCACCCACCACCCCCACCCCCCAGCAGTGCAGGGGCAGCCTCCACCAGGCCCCCACCCATGTCTACCACCACCACCACCCCCCAGCCACCAGGGCCAGCCTCCACCAGGCCCCCACTCATGTCCCCTATTACCCCCACCCCCCCGCAGTGCAGGGGCAGCCTCCACCAGGCCCCCACCCATGTCTACCACCACCACCACCCCCCAGCCACCAGGGGCAGCCTCCACCAGGCACCCACTCATGTCTCAAACCACCCCCACCCCCCAGCCACCAGGGGCAGCCTCCACCAGGCCCCCACTCATGTCTCCCACCACCCCCACCCCCCAGCACTGTGGGGCACCTGCCAGCAGGCCCCCACTCATGTCCAACTCATGTCCCCCTGCACCCCCACCCCCCAGCCACCAGGGGCAGCCTCCACCAGGCCCCCACTCATGTCTCCCACCACCCCCACCCCCCAACCACCAGGGGCAGCCTCCACCAGGCCCCCACTCATGTCTCCCACCACCCCACCCCCCAGCCACCAGGGGCAGCCTCCACCAGGCCCACACTCATGTCTCCCACCACCCCCACCCCCCAGCAGTGCAGGGGCAGCCTCCACCAGGCCCCCACTCATGTCACCCACCACCCCCACCCCGCAGCAGTGCAGGGGCAGCCTCCACCAGGCCCCCACTCATGTCCCCTATTACCCCCACCCCCCAGCACTGTGGGGCACCTGCCAGCAGGCCCCCACTCATGTCTACCACCACCCCCACCCCCAGCCGTGCAATTTGCCTGAGTACGTGTACTTCGGGGTGCGCGTGAACTTCCACACGCGATTTGCCTGGGTACGTGTACTACGGGGTGCGCGGGAAGTTCCACACGCGATTGTACGTGTACTTCGGGGTGTGCGGGAAGTCCCACATGCGATTGGCCTGGGTACGTGTACTTCGGGGTGCGCGTGAACTTCCACACGCGATTGGGCCTGTGAGAGTGTGTTACATGTATTCCAGGGGTGGGCGGGAATATGTACCTGCGACTGTGCCTGTGAGAGCGTGCTACGTGTATTCCTGATGTGGGCGGGGAGATTCACATGTTCGCCTACGACGTGCCGAAAAATGGTCCAATCCTGAGACACGTACGCCAGCATGAAGCAGGCGTACGTCGACCCACGCAACATAAAAGTGCGCGCAAACAACAAACAAGCTCATACGCCAGGATGAATATACCATTCCTAGCAGCAGTGGCCGTGGGTTACCAAAGGAGGAGGAGGAGGATAGTGAGGGCCCGAATTTTCACTCCCAGAACCAGCCTTTTTGGGATGCCTGATGACCAGGTGTATGGGAGGTACAGGTTTCCCCCACACATAATACTGGACCTGGTCAGTGAGTGGGAGGATGACCTCACATCACCCACCCTGTGCTCCCAAGCACTCAGCCCCCTGGAAAGGTCCTCAATGTACTACACTTCTTGGCCACAGGATCATTTCAGCGGACAAGTGCCATAGTGGGTGGGGTGTCACAGGCCACGCAGTCATGCTGCCTACACCAGGTCTTGAACATCATCACTGCACGCCCATCAGTCCGTAGGCACATATACCTGCCCAGGACACCTGCAGAAAGGCAGGCTGCCACCCTCGATTTCTACGGTGTGGCACAATTTCCAAAAGTGGTAGGTGCTATTGACTGAACCCATGTGGCACTACGTCCCCCCAGGGCATCTGAGCACATCTATAGGAACCGCAAGCACTGGCATTCCATCAACGTGCAGGTAGTATGTAATGCTAAGGGAATCATCACCTCAGTATATGCCAACTATCCAGGGTCCACCCACGACAGCTTCATTTACCGAATGTCTACCCTAAGCCGGGACCTAGAATCTGGCTGGCATGGCGATACATGGCTGCTTGGTGAGTATGAATGCCACTGCACATGCATGCATGTCAGATGCAGAGTTATGTCACTACCCCACTAATGATACCCATCACCTCCTCACCAGGGGACAGTGCCTACCCTCTGAGCACCCACATGATGGCGCCAATTCGGAACCCCATCACGCCTCCAGAGGTAAGATACAACACAGCCCATATTGCAACCTTGGGCATAGTGGAGCGCACATTCGGAGTGCTCAAGTCACGCTTTCGCTCCCCTTACCGGTCTGGCGGGCAGCTGTTATATGCGCCCCAGTAGTGTGCAGGATCATAGTGGCAGCATGTGTCCTGCGCAATGTTGCAACACGCCGGGACCTGGCCGTGGACATGGTGGTGCCCCCACATCCCCAACCACATGCACGCCCGCTGTGCATGGTAGGGGAGAGGGCACGGGGTGAGGCAGCCCGTACGCAGCTGGTGGCTAATTACTTCACATAGGAATCACACCCCAGTGGAGTGCACACAGGCCTGGCACATACCATCTGATAAGCAATGATGACTCGACCTGACAATTAAGACGAACAAAGGGACTGTCAACTGTCAGAACCATAGCATTCTGAGAGACACAAACACCACCAATGTGCAGTGTCATAAAAAGACACTTCTATGCTGCAGAAATGAATACCCACTTGCAAAATACTACATGAAAACAGTGCCATGTCACCCACCCCCTCCCCGGCACAGCCACACAACACACCATGGCATGTCATGCAATGTGAGAGGAAAGAAATGAATCCCCACAACATGCCCCAAGTGTCAGCAGCTACAGTGTCCCTAATGGAAACCTGTCCACACATGAAATGCTCACAGTAATGCACGACCTACAACCCACATTACCAAATACTTACCAAGAATACCAATCACCTACACAACCTCCAACCTACCTTAAACATGACATTACAGACTTAAAAATTAGCTAGCCTCACCACCTGATGATGACAGTCCTCCGAACACTTGCAAGTATACAGTGCTAGCGCCACGCAAGAGTGTAGGTGCACTGCTTACAACATGGACTCCAGTTCCAAGGTGGACTGCATTGTGAAGACATGAGGAATGGACCTGCAAATATGGAGGATGAGATGGATGCAGAGGCACATATCAATACACCACGCAGTGTTCAATACAACAACAATATGCACTATGAATGTATACACAGTATTGACTACAGACTGCCCACACAGCTCATGAGAGTCCAATGTCACCATGTACGGCAATGTCACTTGGGCACACCCTTTGCAAGCCCATGGAAACGGGAAGCAGGAGGGGTGTGTGTGACAAAATCCCAAGCATCTGAACCAAATCCATGACAAACCTGCATGTGGCCAGCCACAATGCAGCGTATGCCCACGGGAGCCACACAAGGCAACACACTGTCCCAAAAAAAAATAAATAAATAAAAATAAAAAATAAAAATAAAAATCAAAAATGGCCATTAATGGGCCCGGTGGGGTTGGGGAGGCCACCCAGGAGGTCCGAGGACAGGGTGCACACCAAAACCCACCTGTGTGGATCTTGCAGAAAAAAAACACCTCCATGGGCTCATGGCCTACATGGCTACCCTATTGTGGGAGTATCACCGCTGTCGCTATTCTCACCCTCTGCAGCTGCATCCGGAGGTGGTGGCACTATGGGAGGCAGCCCACGCAAAGCCCTAGTCTGTTCCTCCATGGCTGCAAGCATGCGGGTGTGGTAGGTCTCGTTCTGGAGGATGGGTGTGCGGAGGTCCCCATGCAACAACTCACGGGATGCCCTGACCTCCGCCCTAGTTGCCTGCATCTCAGCTGAGAGCGTACGGGTGAGACGCTCCTGCTGCTGTTCTGTCCTTCGGTTTGTTGAAGCCTCAAGCTCAACAAGAGTCGTCCTGAGGTGAAGGAGTTCCAGCCTCAGGGCTTCCCTGTGGCCCTGGGACTCTATGGAGATGGCTTCCCGCAGAGTCGCCAGTGCCGCCCGCCTGTCCCTGTCGGACGACAACATGTCCTCCCTGTGTGACTGGCAGATGGAGTCGGTTGCCTGCTGTAGTCGCTCCATCAGCCTTTCGGGGGGGGGCAATGGAAGTGGCCACCCTATCCATGGCCTGAGCCATCATCTCTGATGATGCTGCCTGTTGGGTTGCCATACCATAAATGGATTGCTCCCATGCGGTATTGCCAGGTGGCGTACGGCCACCACGTCGGCGGGCACCACACCTGTCTGGGGCAAGGCGAACTGCGCCTTGCTGTGCTGGCACTGCCTGAGGCTGCAGGACTGCATTCCCCCTCTGATCTGCTGGCCCAGGAGCAGGATCAGATGTCGCGGAGTGTGACCCTGCATCCGTAACCACCAAAGGCGTACCTGCCAACACTGACATCCCCATTGAGGGTTCTAACCCTGGTGCAGGTGGGTCAGACAGAACAGAATCCCGCCCAGGAACACTCACCTGCGACGGCACGTAGGTCTCATCATCCGATCATCCAAATCAACACCTGAGTACAGCTCGGGGGAGGTGCAGCCAGAGACACCCCTTGAGAGCACGACCTGCAGCAGTTGTGGGTTCTCACCCACCACCACACCACGTCCCTCACGTGGTGGTCGGTCGGCCCTCAGACCCCTCCTGGGTCTGCACCATCTCCACAACCCCTGCAGTATCAGGTGCGTCTTCCCTTGCAAAGACATAAAAGAAAACAAATGGAAACAGGCATTAGCACTATGGCACACAATGAGGGCTGAGAGGCTACAGAAACAGTACTTGATTGACACATGTCCCACATGACTAAAACACTCTCATGCATGCACCGTCACTGCGTGTGATGGGGAGGCAGATGGCACACATTGATGACATCAAGATGGAAGATGAACACATTTGCTGCATGCTGCCTAGCAGTGGCATCACACATTGGCCAGTGATTGGCAGGTCAAATACACATGCCATCACACAGATGGCATGCACCCTAGCCATGAAGTGAAGAGGGAGAGGAGGTCACCAATTGTTCATTCAGTCCAGTTTGTTCATATGATTGATTATTTTCATTGTAATGGTTCTAATGTTTAACATGCAGCTGCCAGTCAAAAATGGTCCTATAGCACAGGGACATGTCCAAACTAATCATGTCCACAAAACTGAGCCAGTCCACTGTACCATAGCCATGTCAGACATGTGACAATAGGACTGAGAAATCCCGAGTAAAAGTGGTGGTATGAAAACAATCTGCCTGAATAAACAGAGGTAAATAAGCAACAGTGTAGTGGCAAGATGACACTCCAAGGGCAACTGGCGTGGTGTTGGGCTGGATGTCTAATGTTGGCCGAAGGGATGCTGCTACACCCAAATGCTGTTGCCAAGAATGTTTAGGAAGAGGCACATGGGTGAGCCGAACCACTCAGGCACACACACCCTCCCCTGGCACCCAAACAGAAGCCCTCACACACACAACATGCACATGGATGACACACACATGCATGTGCACTCACCGGACAATGCCTCGTAATCTGCCACTACTCCCACGTCTTGGATCTGTTCCTCCGTGACGTAGGTCCCAGCAACCTGCTCATGTGGAGTGAGTTCTATGTCGTCTGCTGGAGACCCACCTCCAGTCACTAGAGTTGCGGCATGACTTGAGGCCAGATTATTCTTTGCCCTGCGCTTCAGGTCATTCCAGCGCTTGTAGCAATCATTAGCTGTGCGCCTCACGATTCCAAGGGCACTTATGATGTCCGCAATGGTCTGCCAGTGTGCCTGACGTTGTGCAGGTGTGGTCTTGGATCCTGCAACAATCACCATTTTGCGGTCATGTGCGGACACATACTCTACAAGTGCATTCAGTTCGGCCTCATTGAAGCTGGGCTTCCTTGACGGGCCGGACTGTGTAGCCGTGTCTGGGGCATCAGCCTCTACTGGACGAGCACTCTTCCTCTTCCGCTTGGAAGGTGGTGGGGATCCGGAGTGTCCTGTGCCGCTCTGGACACTAGGGGCAGGAGCGTGGGATTGCACACTCAGCATGGGAGTTGGTGCAGGCATTATCTTAAGTGTGATGGTGTCAGTGGGAATGTCAGCATGATGGACTTGGACCGACACTGTTGTTAGGGAGAATTCTCTGTTTAATCTGAATTTCCTAACCTAGTGAGTCCCTCAGCAGCTTTGCTGGATTTCTGGAGTTTGTTTTTTTCCATCCTGCCAAGAGTGAGACTCTTTTCTTCCCCTCTTGGACATGTATGTGTGTGTAATTCCTTTGAATGTCAATGTGTTCTATGGGCTATGGGGTCTTTTACTCCATAGGGTCTCATCTGTTTTTCTATGTGTTTTACACCGCACCCTACGTGCCGTAACACTGGGGCATCCTAGCAGACCTCCACCATAGACCCCATACCCGGGGACTGACTACTGTCTCCCCGGGCATGTAAATTCACCATTGGCTTTACTAGGCCTAAATTTACTAACAGAACTAGTACAAACCATCTTATTGTGGACGTACTAGTAGGGGTAATTCGATTACTCCTGGGTCTGTTACTCGAGGGGGCACTGTCCCATCCCCCCTCGTCGAGTTTTAGCTGGTGGCAGTGGAAACTACTTGTTATGTTCGACCCCGAACATAACCCTATGGGATTCGTCCCATTGTTAGAAATTGATACTTTTTCTCGTTAATCTCTAACGTACCACCGATCTACTTATCTTAAATAGGTTTATCGGATGGTATTTTCTGCCAAAACTTGGTTTGTAAAATGGCGTCTGTGTTCGTCTCTGTGACTCCTAAACCAAAGGTTGAGCCCTTTGTTCCACTTTTGGCGGGCTCTGTACAGAGACCCTCCAAAGTGGTGCCATTCTGTCTGGGTTACCACAGGGGTGTGGGAGGGGGTTTAGGCACCCTGGACCGAGTTGCCGTGCCAACTCCGGTCGCACTCTGGTGTGATTGGCCCAAGTGGTGAGCCTTCCCGCTCACCACTTAGCATGTGTTGATTGACAGCTAGGCTGAATGAATGGTGGTTTTCTGCATAAAAGCAGGGCTTTTGCGACTGGATCTTCAGAAGTCGCCACAGGACCTAAGAATCCGACGAGGGTAACGCTGAGCCGACCTGCACGACGACACCTCCGGTGGAGCCCTGCGGAACCGACTCACCACTTCCCGACGACAGAGGAGATCTCCCTGCCGGAGAGTCTCTTCCACTGGCTGGTGGGAACAACCAGCCCCCTTTGCTTTTTATTCGCCTCAGTACGCAGTGGTCGAATTGCCCGTGCAGAGCACCCCAGCAACCGGATAGCCACCCCCCCTGTACCGCGACCAAAAGGTGGTGCCTTGTGACGGAGCACTCCGCGGCTGGTCTCTTCCCTGGTGGTGCACCGGACTTCCTTTTTCTTCGACGACGAGAACCTCTCTACTCTTGGCAAAGACCCGACGTGCATCCACCACCAGGAACATCTGCCCCCGCCGGAGCTGCCCTCCACAATAAGGTACCGTGTCCACCTGGCTTCCCTTTCGATCGGATTGAGCGGGGTGTCTTAATCCTCTCCTTTCCGTTGGGTCGCCTCCAAGCTTTTCTCATTTATAGTTCTGAACTGGTTCAACCTGCCGATAACAATTTGCTACAAAGACTTGAATGCATCTCCACTAGAGACTTTTTGGGACATCGCGCCTTGCCTCTCTCCGAGTGAGCCTGGCCTCTGCACTTCATGATCTATTGTGATTCTTGCCTTCCTGCCTTGCATTTTATTCGCGAAGGATTGAACTGTGTTGATTTCATGACCTGCCTATCTTTTTCTCTCCCGTCCTAACTAATGTTCGAGTGTCATCTAGGTTGAGGTATACACCTCTGTCTGAAAATAAGTGATACCGGTAGAGCCTAGAGTTGTCGAAATATTGCTAGGGGGATTGATCGTTTTCTTCTTCGTAGAGTAATTGTGTTTGATTTGTTTGCCGTGATAGTGCCATAGTGTTTTTCATAGATGTTCTGTTACAAATAAATACCTTAATATCTTTACACTAAGCCTCGTTGCGTGTTTGCTTGTCTTGCTGTGAAGAATTGCCCTATTTTGTATACTCCACATACTGCTCAACTTTTCTTGAGAGAAGTCTGACTGCAAAGCCACAGCTACCAAGTGAATCTGTGTGGTGCGGACTGCTACCAAGTGGGTTCACCGCCAAACGCCTGTAGTCCTAAATCTTTTGCAGTTGTCCCAGAGGGAACTGCACAGGTTTCCGCCTAACAACTGTCCTGGATGGGTGTGTGAGAGGTGGGGTGGATGGAGCCGCAGCTGCCCCTGCAGCCTCCCCAGCCTGCCTACGCGGGGCAGCAGATGACCTAGCTGCCCCTGATCCAAGTGGCCTGATGACACCAACGTTCACCGGCGCACGTGGCCTAGACCTGCTGACCTGGAAGTCAGCCATGGAGTCACCCTCTGCCAGGTCTGGTTCCACAGTGGGCTGGTCCAACAAGGGCTGAGCATGGATGGTGTCAGCCACGGTAACCTCAACCGGGGGGGGCATGGGTGTCCCTGACTGCTCCTCCACACATGGGGGGCTAGGGGCACCCTGCAAGTCACGGCCACGTCCCCTACCGGATCCACCACGGCCACCACTTGGGGCTCGGCCACCTTTGCCACCCTTACGGCTTGTTCGCCTCCCAGCCATGGCACTGATGTTATTGTGCGTATGGGAGTTGATGTGAACTATTGTCCTGGGCAATTGGGGGTCAAAGGGCTTGGGTACCAGATGGTAATCGTACCCCAGTGCTCTAGCAAGGCTGTATGTCACCCCTGGGGAAAGATGACGGGTCACGCAACGCACAGGCACCCCAAAAAAGGGAAGTAAGGTGCACGCAACCCCTCCTAAAAACGTGCGTGGAAAAATAAACCTGCACTACGCTGTGGCACCCAGGAACACAAGAATGAACGTATGTGTGTCACACGCAGCCTAGAATGACCTCTGAAGGGGTACGCGACACACGGGACAAGCACAGATGTTAGATACGTGCGCGACTCACCGTCCGCCAGGAACAAAAGCGTGAAAAATATGCGCGTGTGCGCGTTGGCAACACCCCTGCCAAAAGAAGACTTGTACGCTGTCTGAGGAGACAGGACAACAGTAGTAGGGAAGCTGTTTGAGGAAACAGGCTCAGGAAAAAGAGGAAAAGAGAAAAAACTGTCAGAGGTAACAGGGAGTACGAACTGGAAACGCTGTGAAGTAAATTGCGTGTGAACCGACAAGAAGTACAGATTTCACCCACTCGCTCTCCACGAAAATAACATACAAGGAAATGGCGTTCTACACGTACCTTTTATACACACGTCACAGACGCGCATACGCAATGAGGCCATTTCAACCAATTACGCGCTTCGACACTCTCTTCATTTTTACACGCACCATTCTCTACGGCCATGCGCGTGACATCACAGCTGCGCATGGTGGCCTTTGGGCCAATGAAATCGCATATGCAAGCACACGTGGTAAAACTGCACGTCCGAGTGACATTGCGTGTAATCGGAGGGAAGTGAGCGTACACGTGATTGGCCTGGGTACGTGTATTACTGGGGGTGCGCAGGAAGTTCCACACGCGATTGGTGGAAATCCACATGCGCTCTGTCATCACGTGTAATGAGGGAAACACCCGTGCGCTTCACGTCACAGACGCGCTCACGCGCTAAGGGCCTTTGGTCCAATGAAATCGCATATGCGTGCTGACGTGCATACGCGCTTAGGGCCTTTCCTCGATTTACACGCAGACGTGCAGGATTTTCACGTGCCAAATCACTCCGTATAAAGCTGGCCACGCGTAAGCACACGGAAGACCACGCTCCTGCCCAGAAGGCCGAACTACTGCCCCCCAGAGCCCCGAGCACGCTCCCACCTGCCATCTGCTGCTGCCTGACTGCCTGCTGCCCACGTGCCCTGCCATTTTCTGCCTGCACATCAGCTTTGGGTGCTGTTGCTGTGACCACCCCTGCTGGAACCGAAGACTCCCGACTGGGATTCCATCATTCCACAGCCCAGCCCCAGGACCCAGTTGCCCACCCGCTCCTGCCTCTGGGGTTGTCATGTCGAGGCAAACACCATCTGAGACCACTGACAACCCCCGGCCAGAGAGGCAGAGGGGCACCAGCTTCAGTGCCACCGAAGTTAGTGTCCTGGTGGAGCAAGTCCTGGGGCAGTATGATGCCCTCTTCGGAAGTTCCCGCGCCGACAAGGAAGGACAGACTCGGATCTGGACTGACATCGTGACTGCCATCAACGCGGAGGGGGTGGCAGTCCGCGACTTCCAACATGTCAAGAAGCGCTGGGAGGACTTCAGGTCCAGGACCCTGAACAAGGCCCGGCACCTCTTGAAGGCAGCGGATGCCAAGGGGCGCCGGGGCCACTTGTCGGAAGAACAGATGAGGGTCCTGGAACGCATATCCCCAGCGCTCCACGTCCAGGTCCTTGAGAGGCTGACCCGTTTGGAGTCGATCGGTAAGTGTACATGCATCCTGATTGTGAGTTGTGCGTGTGGTGCTTTTTCAGTCGTGTGCAGGTTGCACATCTGTTTGTATGGGGTCGAGTATGGGTGGGGGTGTACAGGGCCGTGGGGCTAACTCATGCGAGGGCTGGAATGTGTGAGACATGGATGGTGCTTGTGTGTGTAGGCTTGCATGCCAAATGCAGTTGTGTGGGCACACATGTTTGGATGAATGTGTATGTAAGTAGACATGTCCGTGATGTCACGCATGTATGTTGTTTTCAGCTGCATGTATCAGCACTGTGTACATGTGCATGTGTGTGTATTTGACAAGGGTGCAACAGTGATGCAACATGGATGCATGTGACAGCAGTATGTGGAAGCCTGATGGGCAGATGTGACATGGATGCCCATCTGAACACTGCGACACTTGGCAGAGGTGTACACATGCATGCAAGTGTGGTGGTGTGTGTACATGTGTGGTGCACTTCCTGTGTTGCATGTGATGTCTGGCTCACCTTTGCCTGCTCATGCTGTTGTATGTGTATGGATGGTGCTGGCAGTTGCGATATGGCTGTGGTATGGCTCATGTGTGCGAGTTGAAATGACATGTGCGTTGGGGATTGTGATGGCATGTCTGAGGCTTGCCAATGCCACTCATGTACAACTGTCATGTGTGTAGGTGTCCATTGTACAGTGCCCTGATGCCTGTGTTTTATTTCTCCCTGTCTGCAGCGTCAACTGATGAAGAGGGCGGAGAAGGTGCTGTGGAGCACAGCGGCGGGGATCCCACCGCCAGCCGGAGACGCAAGGCCCGGCTCCCCACCCATGTTGTCATCTCGTCGGGGAGTGAGGAGTCCGGTGCCGTGTCCCAGGCCGCAGCTGCCGGGGGGAGGTCCAAGAGGCGGAAGTTGGAGTTGGACTCCTCGGCAACAGAAGGGGCAGCTGGGACCCCACAGGGCCCAACCGGGGAAGATGGCACGGAGTCATCCAGGTTGGTGGGGGGTTTGGTGGAGGAGGAGGCCGTGCAAGCAACAGAGACGGGGTCTGGAGAAGGGGATTCCACTGGTGCTAGTGGTGCAGTGCAGGACCAGGGACAGGAGGCAGCACAGGCCGCCGCGGAGGTGCCTGTGTGCAATCCTGTCCCTGATCCTGTCCCTGCATCATCTTGCACCAGCAGGGATGCCTATGTCCAGACCCGTTTTCAGGCAGGGAATGAGCTCACGACAACTGTCCTTCCTCTGCCTGCGGACGTGGCTATCAGGGTCCGGGTTGAGCCTGTTCTGAGTGGTGTGGCGTTGCGTCAACGGGCCATGCGAGATGACCTGCAGTCTTTTCATGAGGAGACTGCACGTCATCTCGAATGGTTCGTTGACCACGTCAGCCTGCTGGGACAGGTCACCCAGGCCGGATTCCTCCGTATGATGGGGCTTGCTACGACCCCCTCCTCAACTGAACCCCCTACGCGCCAGTCGTCCTCCGTGCCATCTTCCCACCCATCAGTCACCTGGGTGCCCTGTGGGTGCCCTGTGGAGCTGCCTCTGACGGTGCGGCCAGGCTGGTGGAGGAGGCATCCACAGTCTGCCACAGTCGGGAGTCGGATGTCCAGCAGGGGTGGCCACGTCAATGACTGCACCCCAGCCGGCGGAGGATGTGCAGACAGCAGGAGGCAGTGCACGGGCAGAGGCACAGCAGCAGCAGCAACGTGGTGGGAGCCATGAAGGCTCGGGGCCTTCAACATCGGAGGGGCAGGCATCGGCCGGAGGGCAGGAGGACCCAGGACAGAGAGTGTCTTCCGTGTGGCAGTGGTTGGGCCACGCCATAGATGCGGAGCGGCAGCGGGCGGAAGAGGCACGGCTCACAATGGTCAGGGCGGAGAACTCCATGCGGAGGGCCCTGAGGCTGGCCGAGTGCCTCGAGGCAATCTGCAGGGGTTTGGAGGTGGACACGTCGACGGCCCTGCGGACCCTCGGGGCCATGGAGGAGGACCGCCTCCGGGACATTGAGCCGGAGTTCGATGATGCCCTGGCCCGGGACATCCACAAGTGAGCTGTCAAACTAGCCCGCTGCCCTTGTACATAGTTATGTAGGTAGTGTTAGGTTTCATTTTGTTTGGGATTTATTTTGGACCTTTCGGACATTGGCCACATTTTTGTATATAGTTTATTTTATTAGTCAGTGTAGTTAGATAGGTTTCTTTTGTTGGGATAATGGACCCTGGCTTGTTCGTATGTACATAGTTCACTGTTGGATTGTATTTTTCTTTCACATTTTCACCATGGAGCAATGGCTTTCTATTTTATTTCCCATTGGATTTTGTTTTCTGGACAGTGACTTTGGACACCATTACTTTGGATTTTGATTTTTGGTTTTGCTTTTTTTCACGGACATGCTTCTTTTAATTTTTGTACATTCCCATTTCTGTTTCTTTATTTTTTATTCTATTTATGTTTTCTTCAATACATATTTTTTTATCACACTTCAATGTGTAGTATCATCTCATTGGTTTAATGCATATCATGATATGGCTTTTGAGATTCACTGACACCCATTGGGTGTATGTGAGGGAAATGTGTTTGTTTCGGAACTTGCAATTGGTGTTCTGTCATGTAATTGCCAATTATGAGTGGGTGGATGCAATACTCGTGTGGGTGTTTTGCATTTGGAGGCTGACCATAGGGACCAGGGATCTAGATTGTGATGACATGTTGGCTGGGGAACATGAGTTGGACATGGGTTGGGGTCTGCTGGCAGGTGCCCCACAGTGCTGGGGGGTGGGGGTGCAGGGGTACATGAGTTGGACATGGTGGGAGTCTGCTGGCAGGTGCCCCACAGTGCTGGGGGGTGGGGGTGCAGGGGTACATGAGTTGGACATGAGTGGGGCCTGCTGGCAGGTGCCCCACAGTGCTGGGGGGTGGGGGTGCAGGGGTACATGAGTTGGACATGAGTGGGGGCCTGCTGGCAGGTGCCCCACAGTGCTGGGGGGTGGGGGTGCAGGGGTACATGAGTTGGACATGAGTGGGGGCCTGCTGGCAGGTGCCCCACAGTGCTGGGGGGTGGGGGTGCAGGGGTACATGAGTTGGACATGAGTGGGGGCCTGCTGGCAGGTGCCCCACAGTGCTGGGGGGTGGGGGTGCCGGGGTACATGAGTTGGACATGGTGGGGGCCTGCTGGCAGGTGTCCCACAGTGCTGGGGGGTGGGGGTGCAGGGGTACATGAGTTGGACATGAGTGGGGGCCTGCTGGCAGGTGCCCCACAATGCTAGGGGGTAGGGGGTGGTGGGAGACATGAGTGGGGGCCTGGTGGAGGCTGCCCCTGGTGGCTGGGGGTGGGGGTAATAGGGGACATGAGTGGGGGCCTGGTGGAGGCTGCCCCTGCACTGCGGGGGGTGGGGGTAATAGGGGACATGAGTGGGGGCCTGGTGGAGGCTGCCCCTGGTGGCTGGGGGGTGGGGGTGGTGGTAGACATGGGTGGGGGCCTGGTGGAGGCTGCCCCTGCACTGCGGGGTGGTGGGGGTAATAGGGGACATGAGTGGGGGCCTGGTGGAGGCTGCCCCTGGTGGCTGGGGGGTGGGGGTGGTGGGAGACATGAGTGGGGGCCTGGTGGAGGCTGCCCCTGCACTGCAGGGGGTGGGGGTAATAGGGGACATGAGTGGGGACCTGGTGGAGGCTGCCCCTGGTGGCTGGGGTGTGGGGGTGGTGGTAGACATGGGTGGGGGCCTGGTGGAGGCTGCCCCTGCACTGCTGGGGGGTGGGGGTGGTGGGAGACATTGGTGGGGGCCTGGTGGAGGCTGCCCCTGGTGGCTGGGGGGGTGGGGGTGGTGGGAGACATGAGTGGGGGCCTGGTGGAGGCTGCCCCTGCACTCCGGGGGGGTGGGGGTAATAGGGGACATGAGTGGGGGCCTGGTGGAGGCTGCCCCTGGTGGCTGGGGGGTGGGGGTGGTGGTAGACATGGGCGGGGGCCTGGTGGAGGCTGCCCTGGTGGCTGGGGGGTGGGGGTAATAGGGGACATGAGTGGGGGCCTGGTGGAGGCTGCCCCTGCACTGCGGGGGGTGGGGGTAATAGGGGACATGAGTGGGGGCTTGGTGGAGGCTGCCCCTGGTGGCTGGGGTGTGGGGGTGGTGGGAGACATGAGTGGGGGCCTGGTGGAGGCTGCCCCTGCACTGCGGGGGGTGGGGGTAATAGGGGACATGAGTGGGGGACTGGTGGAGGCTGCCCCTGGTGGCTGGGGGGTGGGGGTGGTGGGAGACATGAGTGGGGGCCTGGTGGAGGCTGCCCCTGCACTGCGGGGGGGTGGGGGTAATAGGGGACATGAGTGGGGGCCTGGTGGAGGCTGCCCCTGGTGGCTGGGGGGTGGGGGTGGTGGTAGACATGGGTTGGGGCCTGGTGGAGGCTGCCCCTGCACTGCTGGGGGGTGGGCTGGTGGGAGACATGGGTGGGGGCCTGGTGGAGGGTGCCCCTGACTGCTGGGGGGTAGGGGGTGGTGGGAGACATGAGTGGGGGCCTGGTGGAGGCTGCCCCTGGTGGCTGGGGGGGTGGGGGTGGTGGTAGACATGGGTGGGGGCCTGGTGGAGGCTGCCCCTGCACTGCTGGGGGGTGGGGGTGGTGGGAGACATGAGTGGGGGCCTGGTGGAGGCTGCCCCTGGTGGCTGGGGGGTGGGGGTAATAGGGGACATGAGTGGGGGCCTGGTGGAGGCCGCCCCTGGTGGCTGGGGGTGGGGGTGGTGGGAGACATGAGTGGGGGCCTGGTGGAGGCTGCCCCTGGTGGCTGTGGGATGGGGGTGGTGGTAGACATGAGTGGGGCCTGGTGGAGGCTGCCCCTGCACTGCTGGGGGGTGGGGGTGCAGGGGGACATGAGTGGGGGCCTGGTGGAGGCTGCCCCTGGTGGCTGTGGGATGGGGGTGGTGGTAGACATGAGTGGGGGCCTGGTGGAGGCTTCCCCTGCACTGCTGGGGGGTGGGGGTGCAGGGGGACATGAGTGGGGGCCTGGTGGAGGCTGCCCCTGGTGGCTGGGGGGTGGGGGTGGTGGGAGGCATGAGTGGGGGCCAGGTGGAGGCTGCCCCCTGCACTGCTGGGGGGTGGGGGTGGTGGGAGACATGAGTGGGGGCCTGGTGGAGGCTGCCCCTGGTGGCTGGGGGGTGGGAGTATTAGGGGACATGAGTGGGGGCCTGGTGGAGGCTGCCCCTGCACTGCGGGGGGGTTGGGTGTAATAGGGGACATGAGTGGGGGCTTGGTGGAGGCTACCCCTGGTGGCTGGGCGGTGGGGGTGGTGGGAGACATGAGTGGGGGCCTGGTGGAGGCTGCCCCTGGTGGTTGGGGGGCGGGGGTGGTGGGAGACAGGAGTGGGGACCTGGTGGAGGCTGCCCCTGGTGGCTGTGGGGTGGGGTGGTGGGAGACATGAGTGGGGGCCTGGTGGAGGCTGCCCCTGCACTGCGGGGGGGGTGGGGGTAATAGGGGACATGAGTGGGGGCTTGCTGGAGGCTGCCCCTGGTGGCTGGGGGGTGGGGGTGGTGGGAGACATGAGTGGGGGCCTGGTGGAGGCTGCCCCTGACTGCTGGGGGGTAGGGGGTGGTGGGAGACATGAGTAGGGGCCTGGTGGAGGCTGCCCCTGGTGGCTGTGGGATGGGGGTGGTGGGAGACATGAGTGGGGGCCTGGTGGAGGCTGCCCCTGGTGGCTCTGGGATGGGGTGGTGGTAGACATGAGTGGGGGCCTGGTGGAGGCTGCCCCTGCACTGCTGGGGGGTGGGGTGCAGGGGGACATGAGTGGGGGCCCGGTGGAGGCTGCCCCTGGTGGCTGTGGGATGGGGGTGGTGGTAGACATGAGTGGGGGCCTGGTGGAGGCTGCCCCTGCACTGCTGGGGGGTGGGGGTGCAGGGGGACATGAGTGGGGCCTGGTGGAGGCTGCCCCTGGTGGCTGGGGGGTGGGGGTGGTGGGAGGCATGAGTGGGGGCCAGGTGGAGGCTGCCCCCTGCACTGCTGGGGGGTGGGGGTGGTGGGAGACATGAGTGGGGGCCTGGTGGAGGCTGCCCCTGGTGGCTGGGGGGTGGGGGTATTAGTGGACATGAGTGGGGGCCTGGTGGAGGCTGCCCCTGCACTGCGGGGGGTTGGGTGTAATAGGGGACATGAGTGGGGGCTTGGTGGAGGCTACCCCTGGTGGCTGGGGGGTGGGGGTGGTGGGAGACATGAGTGGGGGCCTGGTGGAGGCTGCCCCTGGTGGTTGGGGGGTGGGGGTGGTGGGAGACAGGAGTGGGCGCCTGGTGGAGGCTGCCCCTGGTGGCTGTGGGATGGGGTGGTGGGAGACATGAGTGGGGGCCTGGTGGAGGCTGCCCCTGCACTGCAGGGGGGTGGGGGTAATAGGGGACATGAGTGGGGGCTTGCTGGAGGCTGCCCCTGGTGGCTGGGGGGTGGGGGTGGTGGGAGACATGAGTGGGGGCCTGGTGGAGGCTGCCCCTGACTGCTGGGGGGTAGGGGGTGGTGGGAGACATGAGTAGGGGCCTGGTGGAGGCTGCCCCTGGTGGCTGTGGGATGGGGGTGGTGGGAGACATGAGTGGGGGCCTGGTGGAGGCTGCCCCTGCACTGCTGGGGGGTGGGGGTGCAGGGGGACATGAATGGGGGCCTGGTGGAGGCTGCCCCTGGTGGCTGTGGGATGGGGGTGGTGGTAGACATGAGTGGGGGCCTGGTGGAGGCTGCCCCTGCACTGCGGGGGGTGGGGGTAATAGGGGACATGAGTGGGGACCTGGTGGAGGCTGCCCCTGGTGGCTGGGGTGTGGGGGTGGTGGTAGACATGGGTGGGGGCCTGGTGGAGGCTGTCCCTGCACTGCTGGGGGGTGGGGGTGGTGGGAGACATGGGTGGGGGCCTGGTGGAGGCTGCCCCTGGTGGCTGGGGGGTGGGGGGGGGTGGGAGACATAAGTGGGGGCCTGGTGGAGGCTGCCCCTGCACTCCGGGGGGGTGGGGGTAATAGGGGACATGAGTGGGGGCCTGGTGGAGGCTGCCCCTGGTGGCTGGGGGGTGGTGGGAGACATGAGTGGGGGCCTGGTGGAGGCTGCCCCTGCACTGCTGGGGGGTGGGGGTGGTGGGAGACATGAGTGGGGGCCTGGTGGAGGCTGCCCCTGGTGGCTGGGGGGTGGGGGCAATAGGGGACATGAGTGGGGGCCTGGTGAAGGCTGCCCCTGCACTGCGGGGGGTGGGGGTAATAGGGGACATGAGTGGGGGCCTGGTGGAGGCTGCCCCTGGTGGTTGGGGGGTGGGGGTGGTGGGAGACAGGAGTGGGGGCCTGGTGGAGGCTGCCCCTGGTGGCTGTGGGATGGGGTGGTGGGAGACATGAGTGGGGGCCTGGTGGAGGCTGCCCCTGCACTGCGTGGGGGGGGTAATAGGGGACATGAGTGGGGGCTTGGTGGAGGCTGCCCCTGGTGGCTGAGGGGTGGGGGTGGTGGGAGACATGAGTGGGGGCCTGGTGGAGGCTGCCCCTGACTGCTGGGGGGTAGGGGGTGGTGGGAACATGAGTGGGGGCCTGGTGGAGATTGCCCCTGGTGGCTGTGGGATGGGGGTGGTGGGAGACATGAGTGGGGGCCTGGTGGAGGCTGCCCCTGGTGGCTGTGGGATGGGGTGGTGGTAGACATGAGTGGGGGCCTGGTGGAGGCTGCCCCTGCACTGCTGGGTGGTGGGGGTGCAGGGGGACATGAATGGGGGCCTGGTGGAGGCTGCCCCTGGTGACTGTGGGATGGGGGTGGTGGTAGACATGAGTGGGGGCCTGGTGGAGGCTGCCCCTGCACTGCGGGGGGTGGGGGTAATAGGGGACATGAGTGGGGACCTGGTGGAGGCTGCCCCTGGTGGCTGGGGTGTGGGGGTGGTGGTAGACATGGGTGGGGGCCTGGTGGAGGCTGCCCCTGCACTGCTGGGGGGTGGGGGTGGTGGGAGACATGGGTGGGGGCCTGGTGGAGGCTGTGTCATGATCTCTGCTTCCAAAAGATCAGGACTTGCCCGACTCCCTTGGAAGCAGACCCATAACCCCGGTTCCGAGTGCCAGCCAGTCCCAATTGGGACCTTTTGGACCCTGTCCTGGCGCCCGTGGCACCAGGCTCATAATGCTTGGGTGGACTTACCTGCAGCAGACCATGCTGCTTACTTACCTGCCAGTTGAACCCCTGATCCTCTTCTGTTTGGGACTACTTTTCCTGTTGGGTGGGGCAGGAGCCACTCCCTAGGTTCAGACCACTGGAACTCTTCTGGAAAGCAGGAACTCTTTTCTTACCTAGGCGTGGCTGTGGAAGGAGAACCCTAAGCACTACAGGAGGCTATTTAAACCACACCCGATGGATGAATCTTGCTTTGCGTTATTCTGCATTCTCTGCAGCAGAACGCTCATTGTGTCTTCTGCTTCTGATCCTGGGCCTAAGGGAACAAAGGCTTACCATCCTGGAATCCAGTCTTCAGCAGCACCTGTAAAGACAAAGAAAGAACAGGTTAGCACTACGGTCTTCAGTGGCAGCGCATCTCTTACCTGGTCCATCGGCTGTCACCAACGCCTTGCGCTGCATTCCGGCATCTGAAAGACAAAGGCTTACCTACTCTTCGCATGCTCCGGAGGTCTTCGCACTGCATTCTGGCATCTGAAAGACAAAAGCTTACCAGCTCTTCGCACGCTCCGGAGGCCTTCGGCGCTGCATCCCGCATCTGAAAGACAAAAGAAGGTGCGTTTAAAGACATTGGGCAACTTTATTACTCACGTGCCATTACTCCTTCCCACGCCGAATCCAGTGGGTATTCCAGCACCCTTCAGCTTCTCTAAAGCTCCGAACTTGTACCTGCAAGATAAAAGGGACATTTAGTGCGCATCGTGAAGCAGGCTACAAGCGCTTACCTACGTGCTTCCAGGCGCTGCTATTCCTCACGCGGGTTCGATCCTCAACTCTCATCAGCCCGCCATCCGCCATCGCCGGAACCCTGCAAAACAAGAGATATCATTACAAAAGACTTTTAAGACATTTGAAGTGCCCAGAACTTACCGTTCGTGCAGTTAACGACGGACATCAGTCCTCTGAGGTCAAGAGGCCTGCACCCTTATCCAGTGAAGAAACTGGTTACGGCACCCTGCCCCGAGGCAGATGGAGAGCTCGGCGTTCACTTACCTAAGGTGAGGGTGTTAACCTTTGGGGTTCTACAGGAGAAGAGAAAGGGAAGAGGAGAGAGGCACCCAATAACCCCAGTTCATTAATCCCATATTTTCTATCTGCAGACATCTTACTCTTCGAGTCAGACATACAGTGCACAGAGGTCCAGCCAAAAGAGCCAACCGTGTGTTACACATCACCTTTGAAGATACGGCATTCACCCAGTCAAGACCGGCGCCTCTGCGGGAATCAGGTGAGCGTTACAGGCTGCCCCTGGTGGCTGGGGGGTGGTGGTGGTGGGAGACATGAGTGGGGGCCTGGTGGAGGCTGCCCCTGCACTCCGGGGGGGGTGGGGGTAATAGGGGACATGAGTGGGGGCCTGGTGGAGGCTGCCCCTGGTGGCTGGGGGGTGGGGGTGGTGGGAGACATGAGTGGGGGCCTGGTGGAGGCTGCCCCTGGTGGCTGGGGGTGGGGGTGGTGGTAGACATGGGTGGGGGCCTGGTGGAGGCTGCCCCTGCACTGCTGGGGGGTGGGGGTGGTGGGAGACATGAGTGGGGGCCTGGTGGAGGCTGCCCCTGGTGGCTGGGGGGTGGGGGTAATAGGGGACATGAGTGGGGGCCTGGTGGAGGCTGCCCCTGCACTACGGGGGGTGGGGGTAATAGGGGACATGAGTGGGGGCCTGGTGGAGGCTGCCCCTGGTGGCTGGGGGGTGGGTGTGGTGGGAGACATGAGTGGGGGCTTGGTGGAGGCTGTCCCTGGTGGCTGTGGGATGGAGTGGTGGTAGACATGAGTGGGGGCCTGGTGGAGGCTGCCCCTGCACTGCTGGGGGGTGGGGGTGCAGGGGGACATGAGTGGGGGCCTGGTGGAGGCTGCCCCTGGTGGCTGTGGGATGGGGGTGGTGGTAGACATGAGTGGGGGCCTGGTGGAGGCAGCCCCTGCACTGCTGGGGGGTGGGGGTGCAGGGGGACATGAGTGGGGGCCTGGTGGAGGCTGCCCCTGCACTGCTGGGGGGTGGGGGTGCTGGGGGACATGAGTGGGGGCCTGGTGGAGGCTGCCCCTGCACTGCTGGGGGGTGGGGGTGCAGGGGGACATGAGTGGGGGCCTGGTGGAGGCAGCCCCTGCACTGCTGGGGGGTGGGGGTGCAGGGGGACATGAGTGGGGGCCTGGTGGAGGCTGCCCCTGGTGGCTGGGGGGTGGGGGTGGTGGGAGACATGAGTGGGGGCCTGGTGGAGGCTGCCCCTGCACTGCTGGGGGGTGGGGGTTGTGGGAGACATGAGTGGGGGCCTGGTGGAGGCTGCCCCTGGTGGCTGGGGGGTGGGGGTAATAGGGGACATGAGTGGGGGCCTGGTGGAGGCTGCCCCTGCACTGCGGGGGGTGGTGGTAATAGGGGACATGAGTGGGGGCTTGGTGGAGGCTGCCCCTGGTGGCTGGGGGGTGGGGGTGGTGGGAGACATGAGTGGGGGCCTGGTGGAGGCTGCCCCTGCACTGCGGGGGGGGTGGGGGTAATAGGGGACATGAGTGGGGGCCTGGTGGAGGCTGCCCCTGGTGGCTGGTGGGTGGGGGTGGTGGGAGACATGAGTGGGGGCCTGGTGGAGGCTGCCCCTGCACTGCGGGGGGTGGGGGTAATAGGGGACATGAGTGGGGGCCTGGTGGAGGCTGCCCCTGGTGGCTGGGGGGTGGGGATGGTGGTAGACATGGGTTGGGGCCTGGTGGAGGCTGCCCCTGCACTGCTGGGGGGTGGGCTGGTGGGAGACATGGGTGGGGGCCTGGTGGAGGGTGCCCCTGACTTGGGGGGTAGGAGGTGGTGGGAGACATGAGTGGGAGCCTGGTGGAGGCTGCCCCTGGTGGCTGGGGGGGTGGGGGTGGTGGTAGACATGGGTGGGGGCCTGGTGGAGGCTGCCCCTGCACTGCTGGGGGGTGGGGGTGGTGGGAGACATGAGTGGGGGCCTGGTGGAGGCTGACCCTGGTGGCTGGGGGGTGGGGGTAATAGGGGACATGAGTGGGGGCCTGGTGGAGGCTGCCCCTGCACTGCGGGGGGTGGGGGTAATAGGGGACATGAGTGGGGGCCTGGTGGAGGCCGCCCCTGTTGGCTGGGGGGTGGGGGTGGTGGGAGACATGAGTGGGGGCCTGGTGGAGGCTGCCTCTGGTGGCTGTGGGATGGGGGTGGTGGTAGACATGAGTGGGGGCCTGGTGGAGGCTGCCCCTGCACTGCTGGGGGGTGGGGGTGCAGGGGGACATGAGTGGGGGCCTGGTGGAGGCTGCCCCTGGTGGCTGTGGGATGGGGGTGGTGGTAGGCATGAGTGGGGGCCTGGTGGAGGCTGCCCCTGCACTGCTGGGGGGTGGGGGTGCAGGGGGACATGAGTGGGGGCCTGGCGGAGGCTGCCCCTGGTGGCTGGGGGGTGGGGGTGGTGGGAGGCATGAGTGGGGGCCAGGTGGAGGCTGCCCCCTGCATTGCTGGGGGGTGGGGGTGGTGGGAGACATGAGTGGGGGCCTGGTGGAGGCTGCCCCTGGTGGCTGGGGGGTGGGGGTAATAGGCGACATGAGTGGGGGCCTGGTGGAGGCTGCCCCTGCACTGCGGGGGGTGGGGGTAATAGGGGACATGAGTGGGGGCTTGGTGGAGGCTACCCCTGGTGGCTGGGGGGTGGGGGTGGTGGGAGACATGAGTGGGGGCCTGGTGGAGTCTGCCCCTGGTGGTTGGGGGGTGGGGGTGGTGGGAGACAGGAGTGGGGGCCTGGTGGAGGCTGCCCCTGCTGGCTTTGGGATGGGGGTGGTGGGAGACATGACTGGGGGCCTGGTGGAGGCTGCCCCTGCACTGCGGGGGGGGGTGTAATAGGGGACATGAGTGGGGGCTTGGTGGAGGCTGCCCCTGGTGGCTGGGGGGTGGGGGTGGTGGTAGACATGAGTGGGGGCCTGGTGGATGCTGCCCCTGACTGCTGGGGGGTAAGGGGTGGTGGGAGACATGAGTGGGGGCCTGGTGGAGGCTGCCCCTGGTGGCTGTGGGATGGGGGTGGTGGGAGACATGAGTGGGGGCCTGGTGGAGGCTGCCCCTGGTGGCTGTGGGATGGGGTGGTAGTAGACATGAGTGGGGGCCTGGTGGAGGCTGCCCCTGCACTGCTGGGGGGTGGGGGTGCAGGGGGACATGAATGGGTGCCTGGTGGAGGCTGCCCCTGGTGGCTGTGGGATGGGGGTGGTGGTAGACATGAGTGGGGGCCTGGTGGAGGCTGCCCCTGCACTGCTGGGGGGTGGGGGCGCAGGGGGACATGAGTGGGGGCCTGGTGGAGGCTGCCCCTGGTGGCTGGGGGGTGGGGGTGATGGGAGACATGAGTGGGGGCCTTGTGGAGGCTGCCCCTGCACTGCTGGGGGGTGGGGGTGGTGGGAGACATGAGTGGGGGCCTGGTGGAGGCTGCCCCTGGTGGCTGGGGGGTGGGGTAATAGGGGACATGAGTGGGGGCTTGGTGGAGGCTGCCCCTGGTGGCTGTGGGGTGGGGGTGGTGGGAGACATGAGTGGGGGCCAGGTGGAGGCTGCCCCCTGCACTGCTGGGGGGTGGGGGTGGTGGGAGACATGAGTGGGGGCCTGGTGGAGGCTGCACCTGGTGGCTGGGGGGTGGGGGTAATAGGGGACATGAGTGGGGGCCTGGTGGAGGCTGCCCCTGCACTGCGGGGGGTGGGGGTAATAGGGGACATGAGTGGGGGCTTGGTGGAGGCTGCCCCTGGTGGCTGGGGGTGGGGGTGGTGGGAGACATGAGTGGGGGCCTGGTGGAGGCTGCCCCTGGTGGTTGGGGGGTGGGGGTGGTGGGAGACATGAGTGGGGGCCTGGTGGAGGCTGCCCCTGGTGGCTGTGGGATGGGGGTGGTGGGAGACATGAGTGGGGGCCTGGTGGAGGCTGCCCCTGCACTGCGGGGGGGGGTGGGGGTAATAGGGGACATGAGTGGGGGCTTGGTGGAGGCTGCCCCTGGTGGGTGGGGGGTGGGGGTGGTGTGAGACATGAGTGGGGGCCTGGTGGAGGCTGCCCCTGACTGCTGGGGGGTAGGGGGTGGTGGGAGACATGAGTGGGGGCCTGGTGGAGGCTGCCCCTGGTGGCTGTGGGATGGGGGTGGTGGGAGACATGAGTGGGGGCCTAGTGGAGGCTGCCCCTGGTGGCTGTGGGATGGGGTGGTGGTAGACATGAGTGGGGGCCTGGTGGAGGCTGCCCCTGCACTGCTGGGGGGTGGGGGAGCAGGGGGACATGAGTGGGGGCCTGGTGGAGGCTGCCCCTGGTGGCTGTGGGATGGGGGTGGTGGTAGACATGAGTGGGGGCCTGGTGGAGGCTGCCCCTGCAC
The DNA here is from genome assembly GCF_040938575.1 of Ambystoma mexicanum. Classification (NCBI taxonomy): domain Eukaryota; kingdom Metazoa; phylum Chordata; class Amphibia; order Caudata; family Ambystomatidae; genus Ambystoma; species Ambystoma mexicanum. The sequence continues at coordinate 1,030,152,524 of NC_090933.1, read as the reverse complement.
TGCTGGGGGGTGGGGGTGCAGGGGGACATGAGTGGGGGCCTGGTGGAGGCTGCCCCTGGTGGCTGGGGGGTGGGGTGGTGGGAGACATGAGTGGGGGCCTGGTGGAGGCTGCCCCTGCACTGCTGGGGGGTGGGGGTGGTGGGAGACATGAGTGGGGGCCTGGTGGAGGCTGCCCCTGGTGGCTGGGGGGTGGGGGTAATAGGGGACATGAGTGGGGGCCTGGTGGAGGCTGCCCCTGCACTGCGGGGGGGTAGGGGTAATAGGGGACATGAGTGGGGGCTTGGTGGAGGCTGCCCCTGGTGGCTGGGGGGTGGGTGTGCAGGGGGACATGAGTGGGGGCCTGGTGGAGGCTGCCCCTGCACTGCTGGGGGGTGGGGGTGGCGGGAAACATGCATTGTTGATCAGTGGTGCAAGGTGACATGTGGGTTGGCTGGGGGGCATGCCCATGGTGGATGGGCTGCCTGCGGGACATGAGCTGGGGTGCAGGGTAGTCCCCCGTGGTGTGGGCTGCCTGCAGGGGCTGTGGAGGTTGTAGAGCGAACACCTGGGAGTACCCACACGGCCAATTCACGTGTAGTACTCCCCAGAACCCCTGAAATACACGTAACCTGCTGAAATTGCGTGTGGAACTTCCCGCGCACCCCTGCAATACACGTACCCTGCTGAAATCGCATGTGGAACTTCCCGCGCACCCCTGGAATACACGTACCCTGCTCGCACAGGGCCAATCGCGTGTGGAACTTCCCGCGCACCCCTGAAATACACGTACCTTGATGGAATCGCGTGTGGTACTTCCCGCGCACCCCTGGAATACACGTACCCTGCTCGCACAGGGCCAATCGCGTGTGGAACTTCACGCATACCCCTGAAATACACGTACCCAGATGAATTTGCGTGTGATACTTCCCGCGCACCCCTGATGCACACGTACACAGGACAATCACGTGTGGAACTTCCCGCGAACCACTGAAATACACGGTCCCCGCTTGGCGTTTGCTGTTTGCCAGCCCTGTGAACTGGTCCAGGGTTAGCGCAGCCCTTTGCGATTATTTGGGGATTTTGAGGGCTTTTCCTTGCGCGAGGGCTTCTTGGGGGCGTAACTGGCGCTGCTGCAGGGTCGCTGCGCCACGCCGCGCCACGGCTGGTTTTGGATGCGAAAATCCATGAATACGCTGGGCGCGGAAATCAATTTTAGCGCACGCGGCTGGCGCAGACATTCTCACGGGCATGCTGTGCGCCAGTCGCGTGTGCCACTTTTGTGCGAATTTCTATGAATTACCCTGAAAATGGTGATACGAAGTAGGTGGATGCCAAATTATAAATCTCAGATGCAATGGATAGAACAGCTAAAAGGACGCAGGCCTTTTCAGGGCTACTCACCTTCCGGCTGATACTGGCACAGGGAGTATCCATTGATCAGCTGCTCCTGCAGCACACGTCAGGGTCACGGTTTCAACGATGTAGTGTAGAGGAAAGGGCCCTTCCCTCTCCAAGTTCCTGAAGTCAATGGGAGTTGCGGCGCAAACAGGGCTATATCTATCTTACCGGCTATAGTTAAATGAGAAATTACATGTCTGAATGGTCTCAAAGTCAAAAAGCAAATTACACTCTCTAGTGGATACCATTAAACTGGTAACTGATTTAACGGACAGGTCAGTTCATCTGTAGGTCTTAGTGCAAAGTTGACCACATGTCAAGCCTGCATGGGTCTACTTTTCAAGCGTCAGAGGTTGGCCTCACATGGCATCCCATACTCTGGGCACAAGTTACCTCATAAATGCAAACTAACATCTTGAACAGCATACCATTGAGATAGGAAAGATAGACACATAACAACAAGGCATTAATTGTGGCACAATGAAATCAAGGGCCACTGTATGTGCTATGGTCAAACATTTCTACACTGTACACAAGCTTTTAGGCACAAGGATTGTGTCAAATGACCGAGGACTCAGAGATGGAATGTCTTGTGAAGATCATGACAGAGACAACAGCAGAAAAAAACATGCTATAACTGCAACTTGCAAAAAGCTAAATACCAAGGGGTCATCTTCGACTCCACACTCTCCTTCTCTCCTCCCAACTCTGACGTCTCTATGAAGTCACATTACCAGCTGCACTCCTTAGAGGTATTCTTCCTTTCTTCTACTTCCCCCAGGCGCTCACTGTCTCTAGAGCTCTGGTGCTCTCTAGGCTGGATTATTGCAAAAGCCACTTTCTAAATCTGCATGCTTCTACTCTCCGCCCTCTGAAACTCATCCAGAACAGGACTGCAAGACTTGCCCTTGGCCTCAAGCCCAGGGATCGTATCTCTCCAGGACTGAAATCTCTGCACTGGCTCACAGTGGCTGCAAGGATTATATTCAAAACCCTCTCCATTGTCCACAAGGCCTTCTGATGCCTGGGGCCTCAATACCTTCAACTCTCTCTTCCTAAATATTTTCCTTCTCGACCTCTTTGCTCATCCGCCTCCAACTCCGTTAGGGTCAGTCGCTTCTCCTAGCAACAAGTTGGTGGTAGATCTCTTTCTTTGGCTGGGACCTCCCTCTGGAACAGACTCCCTGCCTCCCTGAAACTTGAGGAGAACCATCTCCGGTTCCGGAAGCACCTCAAAACCTTCCTCTTTGCTTCTGCTTTCTCTCCTCCTCTCCCATGGTAGATTCCTGGCCAGCCTCTGATCTCGGGCCCAGGTCCCCTCCCCCGCCAGTTGCACACCTGCACTGCCTCCCTGGCAACCCCTGAACTTGGGGACTGTTTCTGTATCCCTATAGCCCCCCACCAGCACTTGACACCTGATGTCTGCACTTATCCTTGCACTTGCCACCAGCTGGCCCTACTTCTCTTATTGTTTTATTTATTCCATTACCCCTTGTACTACACTGTCCCCACCTACCTCCCACTCCGCATTTCTCATCCTCCCCCTTCCTGTGCACTTGCACGATCTTAATGACACTTGGCCTAGTGGGATCGCAGTCTCGGTCTTCCCTCTGTTCCCTGTCTCTTGTCGCGTCGCGCCTTGAAACACTTGTGTATAGGCGCGTTATAAATGCCATATCGCATCATATCAAATACACAGTCCGAAATGGATGCTTATTCTACTCTAAATGCTTTTTGGAAGTTTGTCTGCATTGTGAATTTGAGGTGTTTAAGAACAGACTAAATCAGTGACTCTCCCCCTGAAGTGCTCCTGAAATAAACAGTTAAGAGGTTTAGCAATTATTGTATAGAACTCCAGAAAGGCAAATTATTTGTTATTCCTATTCTTTCTTATGTAGGTCACGGCTTAAAGTGGTACACTTGTGGAACCCACAGGTGCAATCCCTGGCGACCCCTAAATGAAGTCACTGCCCATGCATACTTGCTGTTGGGCATCAGTAACTGGCATACTAGCAGCAATTGGGCCAACCTTTTAGAAAGCTCCCTACCCTATTTGTTCCATAAAAAATGTTATCCCGTTTTTAGGTTGGCAATCCTACTGCAAAGAGGCTAGCAGTCTACAAATTGGAAGATACCTGCCTGACTATATCAGAAAGGTGGCTCCCAAAGTTATTCTTACATTCTCATTGGCCTGGTTTGGAATTAAAACAGGATACCCTTTGAAGGTAAACAAACCATTCAACATCTATGTGTGGTTTGATAAAATGGCCTACGGAAAGGTTCAGTAATAAAGTGAGCACGCTCATTTGATGTGTTTAGGCCTCATTGGCAGAGTGTAAATTCTACAGTTTTTCAGCTGGAGGAAAGAAGCTTTAAAGTCACCACTCAACCAGCTTCATTCCAGATTTATTCCGGCAGAAAGAAAAAAACTCACCTTTCCTTTGAGACCCTGGTCAGGGTCCCACAGCACCTCAGGAACAAAAGAAGCTGCCTCTGGCTCTCCCTGTAATCTCAATCTGCTTCAAGGTCTTGAGAGCTATGTAGGACTGAGCATCACTTGCCTGTCAGAAGCTTCTTTGAGCCAAGTGTAGTTGCCACTTCTTGAATTGCACAACGTTGCTGAATCCTGTTGCACCAGTTCAACTACCTGAAGCCCAATACAATGCACCAGAAAGCACCCAGAAGCCAGGTTCAACACTATTAAATACCAGACAGAAGACAGTAAGGTATCCACAGTGATTTCCATCCCCTGGCCTTATTCTATGAGCTCTACTGACAGTTAAGACTGCCCTCCTTACCATTCATCTAAATTAATAATTGCTGAAAGAACAATTGCCTGTATAGCCCAGATTTCATACCCAGAGTCCCCCTTTCAGACAACAGTCTGCACCTTCTGTGTATTTAATCGTATGGGTGTGTTTTTAGTGCTTTCATTACTCTGTTGTGTTATTTTGACATTTATTTTATTTTGGTACCACAGTACTATTGTCGGTTTTGATGTTTGTTCTTTGGATGCCTCTTGAGGTAGATAGCCTGCCCTCGAGCCATGCTACCAGAAATAGGTGAAGCAGGGATGCGATTCATTTTGTGCCTTGTTCACCTTTATGATTGAGATCACTGCTGGTTTAGTAGTGATGTGAGGCTATGTAGGCATTTAGAATTCGCTGCTCATCCATGTACTCCTGCAAATCAGTAGTCATTTCGTCAAAAAGACCTTTATTTATTTATGTATTATTTATTAGCATTTATAAAGCGTGCAGCAGGCCTTAGGCATTGTGGTGCTGTTAGTGTGTGTCTTGCTGTTTACAGAGGATATAAAGTTTAGTGGTTACATAGGATGCAGAAACATTTAGTTACATGATATGCTGTGTAGTGGAGTGTATAGGAAGAACATAGGATGGATAGGAACAGACCTGGGATTCAGTGGCGGGGAGGGTGGTGAAGGGGGAAAGGTAGGTGGGGAAGCAAATGAACCTTCTACAGAGCCACCTTACTGCGAGGAGTGGGGGTATCCTTTCCGGCTTTTCTCTGGCTCCCAGGTAGCACTAATGTACAGGGCCTGAGTGCGCACAATGCAAACATGTGCACAGAGAACATAATTCATCCTTGCATGGGACACGGCCTCATGCTAATGAAGGAATAAACACCCATAGAGGTATCAAACCCTGCCGTGCAAAGGCTACTATGCCATGCACGCAGAGCGTGCATATTCCTACAATGAGGGCCCGTCCATGAACTAATTCCTGTGCCTCTCTATCTGTCCTACAAAAGTACTTTGAGCGTTGGCCCCTATGGCACACTGCCTACCATGGAAAAATGTCGGATTGCTGTACAGAAATCAATAGATTCATTGGTCCAGACTTGAAATCCCAGATGGCAAGCTTAATGAAAGAGATGCTGAAAGGAGACTTAATACCTATAAAACAGTAATTAAAGATGCATATTTGAGATATGCTACTTTGTCTAACATACTGGTCTATAACACAAAGAACGCATCAAATACCAGGAGACTCTCTTAACCTAGAGCAACCAAACTAACATCTCATACATTTTAAAAGAATTGAGAAACAGCACTACAAGTCAGACCGTTTTTCTTAATTTTATTTTAAAACTCTTCAAACGTTACTCATAAAAAACGTAACAAAGATCGCTGTTGGAGTATCAGATACGAGTTCGACGGCACCATCATGGGGGTTTGTCCCAATGGCTTCAAAATCTAATCCACTGACCACCCGAGTAAACTCACTGGATCCCCATGAAATCTTTGCCCATAAGCAACTCTCACACCATTGCCTTTGCTGTGCAACACATGTGTTTGCATCATCACATCTGCAGTGTCAACATCAGCCGTTGCTGTTTCACTATTGACCAGGCCTTTGCTGTTCATGTCAATGGAACAAGCACCCATTAAACAATTGCAGAATTATGCATGTTATGCATATTCGAATTATGCATAATCGGATAACGATTTTGAAGCAAGGAGGGCATGTTTTGTTCCCATGCAAAGGAATGGAATCATTGATCATAAACATTCTGGATGACCTAAGATTTGATGTGGATGTCGATAGTGTCGAAGTGATAATTTCTTTTAGATGTTAGCACCTTAACACTTTCCACCAAACGGTTCTCCTAAACATGCTGGCCCAGGAGGATGCACAGTATGCTGCTATGTATACAAGAGGGCAGGTTCTTTCTAAAATAAATAGAGCATGGCAACTTATATCTGTGAACGTCAGGAAAAGATAGGTTACATTTTGAGCAATGAACTGAGCAAAAGAGTTTATTACATTTGTCTTTTTCAAGACAAATGGAAAGCTTCATAGCATGACCACATTCCCAAACAACCAATCTCCCTCTGTCCTCCAAACCTGCTCCATAAATCACTTACAGACAGCTGACCGCAAAATGCCACTAAGGCACTCAACAGGCCTTCTGGCACACTATTCCCACGTTCTTTACAACAATAATGGCCATTGTCTCGAGGGCTTTGTCGGCTCTCTCCGTCCATGTCCATAGGGCATCACCCAATTGACTACTTCTAGGTGAAAACATGGCTACTGCCTATTCCTAGTCACATTCTCCACAGGCGAGGAGCATAGGACATCCACCCCTCTGAAGATACCGGTACCAATGAACTGTCCTTTGATGGGGCCGGTTTAGACCAGTGCGATCCCTTTTCCCAGAGCATATGGCCTTGCCCCAGTAATCTGGGGTAACAAATGTCAATTCTGATTACATTTGATCATGCATAGTCCAGATTATGGCAATCAGCAGTACCATAAGCCAATAGAAACGGGGACATCACAATGGGAGTGTGATGGGATTTAAGGAAAAATAATTAACACTGAGATAGGGGCTATGCCAGTGACATCATAAATGAAAAAATCTTTTCTCATTATCTGCCATGAATACCCTGATCCAACCCTTTACTTTCATCACCCTACTGCACCCAAATTGAATGTAGGCTTTAAAAAAAATATCAGTATTTTTAATTCACCCATGGCACTGCGAGCGTCCACATATCTCCCTGTTTCGATTGGACTCATGATGGCCGCCACATGTGGCTCAAGTTGGCTCTGATTATTGTCCTTGCTGTTGAATATATTTTCCACCATGCATTTAGGGTCCATTTTGACACATTCAATATATGTATTTGTATTTTATTGTTTATATAGCGCTTTAATCCAAAGCACTTTACAGTTTAACAACACTGAACATTAAACATGGAACATAGAAGCAATAACAGTATATATGAGACAAACCAGAAAAACAACATGTGGACAAATTTGCATTTGAGGAGGAAGAAGAAAGGAGAGGGAGGGGAAGGAGAAAAGGGAGAGAGTGTAGGGAGTAGTGGGAGTAGGAGGGAGGATGGATTTCATGGGGAGACAGGGAAGATAAAGGAATGAGGAAGAGGGTATTGGAAGGAGAGAGAAAAGGTGTCAGGGAGGGGAGTGGAGAAGGAGTGCTTTCAAGGAGGAATACGTGGAAGTGGAGCGGATAGTGAAAGGAATGGAGTTCCAATGTAGGGGGGCAAAGAGCTCAAAGGAGCAGAAACGAGAGCAGGCACAAGGTGGTGGGGGGGTGGAAAGTAGGAAGAGATCAGCAGAGCAAAGAGAGCGAGAGGGAGTATAGAATGAGAGAAGAGAGGACAGGTAAGGAGGGGCGAGGTCATAAAGAGATTTAAAGACAAGACAAAGGAAGTGAAATTTAAGTTGGGAATGGAAAGGAAGCCAGCCTAGGTTGGAAAGTGAGTTGGAGATGGAATCATGGGTAGAGAGAAGACAGAGGGTACGAATGGCAGAGTGGTAGAGGGATTTAAGGGGGGGCAAGATGGGAGTCAGGGAGACCGAAAAAGAGAGAAGAACAGTCGAAAAGGCGAGCTGGGGGTCGCGTAACTACAGGCATCCTGATGACAGACAGCATTCAATCATACTGCATACATCATAATCCCCATTAGAGGTATTTATACAAACTGGCCTTTAACAATTGATGAAAGGATGGCCTAGTGCCAAGAGATGTGACCTCAGGCAATGGGTGCATATCCATCTCTAGGGACAGTATTGAAAAATATGGTTGTGATGTGTGATCATCCAGGACTGGAGCCCCAAAATCTAATCAGCTGCTGGAGCGGTCATGCTGAAGTGCTTACATGCAAAATTCATCTAGTGCAACTCATAGATTTACCTGAGGTGCTACGAAGCCTGATGCGACATCTACACGGCACCCGGAGTTAATCTGATCTGGAATTGCCCGCCGATTGCTGCCATCACTACTGAGCCCCTTTCATCCTCCTGAGCACGTGGAGCGCTGAATCTGTTGCTGCCCGTGCCCTTGCTTGGTTTTCACATTCATTGCCCGGCATCTTAAGATGGCTGCTGCACCGTGGATGTGTTAGTATTTCATCGTGCAACATTTGTTTATTAGGTTGCCAAGCAACTGACACCACCTGACGCTGATGACAGGCTTTTAAAGATCCTCTGGCGGAAGCTGGCCAATGTTGAAGGCCAGTTAAAGGCCCTGTCCTGAGCATGTCGAAGCCTGAGCACCAGAGAATTGGGCCGGTCACGCTGCCTGATCTGCCATCATCAATTTCTACCCTGCAATCACCAGAACTATCTCTCATGGGACACTGCCCTTACTACCAGCCAGAGACATCCGCGGTAAGACTATTAACATATTGTAGTAAGAAATTAATTCTTGCAATTACCTGTGAACACACCATTGAGCCCAAACCAGATCCTACTTCCTGGCACTGGTGTTCTACCACGCACGTACCCACCTATCATCTTGCCAAATTCTCACTCCCTGCCACTATGAACATTTTAAATGGTTCTGAATCCCTATGAGCCCTACGTATCACTGCCATGAACACCTGAGCTCATATTCTGCTAAGCCATCTCCGTTATCTAACCTACCTCCCTAGCAAGCAGATTCCAAACCACACCTCAGCCGCATGCAACCTCATGTGAGCTTTATAGCCTGGCACAAATCCCACGTCTGCAGTGTGGTAACACTCATATTCTAGCCCATGCTAATCTATACTACTGTAAGCACCTTGCGCTTGTTACACGTACCACTGTGTTCTATGCAGATATTCTCATGTTGGCCATGCCTATATCCTGCTGTTTTAATTTTTTGCCAATTTGTATTACTGTAAGTACCCTACGTGGGCGCATTTATTACTGTGCTCTATGCAGACATTCTCATTTTGCCTATGCCTACATCCTGCCATTTTTATTCTTTGCCAATTTGTATTACTGTTAACACCTGCACAGGGGCACGTATTACTGTGTTCTATGCTCATAGTGGTATTTGCCCATGCCTATATCCTGTCATTCTATTTTATATGTGTTGCGTGCTCGAGCTAGCACTTACATTTTAGCCTGTGTGTTCATTACCAGTAAGCACCTTGTGTCCGGCGCATGTACCACTGAGCTCTAGTCTGATTGTCACATTCTGCTTACTACCAGAACAACCAACCATGCCTATGTACAAGGCTAGCTCCCTCTTGCAGAAGTGGTCCCCACTGTCCTACCCTACCAGCCTTCCTGCTCCTACAAACCATAGACTTAAGCCTTTGCAAGATGGAGCCTATCACTACCACGGTACCAGACCATGCCCTTTATACCAAAAATACTGTCTCACTATCCATGAGGACTGCCCTACCTCGCATTGATCCTAAAGCACCCACACTCTTTTTGCCTCTGTTAACCCTTCAACCTTATAATTCCTCTACACCTACAAATGACTCCATAACCCTCTCACCACACTTATGGATCCAACAATATGCATCCAAACCTACACCTAATCAACCTTGCACCATAACCACTAGAAATCTCAGTCTAGGATCTAAACTGCAGCTTTGATTTCACACTACCACCACACCATCAACCAAGCCTAACACCGCAATTATTAAAACATTGAAAACAAATGAGACTATCACAAACCTTGGCTCTTTCCCCTCTAAGACCTTAACCAGACCAAAGAAGCCTAACAACACCTATCCAATCAATGCTAGATCACTAATAGCACACACCCTAGATGTGGCGGACCTCATCACCACCAACCAACTTGACTTCTTAGCCATTACAGAGACTTGGCTGCATGCCGCAGTAGGTCCATCACTGACACTAGCCATCCCAGACAACTATATGATTACCAGACTACAGAGTGAAACATCCAAAAGTGGCAGCATCACCATCATCAGCAAGACTGCCCTTGGACTGAGAACCTTACCACACCACCCACTCACATCTGCTGAACTCCTCTCTTTAAAAATCCCTCTTTCAGCCTCTCGCACACTAAAGATCCACCTGGTCTGCAGACCTCCTGCACCTACATCCTCCTTTGAAGACGATATGCTTCAACTCTTGACCACCAACTCTAAACCTAACTCCCAAATTTTACGACTATGCTATCTCAATCTTGGCTACCTAGACACCAAGGACACAACTGCCACCACCGTAGCCAACTCTATCTCAGAGCTAGGATTCTCCCACCGCATTACCAAACCCACCCACAACAAAGGCAGAATCCTCCATTGGATTGCCAACCTTAATTGTGAAACTAACATCATCTCCAACACACCTTGCGCTTGGACAGACCATCACTCGATAATGTTCACTGTACAATCATGTACACAACCGAACACTGCCAGAGCCATAGCCCTACCAGCTCCAACAAGAAAGAACAAAAACATTACATTAAAAAATATACTCCCTCTCCTAAAACCTATTCTAAATTACTCAAACACTGACCATGCACCTTTGTGAACCTTTATAACCAGACGCTGCACAAAGCCATTGATACCATTGCCCCTCTAAAATCTAGAAGAAGCTAAGCCTCAGGCGCACCTTAACAACTGGTTCACCCCCAGCCTTAAATTCTTATGAGATAACAAAAGAAAGGCTGACACAGACTGGAAAAATCATCCTTCTACATCCAACAGAGATACCTTCCTAAAAAATGCAAAGGAATACACGTTGGCTATTATACAAACTAAACGTGCCTCTTTCAACCTTAGAAAAACTAACGCCAAATCTGGCGCCAAAGAATTATTCAAAATTCTTAAAGAGTTAGAATCACCCATCCCTGCTATTGACACATGCAATAGAGATAAGACCTGGTGCTCTAAAATACAAGCAGCCCTTCTAGACAAAATATCTTTGCTTCAGACCAAAATAGAAACAAAAAAGCCTTAAAGCTCAGTAGGAAAACCTTGTGTCCCTTTCAAATTCTCACCGCTATCCATCCTGGAAGTGGAAAACATAATCCTCGGCCTTAAACCATCTCCATGCCAAGGCGACGTGTGGCCTGCAACTGTCATTAAAGAGGCAGTGTCAATCTGGGGAGGGGGACAAGACAGGGCTGCCCGTTGTCGGCCATGGTTTTTGCTATCGCCATCGAACCACTGGCAATCCTCTTGCGAAACACGCCAACCTGGGAAGGCTTCCGTTGGTCCGAGACCTGGGAAGACAGAATATCTCTATATGCAGACAACCTTCTCATATATCTGAAAGACCCAAGCAATGCCTGTCCCAGAGTCATGCACCTGTTAGAGCAATACGAGGCATTCAGCGGATTGCGAGTGAACTGGTCCAAATCCATCCTCTTCCCGCTAGGGGACACCTCGTCGGCAAACTTGACGTATGGCCCTTACCAGATCGAAAGAGAACAGTTCAAGTATCTGGGGATACGAATCACGAAGCAGTTGACTGAATTCCTCAACCCTGAATCTCTCCCCCTTCATAATAAGATTTGCAGAAGATACTCGCCATTGGATCGCCTTGCCATTAACGCTGATGGCAGAGCGGCCCTGTTCAAAATGATTGCCCTTCCTAAATTCTTATATATCCTGCAAAATGCGCCATTATACATTCACCAGCGAGAATTTCACAAAATAGAGTGCACCCTTCGGAAGCTGCTATGGGGGGGGACACCCACGAATTCCTCTCTCGCCACGCTCCAAAGGTCTATCTGGGAAGGAGGCATTGGACTGCCCAGGATACAGTCATATTACTGGGCCAGCCAGATGGCGGTAGTAAATGATGTGCTCCACGGAGACAGAAGCCTCCCACATATCAAAGGTCTTATCTGTAATGCCACGACCACGTCTCTAGAGCATCTGAATGGAGGCCTGAACCGCACATCACACACGGATATGGCAACGCATATAGTGAGAATATGGAAAGATACACATCAGTACCTGGGATGGGGCGGGAAGCTAATGCTGGCACAACCCCTATGGAACAACTGCAACCTTCCCGAAATAAGAAAGCTGCCCAGATGGCCTGAGTGTGCCCAGCGAGGAATCGCCAGTATAGGAGATGTGGTTCACAAGGACAACCTGGTACCATTCGAGACATTGCATGAAAAGTTCTCCCTCCCAGACACAGAGAGATACCACTATATGCAGCTGAAACACGCTTGGATGACCCACAGACTCATAACACGAGACATGCCAGAAAGCTCCCCATTGGAGAGAAACATAGTTTTGGACCGGGTGGACCGGAAAGTCACCTCTACCATGTACAATGTGATAACATCCTTTGCGACACCGGAACTAACTAGCTTGAAGGCAAAGTGGGAACGGGATGTGGGTCCCCTTCAACCGGAGGACTGGGTGGAGGCCCTGATGTACCCGCAAGAAATGACCATTTCCTCCAGACTTAGACTGGTCCAACTGAAGATCCTGCACCGCACCTATTACCCAAGAGTGGCTCTCTTCCGCTGGGGCAAATCCTCGGATGCACGATGCCTACGCTGCAAAAGTGAGGAAGGTCCCTTTTTCCATATTTTGTGGGAATGTAGTAGGATACAAAGGCTCTGGCAGAGATGATGTGACAAACTGTCTAGCATTATAGATAAAGAGATACAGAGATGCCCAAAACCCCTTCTCCTGGGGATCTCCAGTGACACTGACACTGACCTTTCCCGTTATGAGAAGTTGCTCTGATCGACTGCGGTAGCAGTTCTCAGGCGGAACATTGCGCAACTGTGGGGATCGGAACGTACGCCAAGCTTTGAACAGTGGGTCACGGATGTGGACATATGTGCTATAATGGAACATAGAGTGTACGCGGCGAGGGGTTGCCCGCAGAAAGCAGACAAAATATGGAGAAGATGGGAAGAGGCTAGCTAAAGGACAAGATTGGCTCCACAGCCTCTGTGACTGAGAGTTGCTCCGGGAGAGTGGGGGAGATGCCTCTGCCGAGAATATGCTATGCCACGAGATCATCTGTTGTCAAGTTGACGGTCTGTCGGACCATGGTCCTGGAAGTTGTGTTTTTGTATTGTTTTTTGTATGGTTTTTTTTTGTTTCTTGATTGATTGTCTTCCTCTCTCTACATTCTATCACATGTACCTGGAAATGTAGATTTTGCATATGTTCCTCCCCCCTCCTGCCCACCCCTCTCCTTCCCTTCCGCTATTGCCCCAAACGTTCCCCTCCTTCCCCACGTCCCTACCCGCTACTGCAGAGAGATAAGTGTAATGTTGTTTTATGTTTAAAATCAATAAAAACTTTGATAACAAAAAAATTAAAGAGGCAGTGAAAGACCTGGCACCTGCCATCACGTCCTTCATAAATTCCTCTTTTGAAACCAGTATAGTCCCTACCAATTTAAAAGAAGCTTGGGTGCTTCCAATACTGAAAAAGCCTAACCTAGACCCAGATATCCCCACCAATTATAGGCCCATCACCACAGTGCCATTCCTTGAAAATTCTAGACAGGGCAGCCTACTTGCAAATACAGGCTCATCTTGAAACAAATAACCTTCTTGGCCTCAGACAATCGGGATTCAGACCCAGACACAGAACAGAAACCACATTAATAGACCTTAGAATGCAAATTGATGATTAAAAAGATAAAGGCAACATAACACTCCTCCTACTGTTAGATGTATCAACTGCGTTTGACCTTGTCACCCACAAAGTGTTTTGTAACCATCTCACCTACTCAGCCCATTAATCAAAGAAAGCCACTGCCTGGATACAGTCATTTCTAGACAAAAGGACAATGAGAGTCTTCTCTCCTACAGTGAAGGCCGACCCAACTCCAGTAACTTGTGTGGTACCACAAAGTTCCTGTGTTTTGCCGACACTTTATAATATATTTACCATGCCACTATTCAATGATTTGGATCACCTGGGTGTCACCTACACCAGCTATGCAGACGATACCCAGGTCCTCATCCCGATCTCTGGCAACTACGAAAAGGAATACACATCACTGAGCAAAATGTATCTCATCATTCAGGCATGGATGGCCACACATGGCCTCTGCCTCAATGATAAGAAGACTGAACTTCCACTAACCGGCTCCCAAGTCAACCTAAACAAACCAGACACTTCCTTTAAATCATTCACCAAGACGGCATAATCATCCCAGTCTCCAAATCCGTCAAGACACTTGGCATCTACCTTGACTCCACCCTAACCCTGACAACACAAGTGAATACCACAGCCTCAGCTACAGCATACACTTGTAAATTAACACACTTGTGTAGACCATTCCTCTCACCAGCAAGTTGTTCCACTTTAGCTAGAGCGCTTATGCTATCCAAATTGGATTACTGTAATGCACTCTACTTAAGCACTACAGGTCCTTCAAAACAACGCCCTCAGAGCGGTCTTCAACATACCTAGATCGCACCATATCTCTGAAACTAGACGCAACTCCCGCTGGATGTCTAATACAAGCAGAATCTTACTCAAAACCCTGACGCTCACGCACAAATGCTTATCCAATTCTGCACCCAATTACCTGGTATGCAAATTCACAAAAAAGGCAATCCAACCGACACACTAGATCAGCGCAACTGAAATGTCTCTCAATCCCGAGGTTCAACCGACAAAAAGCTGGAGGCAGCATCTTCCTTGTCCTCGCCTCCAAGTTATGCATTTCCATACCTACCAACCTAAGAATAGAACCATCATTCACAACATTCAGATCGAAAACTAAAAGCTGGCTTTCCTCCCAGCAAACTTGCTAGCCTCAACTCCAGCTTCCCTTAACTGTCCATATTACTGTATATTTGATGCAACTTGTTTACAAACGCCCTTCCAGTACTGTATATACTGTTGATTGCTTTACTCCTATGTATGTACCTTTCCAATGCTTCTATTTTTCTACTGTGTAAATTACTGTATATAGTGTTGCTTCCACTCATATGTGTGTACCCATAACTTGCAACTTTACTCCAATGTTACCTACATAATGCACCCAGATGCATGAGTGTTAGGCAGAAACCTGTGCAGTTCCCTCTGGGACCACTGCAAAAAGTTTAAGTCTACAGGAGTTAGCTGTAAACCCAATTGGTAGCAGTCTGTACCACCCAGATTTACCTGGTAGCTGTGGCGGAGCAGCCAGACTTCTCTCAAGATGAGTTAGGCAGTATTTAGAGTATGCAAAATAGGGCAATTTACACAGTAGAACAAGCAGACACGGATCAGAACTTGGGTGTAAAGATATATAATTATTTATTTAAAAACACATCTATGAAAAACACACTGGCACTAATATGGCAAACAAATTCAATCACAATTACTATAAGTAGATATCAATCCCATAACTATTTTTCGACAAGTCTAGGTTCAACGGCACGACTTATTTGCAGACAGAGGTGAATGCTTTAACCTAGATGGCACTCTAATATTTGTTAGAAAGGGAGAGAAAAGGCAGGGTATGAAACCACCTCAGTACCAACACTTTTACGAAGCAAATGCAAGGCAAGCAAGGCAAGGTCTACTGTAGATCACAAAGTTCAGAAGCCAGGCCCACTCGGAGAGAGGCAAGGCGGTATGTCCCAAAAAGTATCACAGTGGAAATGCACTTCAAGTCTTTGTAGCAAAATGTCACGGAAAGGTTGGACCAGTTTTAGAACAAAAGTTAAGAAGGTCTGGCGGCGACCCAGTGGAAAGGTAAGGATTTAAGACACCTCACGCTAACCGTCACAAGGGAAGCCAGGCGGACACAGTACCTTGTAAGTGAAGAGACAGCTCTGGCGGGGGCAGTTGTTCCTGGTGGTGGATGCAAGTCGGGACTTTGCCAGAAGAAGAGATGATCTCGTCGTAGAGGAAAGCGAAGATCGTTGCACCACCAGGGAAGAGACCAGCCGTGGAGTGCTCCGTCACAAGGCACCACCTTTTGGTCGTGGTACTGTGGTTAGTGGCTATCCGGTTGCCGGGGGGGTCAGCACGGGCAATTCGACCACTAGACGTCCTGGAAGCGAAGAAAAAGCAAGGGACCGGTTGTTCCCACCAGTCAAGGGAAGAAGACTCTCCGGCAGGGAGATCTCCTCTGTCGTTGGGAAGTGGTGAGTCGGTTCAGCAGGGCTCCACCGGAGGTGTCGTCGTTGCAGGTCGCCTCAGCTTTACCCTCTTCGGATTCTTAGGTCCTGTGGCGACTTCTCAAATCCCAGTCCCAAAAGCCCTGCTTTTATGCAGAAAACCCCCATTCATTCAGCCTAGCTGTCACTCAAACATGCTAAGTGGTGAGCGGGGCGGCTCACCACTTGGGCCAATCACACCAGAGTGCGACTTGAGTTGGCAAGGCAACTCAGTCCAGGGTGCCTAAACCCCCTCCCGCACCCCTGTGGTACCCAAACAGAATGGCACCACTCTGGAGGGCTTCTGTGCAGAAGCCCGCCAAAAGTGGAACAAAGGGCTCAACCTTTGGTTCGGAGTTACAGAGGCGAACACATACGCCATTTTTAAAAACCGAGTTCTGGCAGAAAATACCAACCTGTGAATTTATTTAAGATAAATAAACCGGCGGTATGTTAGAGACTAATGTGAAAAAGTATTAGCCTCGAACAACTGGAAGAATCCCATAGGAATATATTTGCGGTCGAATATAAAAAGTAGTATCCACTGCCACCAGCCAAAACTCAACGAGGGGGGACGGGACAGTGCCCCCTCGAACAACAGACCCAGGGGTAATCGAATTACCCCTACCAGTACATCCACAATAGGATGGTTTGTACTGGTTCTGTTAGTAAATTTAGGTCTAGTAAAGCCAATGGTGACTTTACATGCCGTGGGAGACAGTAGTCAGTCCCAGGGTATGCAGTCTATGGTGGGGATCACCTTAAGACACCCCAGTGTTACGGCACGGAGGGTGCGGTGTAACACACATAGCAAAACACATAAGGCGCTATGGAGTAAAAGACCCGACAGCCCATAGAACACATTGACATTCAAAGAAATCATCCACAAATCATGTCCAAGAGTGGGAGAAAAGAGTCTCACTCTTGGCAGGATGAAAAAACAAACTTCAGAAATCCAGCAAAGCTGCTGGGGGACTCACTAGATTAGGAAATTCAGCCTAAACAGAAAATTCTCCCTAACACTCGCCCCCCCCCCCCCCCCCCAGACTAAGGGACAGGAGGATTTAATCCACTCCTGGATGAATCTCATACCTGTAGTCGATGATATACATCCTAGAGAGACCATCAGCATTTTGGTGGTGACACCCTGACCTGTGCTCAATGGTGAAATCAAACCCTTGCAGGCAGATTGACCATCTCAGTAGTTTTGGGTTTTCCCCTTTCATTTGCATTAACCATCTCAAGGGTTGGTGGTCAGTCTGAATAACAAAAATAGAACCATACAAGTATGGCCTAAACTTCTTCAGAGCCCACACGATAGCAAAGCATTCTCTTTCGATTGTTGCCCACCTTGTTTCAGGATCCTTCAGCTTGCGGCTGATGAAGCAAACGGGGTGCTCCCTACCTTTCCCATCCAGTTGACTGAGTACTGCACCTTTTCCTACATTTGAAGCATCTGTCTGCACAATGCAAGTTTAGTGGTAATCAGGAGCTCCGAGTACTGGGGCTTGGCAAAGAGCCTTTTTCAGGTTTTCAAAGGCCTGATTGCACTCCTCATTCCATCTAACCTTTTTAGGGAATTTTGGAGAGGAGATGACATTCAGAGGAGAAGCTATGGTCCCATAGTTCTCAATGAAATTCCTGTAATACCCGGTGAGACCTAGAAAGGCCCTCACCTGGGTCTGAGTAGAAGGTGTTGTCCAATTTTGCACAGCTTCAATCTTACTGAGCAAAGGCCTTATTTCTCCACCTCCTACCTCATGTCCAAGATAGACTACGTTACTCTGTCCAATTTGGCATTTACTCGCCTTGATGGTCAGATTGGCTCGTCCAAGAGCCTGCAAAACATCTCTTAGGTGGGTTACATGTTCTTCCCAGGAATTGCTGAACACTGCTATGTCATCCAAGTATGCCATGCAGAAGTCCTCCATCCCATTCAGAACCTGGTTTACCACCGTTGAAATGTAGCAGGTGCATTTTTCAATCCAAAAGGCATTACCTTAAACTGGTATAAGCCAACTGGGGTAGAAAATGCAGTTTTCTCCTTGGCATGGTCTGTCAGGGCTATTTGCCAATAGCCTGACGTCAAGTCAAATGTGCTGAGGAACTTGGCTGAACCAAGTCTATCCACCAACTCATCTGTTCTTGGCTAAGGGTGGGCATCAGTCTTGGTGCCTGCATTAAGAGCTCTATAGTCTACACAGAATCTAAGTTCTTTAGATCCGGCCTTTGGTACTAACACAACTGGGCTAGACCATGGACTAGTAGAGGGCTCTATTACCCCGAGATCAAGCATCTTGCTGACCTCACCTTTGATGTGGGTTCGTACATTTTCTGACATTCTGTACCCTCTGCTTTTGACTGGCAGACAGTCACCAGTGATTATGTCATGCTGGCCCCAAGGGGTCAAGCCTGGTGAAAGTGAGAACAGAGAGGCAAACTGATTTAGCATAGATTTGCACTCTTCTTGTTGCTCAGGTGTCAGATTTGAAGAGAGATTTACTCCTTCAATATTTTCGTCTAAAGGTTAGCCTCTGAGGAGATCAGGAAGAGGTTCACTCTCTTCTTCTTCCTCGGATGATGCTAGCAGCAACGCTCCTACATCAGGTCTTGAGACATAAGCTTTGAGTCGGTTGGTGTGGAAGACTGTTGGAGCCTCCTTGGGATAGCCCAAGTCCACCAGATAGTTGACCTCTCCGAGTTTACCCACAACTCTGAAGGGTGCCATCCATTTGTCTTGCAAGGCCCTCTGCCTTGTTGGGATCATAACGAGAACTAGCTGGTCTTGAGTGAACTCAACCATGTTAGCCTTTTGACCATGCCAGTGCTTGACCAAGGCTTGTCCAGCTTTCAAGTTATCACTTGCTTCCGCCATCATGTGTGACATTCTCCTCCGGAGACCTATCACGTAGTCAGTCACTCTGACTGGTTTTGGGGACGGAGCACTCTCCAACCCCTCCTTAATCAGGGCCAATGGACCTCTGACGGGATGACCATAGAGAAGCTCAAAGGGAGAATAACCTACTCCCTCCTGAGGGACTTCTCTATAAGCAAAGAGAAGGCATGGCAGTAGAAGATCCCACTTTCGTTTAAGGGGGTCCTCTAAAGCACCTATAATGCTCTTCATGGTTCGGTTGAACCTTTCTACCAACACATTGGTTTGTGGGTGGTAAGCTGTTGAGAACTTGTAAGTAACTCCACAGGTTTTCCACATGGCTTTCATGTAGTGGGACATAAAATTTGACCCCCTGTCAGAGATTACTTCCTTAGGAAACCCGACCCTGGTAAAAATACCAAGGAGGGCCTTAGCCACGGCCGGAGCCGTAACAGTCCTCATAGGAATGGCCTCAGGATACCTAGTAGCATGGTCTACTACAACAAGTATAAACCTGTTGCCTGAGGAGGTTGGAGGATCAAGGGGACCAACAATGTCAATCCCTACTCTCTCAAATGGGACTCCCACAACTGGGAGAGGCACTAAAGGTGCCACATTCTTGGCACCAACCTTACCAGAGTTCTGGCAGGTTTGGCAGCTCCTGCAGTGTTTTTCTACTTCGGCCCCAATCTTTGGCCAATAAAAGTAGAGAGAGAGCCTTTCCTTAGTCTTCTTGAAACTCAAGTGACCAGCCAAAGGAATCTCGTGGGCTAACTGCAAGAACTGTTGTCTGTTCTCTTGGGTACCACAAGTCGTTTGTAGTCTCCAGGTGCAGACTCGGTCGGTTCACTGTAGAAGAGGCCATCTTCCCAGTGTAACCTGTATTTCCCAGGCTCTTGCCCTTCAGACTGAGCTTCTGCCTGGTGGCGAAGACCTTCCAGAGTTGGACATTCTCTCTGTCCCTTACTGAAGTCCGCCCTGTTGGGTCCACCTTCTGCCAGTAAAGACTGCAGCTCAGAATGGTCAACAGGATCCAGATCTCCAATGAGTTCCTGGCCTTCCATTAGCTCTTCCTCAGAGTCTAATTCTACCACACAGGGTTGTACCACCCTCTCAGCCTCAGCTGGAGGGGGAGTTACGGGTGTAACTTTGGACAACCGAGGGGAAGTCCTTGTTGGAAGCACTGAAATGCTGGCTGCTGGTTTCGGTATAGAAGTTTTAGGTTTCCCTTTCGCTTCTGATTTCTTTGAGACAGCAGCTGACAATTCCAGTGGAGCAGGAGTGATATCTTTCTTCATCATCTCCTGGGGAGTACCTCTCATGGTTCTCTCCCTTGCAGGTCTGGTTAGCTCCTGTAACCATTTACTAGGAGGTCTGGGGGTATGAGACACAACTCCGAGAGTTTTTAAATCGTTACCCAACAGAACTCGTCCTGGTACCTCACTCTGTATGCTGACAGGTATCTTCACAGTCATGTCATTACACTGGATGAGAACTGGTAATTGGGGAAGCATCTGCACAGGCCCTCCAGCTAACTTGGTGAGGCCATTGGGTGCCGTAGCAACATCCTCAGCCTGAAAAAAAGATTCATCCACCACAGTTATGCTGGCCCCAGTGTCCCTAATGGCAGGAGTCTCCTGACCTTTCACCTGGACACTGTCCTTATAATACTCTTTAGTATTATCTGGGATAGAATTATAGACATCTAAATTCTGTTGTTCCCACAAACTCAGAGACACTAAAGAAACACTGGCTGAGACTCCAATGGGTTCATCAGCCATCAGTAGAAAGTTTCCACTTGCCATTTGGACTTCCTCCTCTGGAGCGAAGGCTAAGGAGACAAGCTGGACCCCTGAAGGTTTACCCTTGCACCTGGGATCTCCTTTCACGTGGTCAGTAGAGCCACAAACAAAGCATTTACCAAATGCTTTCTGGAATGGTGGTTTGATCTGGCCTCCATCTGGTTTGGCATCAGAAGGTACACAATTCTGCTGTGGTTTTCCTTGTGGCTTACCCTTATGGTTTTGTTTGGGGCCCTCTTTGGAATTTGAGTTATTAGAATTCTCTTTTGAGTCTTTTTTAGGCGGTTTTCCCTCATCCTTTTTTCTGAGTTGCCCCAGAATCCTTATGAGTAGCCCTGTTGGCAACCCACAAGTCAGCAGCCTTAGCTAGCTTCCTGGAATCCAATTCCTTCGAATCAGCCAAGTGCTGTCTGAGCTCAGGAGAACAGGCATCATAAATAGACTCCAACATAAAAAGATTCTTCATACCCTCATAAGTGTTCACCTTGTAACCCTTAATCCATCCCTTTAAGATTTTCAACCCTTCCCTCACCCAGGTAGCCCAAGGGGTACCATCATGCTTTTTGAGGGATCTAAACCTCTTAAGATACTGGGAAGGGGTCTTCCCAAATCTAGCTATCAGAGCTAGTTTCACACTTTCGTGCTCTCTCCTATCCTCCTCCCCCAACTCCATTACTGCATCAGTTGCAACGGGGGGAGCCTAGAGAACAACCAGGTAAGTAACTCATTACCTGTGATGTTCTGGAGCCCATGATTATACTCAAACAAACTCAGCCAATCCAACACATCCAACTTTGGTTCATACATACCAATTAATTCCTTAGGCATCCGGGGTCTTTTGGGACTGGATCTTCTAGAGGAACCAGAGACAGAAGCAGTTTCAACAGACAACTTTTTCATTTCTAACTCATGCTTGAGCTCCATTTCTCTGAGCTTAAGAATTTGTTGCATTTCATGGTGCTTCTGTTCGGTTTGAGCAGTAATCCTTCTGAATTCCAAGTCTATTTTCATTTTTTCTAGTTCAAGGACTTGAGGACTTAGTGTGGGACCTGCTATAGGCCCAGTAGCTACAGCTGGTAAGGCAGACAGAGGAGCAGCGGAGACAGTTTCATTAGCCTCTCCTTCCTCTTCAGCCTCTTCATCACTATCATCAGAACTTTGATTTAGATCAACGTCATTACTGTTATCTACATTTGCTGGAGAATTGGGTTCCTCTGAACCATTACCCAGACTTTGGTTTTCCAGCAATCTCACTATTAGTTCTACTTACTTGCCTCTTACAGACAGATTCTCTTGTCTACAGAGAGCTCTCAAACTCTCAGTATTTTCACCTGACAAGGACTCTTGACTGTAAACTTCCATAGTAGACATGTTTTTTGAAAGTTGCTTTTTAGTGCTAAGCTTTGTGGTTAGTTATCCTAAAGTGTTGAAAAGCACTCTAAACTGTACACTCGATACAAATCCCACCGCTGTACACCAGTGTTAGGCAGAAACCTGTGCAGTTCCCTCTGGGACCACTGCAAAAAATGTAAGTCTACAGGAGTTAGCAGTAAACCCAATTGGTAGCAGTCTGTACCACCCAGATTTACCTGGTAGCTGTGGCTGAGCAGCCAGAATTCTCTCAAGATGAGTTAGGCAGTATTTAGAGTATGCAAAATAGCGCAATTTACACAGTAGAGCAAGCAGACACGGATCAGAGCTTGGGTGTAAAGATATATAATTATTTATTTAAAAACACATCTATGAAAAACACACTGGCACTAATATGGCAAACAACTTCAATCACAATTACTATAAGTAGATATCAATCCCATAACAATATTTCGACAAGTCTAGGTTCAACTGCACGACTTATTTGCAGACAGAGGTGAATGCTTTAACCTAGATGGCACTCTAATATTCGTTAGAAAGGGAGAGAAAAGGCAGGGTATGAAACCAACTCGGTACCAACACTTTTACGAAGCAAATGCAAGGCAAGCAAGGCAGGGTCTACTGTAGATCACAAAGTTCCCAAGGCCCACTCGGAGAGAGGCAAGGCGGTATGTTCCAAAAAGTATCACAGTGGAAATGCACATGTAGCAAAATGTCACAGAAAGGTTGGACCAGTTTTAGAACAAAAGTTACGAAGGTCTGGAGGCGACCCAGTGGAAAGGTAAGGATTTAAGACACCTCACGCTAACCGTCACAAGGGAAGCCAGGCTGACACAGTACCTTGTAAGTGAAGAGACAGCTCTGGCAGGGGCAGTTGTTCCTGGTGGTGGATGCAAGTCGGGACTTTGCCAGAAGAAGAGATGATCTCGTCGTAGAGGAAAGCGAAGATCGTTGCACCACCAGGGAAGAGACAAGCCGCGGAGTGCTCCGTCACAAGGCACCACCTTTTGGTCGCGGTACAGTGGTTAGTGGCTATCCAGTTGCCGGGGTGCTCAGCACGGGCAATTCGACCACTAGATGTCCTGGAAGCGAAGAAAAAGCAAGGGACCGGTTGTTCCCACCAGTCAAGGGAAGAAGACTCTCCGGCAGGGAGATCTCCTCTGTCGTTGGGAAGTGGTGAGTCGGTTCAGCAGGGCTCCACCGGAGGTGTCGTCGTTGCAGGTCGGCTCAGCTTTACCCTCGTCGGATTCTTAGGTCCTGTGGCGACTTCTGAAATCCCAGTCCCAAAAGCCCTGCTTTTATGCAGAAAACCCCCATTCATTCAGCCTAGCTGTCACTCAAACATGCTAAGTGGTGAGCGGGGCGGCTCACCACTTGGGCCAATCACACCAGAGTGCGACTTGAGTTGGCAAGGCAACTCAGTCCAGGGTGCCTAAACCCCCTCCCGCACCCCTGTGGTACCTAGACAGAATGGCACCACTCTGGAGGGCTTCTGTGCAGAAGCCCGCCAAAAGTGGAACAAAGGGCTCAACCTTTGGTTCGGAGTTACAGAGGCAAACACATACGCCATTTTTAAAAACCGAGTTCTGGCAGAAAATACCAACCGGTGAATTTATTTAAGATAAATAAACCGGCGGTATATTAGAGACTAATGTGAAAAAGTATTAGCCTCGAACAACTGGAAGAATCCCATAGGAATATATTTGCGGTCGAATATAAAAAGTAGTATCCACTGCCACCAGCCAAAACTCGACGAGGGGGGACGGGACAGTGCCCCCTCGAACAACAGACCCAGGGGTAATCAAATGACCCCTACCAGTACGTCCACAATAGTATGGTTTGGTTCTGTTAGTAAATTTAGGTCTAGTAAAGCCAATGGTGACTTTACATGCCCTGGGAGACAGTAGTCAGTCCCAGGGTATGGAGTCTATGGTGGGGATCACCTAGGACACCCCAGTGTTACGGCACGGAGGGTGCTGTGTAACACACATAGCAAAACACATGAGGCCCTATGGAGTAAAAGACCCCATAGCCCATAGAACACATTGACATTCAAAGAAATCTACCACAAATCATGTCCAAGAGTGGGAGAAAAGAGTCTCACTCTTGGCAGGATGAAAAAAACAAACTCCAGAAATCCAGCAAAGCTGCTGGGGGACTCACTAGGTTAGGAAATTCTGCCTAAACAGAGAATTCTCCCTAACAATGAGGGCTTGGTGCGCTATGCAAATAAATAAATAAAAATGAAGTGGCATTCCTTTGAGGGGCGGAAGAATGGCCTCAGAAGTCTTATTTTGCCTTTTGTAAGAAAGTGTGATACAGCAAGTGATACATTGGTGGGCTTTGACTTGAAGTGTATTTATTAGAAGGGCCTGTGAAGCTTTGTATGTGAGGTCTATGGCCAGTCAAGAGCCAGAGTCCAGACTACAGATTCCTGCTGCCTGAATACATTAGCCTGGAAAAACCTGCCAGACACCCAAATGTTCAAGGCAGGTCTAACAACTCAAACTTCCCTATGGAGGAGCAAGGAATATTGAATGTCAAAACCACAGGGAAGACTTAATGAGAAATCTCAACCTAGAAGAGGTGTGAAAATTGAGTCTGAAAATGTCGAAGGTTACCTCCAAACTCGACCCCTGTAAAGCATGCAATAGCAATGGGTTTAATATGTAAAGGCCTTTGTCGGCGCCTGCCCGGCACTGCACTGCGCAGCAGAAAGACACGGGACACGGAGCTGCTGCTTAACACGTTGTATCTTTATTTTACCAAACTGTATCCTGTCTTAAACCCTGCCTTCCCGCATCTCTTCCTCTCCCAACCTCCCACCTCCCTGATCCCTGAATGACGTCAACATGACACTATATATATTAATTACACTTGATTAGTGGCTCACGGGTTGTTAGGGCACACAATGAAGATTTCCGGGATCGGGAGAATCAGCTAAAATTTCGGGTGATTTTGGAAACGCAAAATAAATACATTGAAAGTTTACCTGGGATTCGTTGGAGGATTTTTTTTATTACAGATGAGTAGTTTTTGGTGTTCTGAATAAACTGGAGACAGCTCCGTAACCACAAATCACAGGAGCACAACAAGGGGTGACTGGAGCCAACGACAACAATGAGAAGAATTCGGGCAAAAGGCTATGCAGCGTTTTCGTAACCAGTGAAATCCCAGAAATTGAGCATTCAGAGAAAACAAAATCACTCTTTTCGAGCAATAGCCCAGTCTATACAGATGCCAAAAAGTGTCGCGTTTTCAGGCAACATAACTTTCATGGCTACATATGCATACTCTTTACATACGCCAATAGGGTGCAGCAGTTTAGCATTTGAGCATGGGTCATAGGGATGCGTTGGTGGAGCAGAGTTTAGAACACTCATCTGGGAAGCAGGCATCCCCAGAATTCCGTCACTGATGACATGAAAAGAAACGTAGCCAATGGAATAACGCATAAGCTCAGATATCACAAAATCAATGCTATAGGGGAACTGAAACATGAACAGTAAGCATATGCTAGGAAAACATGGCCATCCACATTATAAATGTTGCAAACATTGTTGAGAGGAATAATATTCTGGGCATACCCAGACAGTATATTGCATATACATAGTATGTTGGCTTTTGTGTGTGGCAAATAGAAAAAACGATGATTAGTATAGTGGATATTTCAAGTGTGTCTTCACATAGAGAAACCGAGATGACGTCACACACACACGCACACCCACACACACAGACATGCACACCCACATATTAATATGCATCCATATGCATGCACATCTATACATAAGTGCCTGTGTGTGTGTGGGGGGGGGATGAATTTCAAGCATGCATATATGTCTACATCTTTATATATTAACATGTATAGGTGTGCAAATAGCTTGCTTGGCAGAGCATCATATAACACTATTGCAAGAGCTTGCATGACATTACAGTCAGGGACAGGGGCAACTGTATTTGCATGTCAGTACTGGGGATACGAATGCAAGGATAAAGTACTTTCAGCTATGTTTCGCTGTTCGGCTTTGTTGATTGATTATTTCAAGGCCATGAAACTCCTTTCTGTACCAATTATGTCCCGGTGGATGGCAAAGACAATTAGTCTGATGACCATAATAATTAATTTTCACTGAGGCGGATTAGTTAATGATGCTGAAGCCTGAGTGGCTTTATGGCGCTGATAAACACAATATTTTATATGCACTCCCAGAGCATTACTCACTTCTATGTTCCTTAAATATTATGCTTAATTACCAGTAAAAAACAAAAATATCTTTCTCCTTCATATTGTGTCACTAGCACAACCTCTCATTGAGCCAGAAAGCAGTCACGAACTCGAACAAAGGAGAAATCCAACGTGGCAGCACATGCTAGCTATCAGTATAACATGCTAAGTCGATTACCTTTGCCTTGGAAGGTTCATTGAGCCATGTAGCATACTGGAAGTGAGTCATTGGCATTGTTAGATGAGAGCTTGTCCTTAAGACTGTGTTTATGCCGCTCTCACCTATCTCTCATTCTAAGGGCGCGCTAATGAGAAAACATGTTTAATTATAGTTTGGTTGGCTACAACTCTTACCATCTCACTATTATTAAAATCATCTAATTTGATCTGCTAGAGTGTAAGGTAAGGAACAGTGCACCCAGAGGTGTGATTAAACAAGATAGTTTTGCTGTGCCATCTGAAAAGTGAGCGGTGATAAGGGCATGATTTAGAATGAAGCGTTGAACTCGCAAGTTAAAACACAAGGTTAGCTTAAATTAAGCAAAATGCTGCCACAAATTTGTGGTTAGGCGTGCCATTGGAATTCATTAAACATTTATAATTCCAGTTTGCATAATCTTATTGTTGTAGACGAACACTTTTGGCTTCACTGATGACATCACTGTGTTAATTTTGATTGTGCAAACATATGATTTATGACTAGACTCACAAAATCGCTTACCTCATGGTATCACATTGAACAATAGTGTATCCTCAAGGTTGGTGTGATTCTACAGTGGCATGAGCCACGGATTGTATTTAAAAATGCTTCATTTTTCCAAAGTCAGTCTGCATTTAAGCTGCACCAAAGTGCATTCAGTTTTAGAATGAGTCTCTAAATAAAAAAATGCATTGGGCTTTTAGCAAATTACACCTCACTGGGTGTTCAATGTAAATGGGGGACACATGGCATTTTTCTAAGACTACATCTGTGAATAGAGGGTCCCAGGAATGCCTCCTCTTACCCCCATGAACATGATGGGCTGAAGATCCAAGAACGCTCAAAGTCAGTCATCATTTGGACAATCCCAAAGTGCACCACTGTCTGGCACTTATGCAGAGAGATATCCCCTCAAACAACCCTTCCAACCTTATCCAGTGCATATCCTTACAGATACGGGTGACTCAACTGTAATCGTGGATCTGAACACTATAATGGACTGCATCGATTGAATACTAAGAAAACACTGGGCCAACGTCACTAGTGACACCATGATGTAGCAGCATTAGTCATGAAGCACAATCACAGCATTACACAAACACACACCTGTATAAACGAAGAACATGCTTATATAGTTCTGTAGGTAGAGGACAGATACATTTACATACTGTCAAAGCTTTTACTATATTTCTCATTAGCCAAGTGCAGTAACGCGAAACGCAAGGCAACACGAGATCCTGCAGATGCTTATGGTATTTAACTCTATGGACTACAGGAGTATATATGGGCCCCTGAGATGCATTGTGGTTAGACAGGCAAGATCTGCTTATCACACGTTGTTGAGTGAAAAGAAAAGGGGCTTGCACGAGGAGCTACGGAGGATCTCCTGGAAGCAATTACCTGTGGGTATTCTAGGGGATTCTGGTCCATGATGGGGGGTGTTTATAACGGGGGAGCCAAACCCAGCTGTATGGTATAATTCCGGAATAAGTATGGGCAGATTTATATGGTACCCTTTACTGCGAGCACCCTGGGACTTTGATGGAATTCTGCACTGCTGGCGATTGCCCTTTGCTGGCTCCGGCTTTACCCCTATCTCCCATAACGCTCACAGAGCCCAGGTGGAGTGTGCGTTGGCGCACCAGAAGCTGGGCAAGGCCCCGGGCCCAGATAGAGTTCCGATAGATTTTTTCAGTGATGAGTCTTCAATATGGGTTCCCTATTTGACCAAGTTATATAATGCTGTGTCGGCCTACACCATGTTTCCGGGTTCTTGGACTAGGGCTGAAATAGTCCCAATACATAAAAAGGGTGCGCGCAATGACCCAGTCAACTTTAGACCGATTTCCTTGCTGGATGCTGGGGGGAAGATATTTCCCAGGGCACTTTTATTCCACTTGGATGAGTGGGTATTGAGCTCCAGTGTAATTGATCATCGCCAAGCTGGAGTTTGTGAGGGCCTGAGCACGATAGACCAAAGTCTTCGGCTGCGCTTGATCTGTAAAAAGTATTCTTTTCTGAGAAAGGTCAGCATCTATGCTGTGTTTGTGGACATCCACACAGCTTTTGTTTATGGTCCCACGGGCACGTTTGTGGAAGGTCCTGGAGGATCCTTGTGGATCTGCTTTCAGGAATTGAGTGTCTTTATACAGAGTACTCGGCAGTGGTCCGCTGGAGCCAAGAGGGAAGCAATTCCCGTAGTATTGCTCTACAGAAGGTAGTCCGCCATGGATGTGTGTGGGCTCTGAGGCTGTTCTGCATTTTCATTAATGAAGTTTTGAAGAGCTTGTTGGCCGCACAGACTGAAAACCCTTTGTTAGCAGGCGACAAGTTTCCTGCATTGTTGTTTGCCAATGATGCTGTGCTCCGCTCTCTCACGCCTGCTAATGTGTACAAACAACTGGAGATTTTTGTGTCTTTCACAAAGAAGAATGGGCTTGCCTTGAATATCACAAAAACCAAGGCTATGACCTTCAGTGCCAATTCCAAGAAGAAGCACAAGCCCTTATCTCTCTTTGTAGAGGGAGGTGCAATTGAGCAGGTTCAGTCCTATGATTATCTAGGTCTGAGAGTTATGGCATCATGCAGTTGGAAAATGCAAGTTAAGAAGACCAACCTCACCTTGGCTAGATATAGCAGGGCCCTCACTAGCTTCACCAACGAAAATGGGAATGGGGCAGTGCGGGTCTCGCTGGAAGCCTACACAGTGCAAGCACGTCAGGCAGCATTGTTTGGCGTGGAACTCTGGGGGGCAGGTGGAGACCAAGTCCCTTGCAGTGACTGAGATGACATTTCTGAAGAATATCCTTGGGTTGCCTGCTGCGGCCCCAAACATCCCAGTGTTTTTGGAAACTGGATTGGAGGGGTTCAAGATGATCTGTAAGTCACGCCCGGTCCTTTACTGGGCTCACCTCTGGTCTAATCCTCACCTTCGTGAATACAAAGAGGCAGTCACAGATGTTTTGTCCCAGCAGGGGGCATCTCCTTAAAGTGGGCTACCCATGTGAAGGAATATCTGGGTTGGCTGGGTTTGGAGGATTACTGGTCAAATCCCTCAATCATCACACTGGTTGCAAAGGAAGCAATCAAGAACGCAGCAGGGGAAAAGTCGCGGGAGGACATCCGGGAAGATCCAGGGCTTCTGAGCAGCTGGCCGGATATCTTTCAATAAAGACGTTGGTGGGCTGCGAAGAATACCTGGACTATGTCTCGCCCAGTTCCGTATTGGAATATTGCTGACTTCTTTATTGCGGCATTGATGGAATATTGCTGTTTCCGCATCATTTATTCTTTGTGGTGAGTCTGAAGAGATGGCACAACAACATTTGTTACTCTGTCTGGCCAACATGCCTCTGAGGATGCGCTCCCTGAAGCCTCTGTTCTTAAGCTGTGGATGTAGGTCCCTAGCTGGTGCTAAGGCAATTTGCCTGGACGCCTTGGATAAGGGGGCTGTGCTTGCCACTACAAGTTATCGGTGCTGGGCAAGAAAAATGTATATGAGGAAGGCTAAATTGCTGAACAGTGCAATGGGGTAAATACATCTTTCTGTACAATCTGCTATTGTCTGTATAATGTTGATCTGTTGTTTATTTGGTTTTAAGGTAAAGCACTGATTGTGTAATTTTAGTGGAGTAATTATGAGCTAAACAATTGTAACAATGCAACTAATGTGTTTTTATCTTTTCTATGAACTGCTTTTATGGTTATTTTGTCGAAATAAAGCAATAAAAGTAAATATATTGTGCCGGGTATGACTACATACGGCTAGCCTATAGGAAACATAGCACAGTACGAGCATGTAGAAATCACATTATAAGTCTAAGGAAAATTACAGAAGGCCTCAGCTACATGACACCAGACAAGAGAAGCACAAAGGCTGCAAGAAACAGGAAGGCCAAGCTCACAGCCAAGGTGAAACTCCTTGGATTGACCTTGCCTCGTCTGTTTCCAGCGCCAAAATGTGTTTTTGGCTCATGTCGCACTGTATAAATGTTTTAAAGATAAGGTAAGATAAGATAAGGTCAGAGGTAAAACAAGCGCATTCCAAACTCCAGATGACAAGGGGCCAGCTGCAGGAAAATTTAATAAATCCTCATGAATGCAGACCCAAAGGGCTCAGTTTTGTGGTCCACAACCACGTGATGCAGCCGAACTAGACAATGGGTATTCACCCATGGTGGGAAGACAAGCTGTTCTCAGTAATCAGACGAGAAGTGAAACAAGTGGAGCACACTCTCATATGCAAAGGTGGTCTACTACCAGATACATTTGGGGCACATAGTCACTTCACGTCACCTTGAAAAGGTGAATAGAGGGCTGAGAACAGCGTCAGGTCCCAGGCCTTGGGAGACCAGTTCCAACCAATTAGAAGGCAGAAATCCATGGGTGGACGACAAAGGGCAAGGGCCAATGGTGGCTCTGCGACCCTGCACCAATGTAATAGATAGCTTCATGGGGAAGGGGTGGACTAACCAGCAGACCTGAGAAGGCCAATAGACTAAGACACCTATAGGGGATCCATAGGTTATACCGCTCCCAGCGGCTTATTAGAAATAGGGATAGGTTTTCAGGGGAGGGCCTAGGTGATGACACCATGTGACATCAAAACTGTGAAATGTGCCTTGTAAAATTGAGAATTGCTGAAGAATTATGATTGTCCTGTATGATCCTTGTTGTTTTTGACTTGTCGGAAGCAGCCACTGGTTTTTGTGTTTTTGTTTGCTTCTCTCATTGTGGTGCGGCCTGACAAGTGACGAGTGACGTTGTAAGGTTTTTTCCCTCGGATCCTGTTCTGAGGCCAGCGGAAAGCAGAGAAGGTTGATGCCATGCTTGGACCGTGTTGTCCATGACATGATCTGATCAGCCCTGGAGCCATAACCCCTGACACCTGTCGGTCCCAGAGTGTAGGAGCATCGAGAGCCGCCGCCAAGGGTCTGTGTGGAGAGTGGCTGGTGGCTGGATCAGCACTTAGTAGACACTGTTGACTCCAGTTTTCAGTAGGTAGTACTAGCAGTGCCCTGAATTTACGAATCCTAGCCACAGCTTGTGCCTAATGCCCTGGCTAGGTGAGGTGGTCTTTAAGTGGATCACGGTTTGCAGTCCTCCACTTCTCATTTCATTGCAACATGAGACAGACAGCTTGGGGTGGGTGTGTGTGGAGAGAAGAAAGCCCTGTGTAAGGGCATGTTCAGGCTGCTGTTCTTGTTGTCTCCCTCCTGTGACAGAACAAGAGCCCAGGTACACACAGGTCCTGTATTGGCCTTACCACAGAAGGAAATCCCCCAACCTCCTGATAAGACAAAGATTTCAGGGATTTTCTCACCTCATCAAAAGAAAACCTATAGTGAGGTTATGCAATCAACAACCATCGTACAGGACTCTGGGGTGGTGGAAGTTGGGAATGGCACACCTGACTTTTCGGTGTATGAGATCTTGGGCCCGGTGCTGGATGTTATAGAGCGTCATCTCAGCATCTCCATACTGGATGCAGGGGTAAGCCTGGCTAAAGAGGTTACAGCCACTGATTCTGTATCAGAGTGCCTGAGTGTTTCGCCCCGGATGTTTGAAACCCAAACACAATTGCAACTAGATCTGCCGGAACTAAGCCTATCTGATGTGTAGAATGAAGCCGAGATGGAAGGAGAATCTGAAGATTCAGCACAGGTGTCTCAAGGGGAGTTTGCCTCTGATATGGCAGACCTGGACTCAAACTCTAGCTCATTCGTAGCCTTGAATAATGTACTGCAATCGTGTATTGGGCTTTAGGACATTGTAGTCCATGAAGTTAGGGAAAACATGAGCATCTTCAAAACAATTCAGAAGCTGAAGCAGGCTAGGATCCCAATCTCGACTTTAAATGAAGCCAGCTTGTTGACACCAAATCTGGAGGACCTGAACCCTAGCAGTAGATCCTTTAGCACCGCCTTGTGACAGGTGCAGAAAGTCCTGATGTCTGCTGCCAAGCCTCCTATGGATGTTGGGACTAATATGAAGCCAAAAAAACAGACTGGCTCCAAAGTCGCACAGAAATATTGGCTCCAGGAAATTTCTAAAGACTATGTTCCATGCTGCCAGTAACCGAAGATTGAGGGACATGACTGATGCTGTCTCAGAAGTGACCTAGGAAAGTGGTAATAATGCCAATAGTATTGTGGGGATAAAGAAGTCCACAACTCCAGGCAGCAAGTCTGCCAACCAAAAAGACTTTAATACCCATAGGGAGTACAAATGGCAAATGGCCAGGAGGAAAACATTGAAGAAAAAATGAGAGGCAGCCTGCTCTAGGATGAAAGCAGTACCTCCAGTACCGATAATACCTGAGTCAGTGGATGCCATGACTTGAGCTCCCTCCTTGCCGGGGATCTGGATTGGCCACACTACGCAACTTTCTTGGAACTCTGCTACGGATGATGGAGTCGTGAGGGGGTCAGGCCTTGAGTCAATATCTAAGGGACAGAGGCTGAAGGCTAAAATAGCACCTCATATCCAGTAGGACTGTCTGACAGTGGGCTATAAAGCAGCCCATAGTGCTGCTTTGCCCTTAATTTTTTAATATGTTTGAGGAAGAACGCACTATACCCCTAAGCAGAACTAAAATGCTAGCACTCCTGTCTTCAATTCCTTCCTTGTCAACAATCTCTTCATAGGATCTGAAGTTTGTACATCTGTCTGATCACACCCTCCTGGGGAAATGTATGTTATACATCACCTCTAAATTAGTAGATGATATTGTGTGCTCCCATCATGAGGAATTCCTACTCAACGGCTTTGAATGTTATTATGCAGCCAATAAATACTCTGAAGCATCCCGTACAATTGGAGCAATGCATGACAGTTACACGTCATCATGACAATGATTGTCATTGGCGGCCTAACCAACCATATCCAGATGCTAGTTCGAGATGGCTACCAAGTACCTTGCCACCAATTCCAGCTCACCGGCCCTGCTTCCAGCGTACACCTTTTGTGCTGTAACAGTAGAGGGTTCATGTTGATCAGGCAATACACCTCCTACAGTATGACATAATCATCCAACAGGAAACATGGCTCCTAGACTGTCTGATTATTGATGGACTTCTAATCAACTACAAGCCTGCTACGAAAGGAGTGAGGGGCCGTCCTAGTGGAAGTCTACTAACTGCAGTCAAAAACACCCAGAATCATGTCTTAGTGGACTGGCTTTGTAGCTCAGCTGCTCTTTTGGTATCTGTTATTCTGGATAAATCCTACCCTCAATCGGTACAGCTGCTGGTAGTGAACATCTTCTTTAATGCACTAACTTCCCCAGTGGAGTAGGTCTTGGAGGAACTGGGGAATGTGCTGATAAAGTGATATGATATGCGTTCAGGTGCTGGTATAGTTATCGGTGGTGACTTCAATTGTGAGTGCATAGTGGATGAAAAAGGGGTGGACAGTTGCGAAGTGTAACCATTTACCATTGCCAATGACGCTGAGAGCCTTGGAAAGAAAGCGGCACAAGGCATGAAATGGTCCCAATTTCTGTCTTGGTGGGGCGTTAACCAATTTAGTATTTGGTGAAACGTGGACAAAAACGCCCATGTGGCAACATTTTGGAGCTGAATCCACAATAGATGACATCTTTCTTAAAAACATTGACAGAGATAAGATCAACTGCCTGATTCATGGAATTATTTGTGCCGAAAATGCAGATTTGCGCTCCTTTCTGCCCGAAAATCCCTATACTTCAAACAGGGATTTTTGGGCAGAAAAGAGCGCAAATCTGCGTTTTTGGTGCAAATAATTCCATGAATCAGGCTGTAAAGCATTTAAGATTGTGTAATCACCTAGACACAATCACGCTATGCTCTGTCTCTCGTTGTGAGCAGGACTGCTGACCACAATCAGAACTGGGGGCCCAACCAACTTGATGATTAACGCAGTAAATGAGCAGTGTGCAACCCTGGCAAAGTCCATAAAGCAAATTACACTCTGGTGGTCCCTTTTGTCAGAAGATTCGAGGAGCGAAGCTACTCTTCCAAAAAACTTTGCATCTATTTGGGCCAAACTAGTGAGAACGGGCTCTGATCAATAGGTGACTCCCCCAACCCCTTTTGCATTTAATCATGCAAAATCCTCTGACTCAGTGAATAAAGATCAGAAAAGGGATTTAAGGCAGAAACTGAAAAAACTTGAAATCTCTACGAGGAAAGGATTGGGCTGGGCAGAAGGGAAAAAAAACAACCAGGCGTAAGTATACAAATTGGCTCAAGGGGCACAGAATTATACTTCATATTGCCAAAAATCAATCTTTGTTCAAACATTTGGTGGAAAAGGATACTTGGAGCATATGGAGGGTAATAAATGGCACTCAGGAAAAACAAACTGCCCTGCATCTTGTTGCATATCTGAGGCGAAGTGGTGTGACTTATATCATAATATATTCAATGTGGATAACCCTTGTATGATTAAGCAGATGGCCAATCTCAGCCATACCGTTCCTTGGACCTGCGAGTTTGACGTTACTGATATCACGATTGCTATCCAATCCCTGAATAAATCCAGAGCCAGTGTCCCTGATGGAGTCTCCAATTTGATTCTTCAAGGAGGATCCTACCTTGTGGTCGGACATATTATGCATACTATTCCGACGCATTGCTAGTGGCATGGAGTGTCCAATCTCCTGGCGATCTGCAACTGTTGTGCCCATCTATAAGAGCGGGGACCGACTCAATCCAGCAAACTATCGGCAATAGCACTGATCGACTCGCCAGATAAGATCTTTGCCAAACTGGTCTTAAAAGTTCTAGCAACATGGATAGATAGGGAGAAACTATTCAGTCCTTTGCAAACGGGTTTCAGGAAGAATGTAGGCACCCTTACGAGTGCAGCTGAATTGTCCATCTGTACCTCAGATATTGGGGGGAATACTGGGAAAATGCTACATGTGGCAGTTCTGGATCTTAGCGCTGCCTTTGATAACGTGAACACACAAAGGCTCTGGGATAATCTCAGAAGATGGGGTATTAATGAAGGTCTCCTCAGTATGATTCAACACCTGTATAAGGAAAATACAATAACAATTTGGCTAAATAATCAGTGGGAAGATTCCAACCCCATTCAGATCACCAAATGGGTAAGACAAGGGTGTGGGTTGGCCCGCACAATTTTCAACTTATAGTAGACCTTTGGCATGAAAGTTTACAGTGGGTGGGTTATGCGCCTAGATGGCAGGACCTGAGAGTTAATATCATCACCTATGCGGATGATCTAGTTTTAATGGATTATACACCAACAGGACTGCAAAGGTCACTAGATGGTGTACAAGCTTGTCTAGCAACTAACCATCTTAAAATCAACCACCCTAAGTGTTATACGCTGACTTTCACCACCAAAATTAAGATCAAGAGGTATAGTAGAAGGTAAATCTATCCCCGATCAAAATGGTTACCAGTATAGCGTATCTAGGTGTTTCTACTTCTACTAAACAGCATCTAATGATCCAAAAGGGGAAAAGTGAGCGCAGCACATCAAGAGATTGTTATCACTGCTGACCAGATTGGAGGAGGGGAGGAAAACACACTGAATGCTTGCATTTTTGCACAAATGAGTAATGGCCGAAATTGTAACTCTTTCTTGTATACATTTTCCAGGAAATATACTTACCCCCTATCGAAATCTGATCGAACTGAAGGGTTCCCATACTCCCTAAATAAGAAAAAACAAGATAAAGTGGTGGGATAAAGAGGTGGGATAAAAAATAGTGGTTACAAAGTCTTAAATAGACTTAAATAGACTTCATCTGTTCCAAAAGGATCACTATGTACAAATGCCACAGGATTCCCTAAGATCCAATACACAAAGGTTTCCCTCTACAAAGCATCAAGATCTTTACCTGAGATTTTGTCTCCGAACTTTCCCAACAATGGAGGCCCTGGTTCAAAAATGACAGGTCCCCAGGGAAAAGTGGGGTTGCCAAGTGTGTGGCCCAGTGCTAAGGGAATCCCTTTCCCACCTGCTTCTTGAATGTCCAAGTTTTTTGGGACTCCGACTTATCTTTTTGGGAAGATTTCTGCAATCGACTGCAAGTGTCCTCACTGAAAAACTTTGGGTCAGAATCATGATGACTGCAAATGAGGATTTTATTGTTGCAGTAACTTCCTTGTTGAAGATTATTTTTGTGGAGTTAGGCGAGAGACTGCTCCAAGAGGAAGCTGACTTTTAAGGGGAAGAAGTTAGGCAACTGCATGGTAATATTCGAGTTGATGCACATGTTTCAAAAGGCTGAGGGGGAAGTAGTGAGGCGTCAATGGATGTTGAACCAACAGGAGACACCGGGGCCAGCGTCCCCACCCTCTCCTGGGAGCAAAAACGCTGAGGACACTGACGAAGCACAGGGCTTTACCCACTACGGGAGCTAAAAGCAGCAAAGGGGTATTGAAACCCAGTATTTCAACCACCACCATATACTAAGGAGGAGGGGCAGAAAGGAATCAGGCAAATGATCAGCAAAAAGGGAACATGCAGTGAGGTGCCAAAGGCACAAAGGAGGGGCTAGAGTGCATAGCCATGAACCAGTGGGCATGGGGGACAGATTCTTCTAAAACTAGATGGGAAGGCAATGGGAGAAGCAGCCAGGATGACTGCCCCAGTTTGGAAATTGGTTTCTATACAGACAGTAGAAAACAGAGCTTGTTGATGGAGTAAGTCAAGACAAACTCGTACGCTACTGATTCTCCAGAAATGAAAAGCCGTATTTCAAAAGTAAGTAGAATCCTGAAATAATCCAAAATTGTCCCTATATTATCCATGGACAAATCCCAGGAATCAAAGTGTCTGGGAATCAGGGGGAATGTTAATTTGACAAAGACACAGGTGTTGGTGAGAGAGCAGTATACCAGAGGTCTGGGTATTGCTCTCCCGAGGGCCCAATAACCGTCTGCCCAGAATAACGGAGGACTCAGCCAAGGGAAAGTTAGGCTGTCATTTATTACATTAAAACCAACAGACATCATACAGGACAATCATAATACTTCAGCAATTCTCAATTTTACAAAGAGTGTTTCACAGTTTTGATGCCACATGGCATCATCAACTGGGCCCTCCCACAAAAACCTATCCATTTCTAATAGGGTGCTGGAAGTTGTATAACCTATGGATCCTCTATAGGTGTCTTAGTTGATTGGCCTTCTCATGTCAGGTGGTTAGTTTACCCCTTCCCCATGAAAGCATTTAGTACATTGTTGCAGAGTCACATATTCACCATTGGCCCTTGCCCTTTGTTGTCCACCTCTGAATGTCTGCCTTCTAATTGGTTGGAACTGGTCTCCCCAGGCTTGGGACCTGATTCGGTTCTCAGCCCTTTGTGCACCTCTTCAAGGTGATGTGAAGTGACTATGTGCCTCAAATATATCTGGTAGTAGACCACCTTTGCCTATGAGAGTGCGCAACACTTGTTTCACTTCGTGTCTGGCTTACTGAAAACAGCTCATCTTCCCACCACGGGTGAATGCCCATTGTCTAGTTCGGCTGCATCATGTGGTTGTGGACCACAAAATCCAGCCCACTGTGTATGCACTTATGAGGATTTATTCAATTTTCCTGAAGCTGGCCCCTTGTTGTTTGGAGCTTGGAATGTGCTTGTTTTATCTCTAACCTTGGCTGTGAGCTCGGCTTTCCCACTTCATGCAGCCTGAGCCTGATTCTGTTGTATGGTGTCTTGTAGCTGAGGCTTCTGTAATTGTCCTTAGACTTATGATTTCTAAATGATATTACTATGCTATGTTTCCTATAGGTTAGCCATACATGGTCCTACCAGGCTCTGTATTTACTTCTGTAGTCCATAGAGTTAATTGCCATAAGCATTTGCAAGGTTACTCAGGATCTCTTGTTGCCTTGCATTTCAACAATTTACTGCGCTTGGCTAATTATGAAAAAATAATAAAAGCTTTGACACTATGTATATGTATCTTTTCTCTACCTACATAACTCTGTAAGCATGTTCTTTGTGTATACGGGTGTGTGTTCATAAAATGCTGTGCAGGGCTGCGAGTGTGCTTCATGACTAACGCTGCTATGTCTTGGTGAACTTACACACTAATATTTTGGAAGAAATATTTAAGTGGAGCCAAACGCATTTATTTTGGGAAGAGGCACAACCAATTCACAAGTGAGTAAAATAACCTTACATATACGTTTTTAGAATGGCACAGCACACATTCAATGTTAGTAAGAACTGTTTTAACTGCTCTCTCTCAGTGTTACAGTTAGCATCCAACTCATTTACAAGTAAGTCAACTTTTAAAGACTTGTTCTCTTTTCTAGGCTACAGGCCCAATCCTTAGAAAGTCTTTGGAGTGTTCTCAGTGGCAGAAGGGGTTGTCACTAGGTCCCTAGTGTCCAACATGCAGTTTAGGATAGGCAAAGAAGTAGTAAACGTCAGAGTTCCTAAGGAAGACTGTTCAAACAGGTAAGTTTTAGACTTTAGAGAGGTTGAACATGTCCAGGGCCATCCGAGAAGACACCCTAAGAGGATTCCAGCAGTGGGCCAGGGTGAACTGGATGAGAGGACCCCAACAAAAAGACACACCCCAAAGCTACATGGGAATCACAAAGGCTTAAGGTATGTAAATATCTCAGCCAACACAGTACCTCAGCACAGAAGAAGAGTTGCAGCAGGGGAAACTTCAGGATCTACAGCCACAAACTTGGTTGATGAATTCCTTTGTCATGAAGGCACAAGGCAGGTCTTTCGAAGGGATTTTACAGCTGGATCAATGGGGAAGGCTATAGGCAAGGGTTTCTGTGTAGATGGAGGCGGCTCTGTG
This sequence comes from Ambystoma mexicanum, assembly GCF_040938575.1. Classification (NCBI taxonomy): domain Eukaryota; kingdom Metazoa; phylum Chordata; class Amphibia; order Caudata; family Ambystomatidae; genus Ambystoma; species Ambystoma mexicanum. The sequence goes on along the minus strand of NC_090933.1, from coordinate 1,030,113,058 downwards.
TTCTTGGAGCCAGGAGAAGTCAACAAACAACAATGGACCATAGCAACTGAGGTTGGAAAGAAATGTGTTTACACAGTTACAAAACATCAAATTTATTACACAATGTCATACTTGAAAAACATCATAATGTATTCTTATTAAAAACCAATACACAATTCTATTTGAACATAAATCACACATCACTCATTGCACTCCACCATACATTCGCATTCACTCATTCACAAATAGCACCCACATTTTGCATCATTAAATCGGTTATAGGCTCTATATAATCTTCAACATTTCATATGACTATTCCATCACACCCTACTCAATTACAAATGTGTTCTTTTTGTTAGACTGCCACATCAGCTTGTCAACAAGTCTGCAAATGTTTCAGTTGGTTTTTGTGGCCTTTTAATGTTGCCGTCTCTTTATCCAACCTTCTTCAGGATGATGGCGGGGCTCCAATGTGGCCTCACCCTTGCACATATGGAGTGGGAGATGTCCTCTCAAAACACTAAAATACAAACAGTGCACGCTCATTAACAGATGGATCCAATCAACCTCATTATTTTTACATCACAAATCAATTTGTGCACATCCAGGCAGCATGCATATACTGGCCCACACAAGACTGGAAAAAAGAAGGGGGGGTCCTCTGAGTCTCTCTGCCAGACATTAGTCCTCGTTACATTTCCTCTTAAAGGAGATTGTGGCTTTTGATTGCCTTTCACCCCTGGTTCATTACTCAGAGTGCTGCATCTTGCTATCATTGCTGGTTCTATGTTCTTTCCTCAGGGATTCATTTTTTGTAGTGTTTTCTAGTTAGCTACTGTGGCATATGGTGTGTTGGATTAAAGTATATATATATATATATCTATATATATATATATATATTCAGTGAAAAAAACGTTGGTAAAGGGACGTTATGGTTAAGTTGCGCTACTAAAAACCTATGGAATTCAGTGAAAAAACTTTGCTAAAGGGACGTTATGGTTCCAAGTAAAACCGAAAAACCCTTGAAATTCGCCAGTTATGGTAAGCTAAGCAACCATAACTCGCGCCACCACCATGCACTGCTAAGCTTAACACCCAGGACATCAAAGATGATATCACAAATGTCATTGATGACATCACTGATGACATCACATGTCTGACACAACCTTTTTTCCTTTCCTGACATATCTAGGCTACATGATTTTATTCAGTAACAGTCAGGAACTAAAAATTGTAAATGTACTATATTTGTAGACTTATCCTTCAAGTATGTTCTTACAATAATTCCCTTATGGTCCAGTCATATCATATGAAACATATACATAGGGGAAGACACAACCTTGAAAGACAGCAATCCTTTTTATGCATTAAAATTATCAGTAGAGTTATCAGCACTTTCTGATTGTTTTGATGTTTTTTTATTACTGTACTTTCCCTGTATATGCTCGTATTTTCATATGTTGTACTCACACTATTTTCCTTAGGGTCCAGGCACATCATGTGATATATATAGATAGGGTAAGTAACAGCTTTGAAACAGAGCAATCATTTCTCTGCATAAAGGTAATCAGTTAGGTTATGAACACTTTCTGCTGCTATTGCTCCCTTGTATATATTCATATTTGTATGTGGTTTTGTCTCTTTGTGATTTGTCTATAATAATGCAATTATGTAGTAAGTGGGTTTTATTACCTACTTATCACAAGTTTCATTGTACGCAAAACTCTAATATGAAAACAGTTATCATTTCACATTTCAACCTGGCAAGCTTATGAATATTGCACCTCCATCATGTATGCTGCACACAATGCCTATGTTTCTACATGAGTACCTTAGTATACTGGATTGAAGTTAATAATAGAATGCTATTTATATCAGGTCATAGCTTAATGCACTGATTAGCACTTGATATTTATTCAATAATCTTTAACACTTTTTTATTAACATTACACTAAGAATCCCTTGTACAGACTTTTCATGAAAGGTAAATGCACATGTGATGTCATCAGTGATGTAATCAATGACATTTGTGATGTCATCTTTGATGTCCTGGGTGTTAGGCTTAGCAGTGCACGGTGGTGGCGCGAGTTATGGTTGCTTAGCTTACCATAACTGGCAAATTTCAAGGGTTTGTCGGTTTTACTTGGAACCATAACGTCCCTTTAGCAAAGTTATTTTCACTGAATTTCATAGGTTTTTAGCAGCACAACTTAACCATAATGTCCCTTTACCAATGTTTTTTCACAGAATTTCATAGGTTTTTAATAGTGCAACTACCATAACGTCCCTTTAACAAAGTTTTTTCATTGAATTGCATTGGTTTCTATTAGTGCAACTTTACCATAACGTCCCTTTAACAAAGTTTTTCCATTGCTTTTCATAGGTTTTTATTAGTGCAACTTAACCATAACGTCCCTTTAACAACGTTTTTTCATTGAATTTCATAGTTTTTTATAAGTGCAACTTAACCATAACGTCCCTTTAACACATTTTTTTTTATTGAATTTCATAGTTTTTTATTAGTGCAACGTAACCATAACGTCCTTTTCAATGGATGAAGACCACTAGTATCCAAGATTCTCAAAGAGGGAACCCGGGGTGGTAAAAAAAAGATTTTTCTTCCCAAACCGGAATGCCTGCTGCGTCCCGGTGTAGGAAGGAAAATCTTTTACCAAGATGGACACCATGGAAAGGGAAGGCGGGTTGTATAAACAGAACATAACACGGCATGGGTAGGGGGGACCAGGAGGGAGACATGGGGCATGAGAGGGGGGTGGGGGGTAACAGGAGAGGGACACGGAGCATGAGCGGGGGGTGGGGGGTAACAGGAGGGAGACACGGGCATGAGCAGGGGGTGGGTTGCAACAGCAGGGAGACATGGGGCATGAGCAGGGGGTGGGGGGCAACAGCAGGGAGACACAGGGCATGAGTGGGGGTAACAGGAGGGAGACATGGGCATGAGCAGGGGGTGGGTGGCAACAGCAGGGAGACACAGGGCATGAGTGGGGGCGGGGGGGCACAGCAGGGAGACACGGGGCATGAGCGGAGGGTGGGGGAAAACGAGGGAGACACGGAGCATGAGAGGGCGTTGGGGGTAAAAAAGAGGGACACGGGGCATGAGCAGGGTTGGGGGCAACAGGAGGGAGACACGGGGCATGACCGAGGGCTGGGGGGCAACAGGAGAGAGACACGGGGCATGAGAGGAGGGTGGGGGGAAAACATGGGAGAGACACAGGGCATGAGCGGGGGGTGGGGGGCAACATGAGAGAGAAATGGGGCATGAGCGGGGGGTGGGGGCAACAGCAGGGAGACATGGGGCATGAGCGGGAGGGTGGGGGGAACATGAGGGAGATACGGGGCATGAGAGGGGGTGGGGGGTAACAGGAGAGAGACACGGGGCATGAGCGGAGGGTGGGGGCAACAGCAGGGAGACACGGGGCATGACCGGGGGGTGGGCGGGCAACAGAAGGGAGACACGGGGCATGACCGGGGGATAGGGGGCAACAGGAGAGAGACACAGGGCATGAGAGGGGGGTGGGGGTAACAGGAGAGAGACACGGGGCATGAGAGGGGGTGGGGGGCACAGCAGGGAGACACGGGGCGTGAGCGGAGGGTGGGGGAAAACGAGGGAGACACGGAGCATGAGAGGGCGTTGGGGGTAAAAGAAGAGAGACACGGGGCATGAGCGGGGTTGGGGGGCAACAGGAGGGAGACACGGGGCATGACCGGGACTGGGGGGCAACAGGAGAGAGACACGGGCATGAGAGGAGGGTGGGGGGAAAACACGGGAGAGACACAGGGCATGAGCGGGGGGCAACATGAGAGAGAAATGGGGCATGAGCGGGGGGTGGGGTCAACAGCAGGGAGACACGGGGCATGAGCGGGAGGGTGGGGGGAACATGAGGGAGATACGGGGCATGAGAGGGGGTGGGGGGTAACAGGAGAGAGGCACGGGGCATGAGCGGAGGGTGGGGGCAACAGCAGGGAGATACGGGGCATGACCGGGGGTGGGGGGGCAACAGAAGGGAGACACAGGGCATGACCGGGGGGTAGGGGGCAACAGGAGAGAGACACAGGGCATGAGAGGGGGGTGGGGGGTAACAGGAGAGAGACACGGGGCATGAGAGGGGGATGGGAGGCAACAGCAGGGAGACACTGGGCATGACCAGGGGGGCAACAGGGGAGACACGAGGCATGAGCGGGGGTGGGGGGGAACAGGATAGAGACACGGGGCATGAGCAGGGGGTGGGGGGCAACAGCAGGGAGACACGGGGCATGAGCAGGGGTAGGGGGTAGCAGGAGAGAGACACGGGGCATGAGCAAGTGGTGGGGGGCAACAGCAGGGAGACACAAGGCATGACCGGGGGTGGGGGCAACAGGAGAGAGACACGGGGCATAAGAGGGAGGTGGGGGGTAACGGGAGAGAGACACAGGGCATGAGCGGGGGGTGGGGGGTAACAGGAGACAGACACAGGGCATGAGCGGGGGTTGGGGGGAAAACGATGGAGACATGGGGCATGATGAGAGGGGGGTGGGGGGTAACAGAAGAGAGACACGGGACATGAGCGGGGGGTGGGGGGCAACAGGAGGGAGACACGGGCATGACCGGGGGTGGGAGGCAACAGGGAGACACGGGGCATGACCGGGGGTGGGGGGCAACAGGCGAGAGACACAGGGCATGACCGGGGGGTGGGGGGCAACAGGAGAGAGACATGGGGCATGGAAGGGGGTTGGGGGTAACAGGAGAGAGACATGGGTGTAAGAGGATTCAATTCAGCACTACAGCTAAGTTAACGCCTAGTCTAGAATACTGAATGAAAACCCTTATTGATATATCTTTATGTCCAGTTCATGCGTTCTGGATGACTACCCCTATATAACACCCCTCTCTTGGAATCCCCCTGACCCCACTGAGCCAAGAAGTAGTTCTGTTTTGCAAGTTTAAAAGGTTTATTTGATAATTTAAAATATATATATATATATATCCCACTTTATAATAAATGAATAATTGAATAGCACACTTAATCTGATATGATAAAGATCAACAACGGAGAATCTGGCACTAGCACACTTCTTATAATCACTAATGAGTTGACAGGAAATGGATAAGGTAGCACACTGGTAAATAGGAACAAAAGTATAATGTGGTAGAGAATGCTTTATGTAAGCTCAGGTGGATGCAATATTCAATGAATGCAGTACAGAAAATACTCAATATGATTTCAACCAAACAATGTAATCACTTTTCTCTGGCAATCCCCTCCCCCCCTTGATGCAAGGCAAGGAAATGGAAGGAAAACACACAGTTCTCAGAAATGCAATCAATGTAAATCAGTTCACCCCAGCAAGCTTACACTACAGAAACAGATAGGAGTTTTGAAAACACAGGCCCAAATGCTTTGATATGTGCTAGCAATGGATGAGAAATATGTTGGAAATGCTTTTAATTCCCTTTCAGAGGTTCAGGGTGAATGGTATCTAGTTAATATTAGTCCAGGCTCACACTAGCAATGATGCAGGGATAGTTAGCAGGTTAAACGAATTTCTGGCAAATGGAAGGCAAGCAGCAGCAGTTTTTACATGTGAAGAAATTTGCAAATCGCGGTAAAATTCGCGGATGCGCCGAGCGCTATTACAGAGGAACCACAAGGACTATCTCTATCAGAAACGGTTGCGGAGATATGAACGATTGAATAAAGGTCGATTTTCAGATTTGAAATTTTAAACGCACACTTTTTCAGCTTTAAAAATGATGGCAGGATAACACAATTGCTAAGCTGCAGTTCTACTTAGGTTAAAATGGATTGAATTATATTATTTTAACTAGGAGATTGGTTCTGCACAGTTTTCTAGGTACTCACACTATATTCTTGAGTGAAATGGGCCTCGCCATGGATCTGGTCAGGTTTTAAACTCGCCTCTGGTCTCTGCACTTCACAGTGATCTGGGTCAGCTCTCTCTGGTTCTGCTAACAGGTCAGCTCTACTCTGCTTCTGGTCTGGCCTGATGGATTTGAAGTCTCTATGTTGCTCTCTGAAGGTTTGATGGAGGTAAAGTATGGATTTTTCCGGCAGAGCGTCCCGCTGCAGATGGAATTGAAGGTCCCTATCTGTCCTGTCTGTCTGCTTTTATGTGTTTAGAATGTGGGTGTGTTCTAGCATCACTGACCCTACCTCTCTCTCAGCTTCTAATTGGTCAAACTTCCATTTCTTATTTGATTGGGGAATGAACTGTGAGTCAGAGGGATGTCATTTTATGGCTTGCAGATAGGACACTCCTCTGTCAGATTGCACACATTCTATATTTGATAATAAAAGACATATTTCACAGTTACACAGTTGCTTGAAATTACATATACATGGTGTGGCTGAATTTAGCCATGTCTCTGTCCAAATCTGCTGTTTCTAAGAGCTTGCATTCAGAAATGGCACATAATTGACTTTTTAACTGATTTTTCAATTTCTGACATTGACCCAACTTTACATACATGTGCGCAGGGAGTGTGGACATTAACTGATGAAGTTTCAGATTTTTAACATGCATACATTTAGAGTAATATCCACTTTTCCGCTAAAACCCCCCTGAACACGCCACCGGGTCGAAAAACCTCTTAAAATGTGGGCAGAAAAATCACAAGAATTATGGTGTCATTTATAAAATTTTCACATGTCCGCTCTATGAATGATCCATCTTTTTAAAGTTATGTTCTGGCTCCAAAGGGGTGTGGTTTACCCTCAGCACAAGGTTGAATTTCTGGTTTTTCCAGTTCTGCCAAGCCAGCTTGCTCTCACAGGCAGTGCCCCTCCCCTTTCCTCAGGAGGAAGCCACTTTTTTACGACCATTTACGACTCCTGCCAATAAAACCTTTGCATGAGTCAAGACAGGCTTTGTTCAGAGCTCCTGTAGAGCACAGGTAATTCAATTATCAGATAGATGGCATATCCTTAGTGTGAGCAGCAAAAGGGCAGCTAGGCCTGAGAACACAGCTGTGACTCAAGTTTCACTCCTGATGGGGGTAGTTGCCAGGCAGAATTCAGTTCCTTAAGCCGCGTTTCAGATAACTGTCATGTTTTTTGTTGCTTTTTAAATTAACTTGCAATTTTACACATGCAGCTAGAATGCTGATTCTAAGTGCAAAACTATGACATTTCAACAGTTACAAAGGCATGTGACACCAAACATAGGTCACTCATTTAATCTAAACATTTTCGATTTTAGTGTCTTTAAATCCAGTGCAACTTAAACTGCTGACTCCATAGCTCAGCCAGTTTTGTTATAAGCATTGTTTTGGGCTCTTCATTTCCCAGATTTTGTAGGCACACAACACTCCATTCTACCAAATGTCTGCTGGTGTCCAGTGAGTTTTTAGATGTGTTGCAATGTTTAAAATAGACAGTTTGAGCCTGCCTTCAGAGAAACACAGGGTGGTTTTAAACTGCCGGCTTTTGGATAGTGGTGAGTACTGGTACTGCACCCATTTTTGAGATTTAAGAAATGAATTCCCCACCATTCTAGGTTGCATTTGGCAATCAGCATTGCCATTCCCAATGGTTTCAGACTACTGTGTGGGTAGTCCAATGGTGGTTTTAGGCAGTTTCCTTCTGTGCCCATAACATCGGCAAAAATGAATGGCAGCCTATTCCTCATGCATTTCCCTGTGCATTTTCTGGGAAGCTCTGGCCATCATGAGGTTTTCCATGTCAGTACTGCACAGTTTTGAGGTACGGCTCGGATGCATGGGTAAATACATCCCACAAGCCCCCCTCTTGCGATGGCCATTCTATTTCACGAATGGGACTCGCAAGACCTGGGATGTTTCCTCATCTTCTTCCAATAGATGGCACAGTTCAGCATCTTCTTCTCCATCCGGTACTGATCGATCGGTTCTCCTCGCCGGTCCTGATGGGAATATTGGGCGGTCCACTGGGCCCATTGGATCTTCGTTCCCGGTCTCCGGATCGCCCTCCTTGGCCCGTCTTCAGGTTTTCTTTCTCCTAGGACGACAAAGGAAGAGCGGCAATACCTACTCATAGACGTTTTTCCACCACTGTTGAGATAGTGGGGCAGCATATGCATTTTATCATAACGAAACATTACATTCTTATTTTGAAAAAAAAAAACCAGTATAACTAAGAGACAGTTTCATGCAAATCACAATATTTTAGAGACTAGATGTGGTATGTTTTATGATTGGAACAGAATTAGTCTGAGACAGTACCCGCTAGGATTCCAGAGGATTCCTCCAGTTGTTGCAGAGTGTGCCTGGGATGGCAACATTTCAACTGGTTTATGTGGACCCACTTGTCTTCCCCCGCTGCCAAAGGACCTTTGGGGATGTGGATTTTGTAGGCCACAGGGGAGATCTTGTCGATGATCTCAAAGGGTCCCTTCCATGTAGGCAAAAATTTGCGCTGCTTGGCCTGGTTCCTTTGGAAGTTGTATAGATAGACCCGGTCTCCCACCTGATATTCCTTCCTGGAAGTTTTCAGGTCATAGTGGGTCTTCATGCTATCAGCTGATCTTTCTAGATTCCGCTGAGCATAAGCAAAAGCATGTTGAAGGTGTTTCCTTAAATTCTCCACATACTCATGAGTTGTGGAGGCATTTATCAGTGTCTGCTCTTGGGTCCTGTAGAGCAAATGCTGGGGAAGCACCATCTTGCGCCCAGTCATCAACTCAAATGGTGACATTTTGGTTGCAGATGAAGGGGTAGATCTGATAGCCATTAGGACCAGAGGTAATTGGATATCCCAACTTGGCCCAGAATCTGCCACAAACTTCTTTAATATGCTCACAATTGTCCGGTTATATTTCTCTACTGCCCCAGAAGAAGCTGGTCTATAAGCAATATGCAGCTTTCTCTTGACCCCCAGTATCTCCCACATCTTTGTCATTACTTCACTGGTGAAGTGGCTACCTCTGTCTGACTCAATCCTTTGAGGTAGACCAAAACGGGAAAAGATGTGGTTAATCATCAAGGCAGCTGCAGTTTCTGCCTTGCAATTTGGGGCTGGGAGACATTCCACCCACTTGGTAAACAAGCATGTGACGGTCAACATGTACTTATTCCCCCTAGCCGAGCGAATCACGGGGCCTACAAAGTCGATTTGTAAATCTGACCATGGCAGGGTCAACCCCCTCTTTTGTAAAGGCGCCCGGTGTGTGAGGGATGTCGGCTGAAATTGTGCACACACAAGACAACCCTTCAAATATTGGTTGAGGTCCTGGCCCATGTGTGGCCAGTATGCAACCTCTCTTAAGATTTCCAGTGTTGTGTGAAACCCCCTATGACCGGCAGTGGCCGCATCATGGGCGTGACTTAACATCAGGCTTCGGAATGAGGTAGGAACCACCCACTGGTCATGGCCAGCTTTGGATTTCCTTACCAACAAACCGTCTTGGATTCGGAACATTTTTGGACATTTCATCAACACTCTTAGGTCCTCTTTCCCAATGTAATCGGTATCCGTCAGGGGAAAGTTCTCAGGGTCCTCAAGGTGCTGGTAAAACTTACCAATAATTGGATCCCCCTTCTGAGCGGTAATCAAATCAGCATCAGGGGTCTCCTTACTCCATTGTGCAATTGAAAGGTTGTTGTGAGCATTTGTCTGGGACCTAGTGATGGCAGTGACCTGGATTTCCCCCAACAGGGACTCAATCTCAATTAGATCCCCTTGGATGGCCCCGGTTTTGGCCAGCTGATCAGCTAAGTCATTTCCAGTTTTGTCTGGTCCCTCTACTTTGGAATGACCCTTAATCTTTTTCCAATAGATGGTCATCCCCTTCGAGGTGACCAGATCATCAATGTTTTGGATCAACTTCCCATGTTTCAAGGGTTTGTTGTTAGCACATAACATGCCTCTGGTTTTCCAATTAACCAGGTGCTCCACGAACCCGTTCCGTACATAAACCGAATCTGTGATTATGACCAGTTCGTGGAGTTGATGCTGGACAGCAGTGAGGATGGCCTGATGCACAGCCATCAATTCTGCCACCTGACTACTTCGGGGACCAATTTTGTATCCAGCGGAGGGTTCTGGGGACTCATTCACCCATGCATTCCCTACGCCGGCCACCAGTTCTTTCTCCCCGTCGTTGTCAACATGGTAAGAGCATCCATCCACATAGACAGTGGGCATTCCCTCACACTTGTCCTCTTCAAAGACTTTGTGGGGGGAATTAAGGTATGCCTCCATGTTGTCCTTTATTTTTAGACTTTCGTCCTCGAGACAGTTTTCTCTGGCACAATCATGCAAGTCAGCCAGACCTTGCGCGAGTGGACTCTTCTTGTTTTGGCCATATCTGACCTCCACAGGAAAGCCTTGCATTGACAGAATCCAGGAAGTAATTCGGGAATTACTCATATTTCCGGCCCGGATTCTGTCACTTTGGAGATATTGCAGAGGCTGGTGTGGAGTCTCCACTATGATGTTTTCCCCCTGGATAAACGGGCGGTAATTCTTCAATGCCCACACCGTTGCCAGGAGTGCCTTCTCACAATCGTTGAATTTTTCCTCCACAGAGGATAAAGTTTTGCTCGCATAGGAGATAACTTTATTGACCTTGTCATGCTTTTGGTATAATACTGCCGTCAAGCACGTATTAGAGAACCCTGTCTCCAGGAAGAACTCCTTGTTTCTGACAGGGTAAGCTAGGCAAGGCGCTTGTGAGAGGCTTCTCTTGAGTTGTCTTACTGCCTCGGCTTGTTCTGGACCCCATTCCCACTTGACCCCCCCCTTCAGGAGATGAATCAGGGGTCTGGTGATCTCTGCGTAGCCCTCAATGAACTTTCTGCTGTAATTAGTCAGTCCAAGGAGGCTCCTTAGTTCCCGCAGAGTTGTGGGGTCTTTCAGTTTCTGAAGTGCTTCCACTTTCTTTTCCTGGGGACAGAGGCCCTGAGGAGTAATCTCATGCCCCAAGAAATTAACACGGGTTCTACACCACTGTGCTTTCTGAAAGGAAAGTTTTGCTCCGGCGGCCCTCAACTGTGTCAGAACATAACGGATCTCCGCTATGTGTTCCTCCACAGATGAACTTTTGATGAGGACATCATCTACATAAGCCAGGTTACCCCTTGCACCCAAGTCAGGCATGGCCTTGTGTAGAAAAATGTTGAATTCATTGCCGGAGTTGAGGTATCCGAAGGGAGTCCGGGTCCAGGTGTACTGCTGGCCCCCAAAGGTAAAAGCCAGCTTGTATTGGTCCTCCCTACTGACAGGCACAGTCCAGTATCCATTGGTCAGGTCTACTGCAGTGAATACCTGTGACCCCTGGATCTGGGCCAGCCCTTGGTCAATGTAGGGCAGAGGCCATCGGGAAGTATGGACCCGTTTGTTGAGCTCCCTAAGGTCAGCACAGAGTCTCCACTGGCCGTTCGGCTTCAATATTCCCAGCACCGGGTTATTGAAGGTGCTGTGGACTGGACGGATTATTCCCCGGGACTCAAGGTTCTTAATTATTTCAGTAAGGGACTCCATGGATGCGAGAGGCAAGCGATATTGCTTCACAAACACAGGAGTCATGCCAGGGTCCGTGGGGATTGTTGTTGTGTGGATGTCAGTGCGACCACAGTCATATGAGTCTACCGCAAAGAGATCTTGGAAATCCAAGAAAACTTGTTTCAACTTTTGCTTTTGTTCCAGAGTCACACAGGCATCAGCTAGGTTGACTCTCTCTTCCACCATCTGCCTGAAGCCTGGAAAGACTTCTGGTTTGGCTATCTCCGCGGCCTCCTCCAGCTGGGTGGAGAAGTCCCTGGTCAGAGTGCTGATTTGGACCGGAGGCTTCAGGTGGGAAAGGCAGCCCTCATGCACCTGGAAAATCACCTCATCCCTCCTGAAGTCACACGTCACATCTTCCTTACCATAGGGGCAGGAAGTGTACACCAGGAAGTTCCCCCCATGCCGGGTGAAAATCCTGTCTGGTGTTGTATTGTCCTCACTGTCACTGTCAACACAGTCCTTGGGGATTGGTCCTAACAGTTCATTTACAAGATCAATGGAGAAATGTCGGTCATCAACCGCCATTCCAATAATGGTGCCTGCGGCTAGAGTAATACTCTTTAAGTCGCTGTTATCCACATCTATTGGAATGGTGTCATGTTCTATGTTGACTAATGGTGTTGGGTTTACCCCCAACCCTTGCTGTTGGAGAGAAGCATTTAGATGTATGTAAGCATCAGGGTTTTTCAACTCTTGTCCCCTTTTAACTTTCACTTCCAGGGAGAATTGTCGGGTCCTTTCTGGGATGGTGACTTCCTCTTTAACCTGAATTTCAACTGCATAAGGTAGCAATTGAGCTGACCTAAATGCTTTTTCTGGATCATCAAAGCCCATGGGATTATCCGCTAATCGGGACCAAGCTTTGAAGTTTATTAGGTCCAAACTAATGGCAAAGCGATTGAGAATGTCACTGCCTACGTAAAAGGCGGCAGGGACGTCTCGCACGACCCAACAATTATGGACTATGCTCTTGTTGCCAATGGAGATTTTGAGCATACACCTGCTTGGCAGGAGATGTTTGGAATTAGGTGCTTCCAGGTCCATTTCCCATTTGTCTATCAGTTTGAAGGGGGGAATGGCTGGATCTTTTGGGAGTTGGCGAAACATGGCTTCGCTGATGAAGCTCTTACCGTTGTTCACACACACTCGAGCGAGAACAGAGTCCTTCCCATCATTTAACTGAACAGGGATGAACAACTGCTCTCCAATTTGCTGAATATCAGCCAGGCTCTGAGCTGATTTCACATCTTTCTGGACTATAGGAGTGGGAGTTTCAGATTGTGGATTGGTAAAGAATTTCAGAGTATTTCCTTCCAGCGTGGAATACCACCTTAAACTGGAAGGAAGGTTGATTTTCAGAAATAGAGAGGACCCCCCATCACCAGTCTGTTGTCCTACTGCTATTACTGTCACGTCTGGAATTTGGCTATTCTGGAAGTGAAATTCTACTTGGTCAGATTTTTGTTCAACCATGTGGCAGGTGCCGTTTAAACTAACATGGTTGACACTCTGTTTTAATTTTATTGGTCGGCTAGTCTGGGTCCAGAGGACCTCGTTTACACAATCTATTAGGGGTGACAACCTTCTCAGGAGGTCATTCCCTAGTAAACAAGGGGTGCCCTCTGGGGTCACAACTATGACCGGGTGTTTCAACTTGTGTCGCCCGATCTTAATGTCCAAGTCTGCAGTCCCCTCAACGGGAATTTCCTTCCCGTCAAAGTTCTGCAGTTGTCCCGGAAGAGAGGTGAGAGGAATTTGGTAATTCTCTCCCCTTCCTGCATTCAGTTCGTCAAAGGCCCTTCTGGACAGAAGGGTAGCTTGAGATCCAGTGTCCACCAGTGCCGAGATTGTACCCTGCCCCTGTACTTGTACCGGGGCATAATATCTTCCCTCCTTCTCCTCAAGGGGGCACAGGTAATGTACATTTTTGGACAACTGGTGGGCTAACTTTCTGGCTTTGGACATCGCTAGCGAAGCGATTTGGGCAGAATTCTGTGGAGAGCCTTGGGAATCTGAAAGAAAAATTTGGCAACTGGAGATCAGAGCCGTTGTGGGTTCCCCTGGTTCCGGTTCTGGGCCGCCCCCCCCTTTTTGGAGGCAGTCACCAGGATGGGTTTGAACCAGGGGGTTTTCTTGCTGTTTGTTCTGGGATGAGATGGTGGGCGGCGGTAGCTCAGTCTCCACATCTCCCCAGTCTGGATTTGCATCCCTAGGGACCCATTTTTCTTTGGGGGGAGTTCCCCACTCTCTGAAGGAGAAGATCCTTTTCCCAGGATCCTCTGAGGATCCCTCTCCCTCAAATTGGAAGATCTGTACCTCCTCCTCAAACTGAGTCTGTTTGGGTCTTTTGTTTCTCCTACCCCCCCTCTGCTCCTTAGGAGGCAGACTTTCAGGGGCAAGAGATTTCGTTTCCGGTTCCTGGGTTTCCAGGGGCTGTTTACAAGTGAGGAAGGAAGCTTCCTCCAAGGCTTTACACCCCCCTTCCCTTTGTGTCTCCTCCCTGGGAACCGGTGAGTTATCGGGGTGCTGCCCCCGTCATTGTTCTGGAGCACCAGGTCCAGAGTTGGGTGCGTTCTGCGCCGGCAGGCCCATCTGAGGGTTCTGCTGAGCCCTCAGTATGTGACCCAGATCCCGCGCCATGTTTTGAACCTGGCGCTCTAACTGGGAAACCCGCTCAGGCTGATACGGGGCCCTGTTTTCTCCCCTGGGCTGATCCCGGGAAGGGTAGCTGTCCCTCCTCTGGTAATACCCCGGGTTGGGAAGATTTGGGTACCCCTCCACCCTTGGCCTCCCCTCTCCCGGATTCAGTGGTCTGGGCTCAGGGAATTGGGGAAAGAAGGATGGATGGTTTTGGGGCTGAAAGTCGGGTGGATATCTGGGGAAAAAGTTCTGTCCAGGGTTTGGTAAATTTCTGCCCTCCGGTGGGAAGTTTGGAGGGAAGTTCCCTGGGTTAGGTGCTTGGCTGGATCCCCCCCTTGGGCTGGAGGAGTCCACACATAACCCAGGATGGGTCGATTTCCCTTGTAACGGGGACTTACATAATCAGGAGAGCGAGGGACCCCATTTGTGGGGCTGCCTCCCTGGCTCCCTGTCTGTGACTGGCCCGAGGACCTTCTGGGCCCAGCATTATTAGGTGCAGGTAGGTTTTTAGGCCCCCCCATCTCCAAATCCAAAACGGGGGTGACCTTTACCTCTGCCACCTTGGCAGCAGCAGGGGTGCTGTTGGCTTTGGGGTTTTTCTGGGCATTACTTTTGCTATCTACCGGTTTCTGCACCTCATAGATCCGGGTAGCCTGTTCAATGACCCAGTCTAAAGATCTTTTCTCGTGAAAATCCCTCACGAGCTGGGTCATGATATATTTGGGCAAGGCATGGAAAAACGTATTAATAAATTCCCTGCTATCCGTGCGCACCCTTCTTGTGGTCTGTGCAAAAGCACGCTTTAACTCCTGCACAAATTCTTGTGGGGCCTGATCCTCCCCACATTGCAAATTGTAGGCTGCCTTGCGAGCCTCTTGAGGATTTCTGTGAACAGAAAAATGTTTCAAGATGGCCGCCTTATAGGTGGACCATCTTGAATGATTTTGGTCCTCCAGCCCCGCAAAGAAACTGGAGTATTCCGGGGAGAAGGTCCACTTTACATATTGAATACAGCTTTGGCTGTCCTTCAAATGGAAAGTCTCCATCATTTGTTCAAACAACTCTAAGTGCTCCCAAACAGAATACTTAGCGTTCTTATGGTAAGGCGTGATGACGCTCCTGATCGCCTTAATCTGCTTTAAAGGGTCCTTAAGCAAGGCCCTTTTTGTCTTATTGGCCCTTTTGGTCCGGGTAACCCTGGTCCAATCGTCCTCGGACTCAGAGGCACTGCTCCCAGAGGTTCCTGTCTGCTCTTCCAGGTTTTCCCGGATTCTGCGAGCCTGGGAATGGCTGGCAGAATGTGGGGACCTGGTCTCCTGTGTCCTGCGCAGTTCAGAGGAGTCTTCAGATTCCTCCTTGCTGCCAGGATTTGATGGGTACCCCCTCCACTGACCTAACTGGGCAGAGGTTTTCAGGATGCCCTTTCTGGGCCTACTCTCCTGGGGTTCCCCATTGAACTGTACTGTACTTGGGTGCCCATACCCGGATGCCCACCCCTCCATTCCTGAGTGGTACTGGCCTATGAGCCCCATACTCTTAGCTGGATAGTAATCTGCCATCCCTGTGGCCCTGTGCTCATGTGCGCCAGGGGACATGGGGGTGGTAGAGTCCAGGGACTGGGAGAGATGAAGGCCCCTGGTGTTAGGGCTCCTGCGGTTATGGTCAGGAATCTCTCTTTCCCAGCGGACCTCATCTCTATCCGCCCCTGCTCCCTGTTGCAATGCAAGAGCCTGCATTTGTGCTTTCAGTTCCTCTGTTAAGGCCTTACTCGACTCTATCAGTCTCTCCTGCATCGCTACCTGTTGCTGGAGCCTCTCATTGTGCTGGCAGAGAGCCTCATTTTCCCTCTGTGCTTCCTGGTTGGTCCTGGAGAACTGGGCCAGTCTTTGCTGCAGGAGGGTTACCTCCTGAGCTGTGTCCCTATTGGCCTGCTCCTTTCTTGCTAGAGCATCCTCCACCCTCCTGGTGTGCTCTAACAAGTTCTGGTGTTCTTTTTGGAGGTCACCCAGTCCCTGGTGGGCCAGGTGATTTTCTTCCATTTTCCTTTTTAAATGGCAGACTTCTTGGCCTAAGGCGTCTCTTTCCTGACTAAGAGCCTGCATTTGTGCCGCCAGGTCGTCCCTCTGCCTTTGAAAGGCACCAGCTTTCTGGCGTTCTTCATCAAACTCTGCCTGGGTATCCAGGTCTTTCAAGATCAGCTTGTTGCTCTCTACCTTCACTCTATCAGTTCTCAGAAATGCAATCAATGTAAATCAGTTCACCCCAGCAAGCTTACACTACAGAAAACAGATAGGAGTTTTGAAAACACAGGCCCAAATGCTTTGATATGTGCTAGCAATGGATGAGAAATATGTTGGAAATGCTTTTAATTCCCTTTCAGAGGTTCAGGGTGAATGGTATCTAGTTAATATTGGTCCAGGCTCACACTAGCAATGATGCAGGGATAGTTAGCAGGTTAAACGAATTTCTGGCAAATGGAAGGCAAGCAGCAGCAGTTTTTACATGTGAAGAAATTTGCAAATCGCGGTAAAATTCGCGGATGCGCCGAGCGCTATTACAGAGGAACCACAAGGACTATCTCTATCGTTTTGGGGTCCTAGGAAAGCCTAGGATCTCAGCTTCAAAATGAAAGTTACTGCAAGTCTCTAGCACAAACGGTTGCGGAGATATGAACGATTGAATAAAGGTCGTTTTTCAGATTTGAAATTTTAAACGCACACTTTTTCAGCTTTAAAAATGATGGCAGGATAACACAATTGCTAAGCTGCAGTTCTACTTAGGTTAAAATGGATTGAATTATATTATTTTAACTAGGAGATTGGTTCTGCACAGTTTTCTAGGTACTCACACTATATTCTTGAGTGAAATGGGCCTCGCCATGGATCTGGTCAGGTTTTAAACTCGCCTCTGGTCTCTGCACTTCACAGTGATCTGGGTCAGTTCTCTCTGGTTCTGCTAACAGGTCAGCTCTACTCTGCTTCTGGTCTGGCCTGATGGATTTGAAGTCTCTATGTTGCTCTCTGAAGGTTTGATGGAGGTAAAGTATGGATTTTTCCGGCAGAGCGTCCCGCTGCAGATGGAATTGAAGGTCCCTATCTGTCCTGTCTGTCTGCTTTTATGTGTTTAGAATGTGGGTGTGTTCTAGCATCACTGACCCTACCTCTCTCTCAGCTTCTAATTGGTCAAACTTCCATTTCTTATTTGATTGGGGAATGAACTGTGAGTCAGAGGGATGTCATTTTATGGCTTGCAGATAGGACACTCCTCTGTCAGATTGCACACATTCTATATTTGATAATAAAAGACATATTTCACAGTTACACAGTTGCTTGAAATTACATATACATGGTGTGGCTGAATTTAGCCATGTCTCTGTCCAAATCTGCTGTTTCTAAGAGCTTGCATTCAGAAATGGCACATAATTGACTTTTTAACTGATTTTTCAATTTCTGACATTGACCCAACTTTACATACATGTGCGCAGGGAGTGTGGACATTAACTGATGAAGTTTCAGATTTTTAACATGCATACATTTAGAGTAATATCCACTTTTCCGCTAAAACCCCCCTGAACACGCCACCGGGTCGAAAAACCTCTTAAAATGTGGGCAGAAAAATCACAAGAATTATGGTGTCATTTATAAAATTTTCACATGTCCGCTCTATGAATGATCCATCTTTTTAAAGTTATGTTCTGGCTCCAAAGGGGTGTGGTTTACCCTCAGCACAAGGTTGAATTTCTGGTTTTTCCAGTTCTGCCAAGCCAGCTTGCTCTCACAGGCAGTGCCCCTCCCCTTTCCTCAGGAGGAAGCCACTTTTTACGACCATTTACGACTCCTGCCAATAAAACCTTTGCATGAGTCAAGACAGGCTTTTTCAGAGCTCCTGTAGAGCACAGGTAATTCAATTATCAGATAGATGGCATATCCTTAGTGTGAGCAGCAAAAGGGCAGCTAGGCCTGGGAACACAGCTGTGACTCAAGTTTCACTCCTGATGGGGGTAGTTGCCAGGCAGAATTCAGTTCCTTAAGCCGGGTTTCAGATAACTGTCATGTTTTTTGTTGCTTTTTAAATTAACTTGCAATTTTACACATGCAGCTAGAATGCTGATTCTAAGTGCAAAACTATGACATTTCAACAGTTACAAAGGCATGTGACACCAAACATAGGTCACTCATTTAATTTAATCTAAACATTTTCGATTTTAGTGTCTTTAAATCCAGTGCAACTTAAACTGCTGACTCCATAGCTCAGCCAGTTTTGTTATAAGCATTGTTTTGGGCTCTTCATTTCCCAGATTTTGTAGGCACACAACACTCCATTCTACCAAATGTCTGCTGGTGTCCAGTGAGTTTTTAGATGTGTTGCAATGTTTAAAATAGACAGTTTGAGCCTGCCTTCAGAGAAACACAGGGTGGTTTTAAACTGCCGGCTTTTGGATAGTGGTGAGTACTGGTACTGCACCCATTTTTGAGATTTAAGAAATGAATTCCCCACCATTCTAGGTTGCATTTGGCAATCAGCATTACCATTCCCAATGGTTTCAGACTACTGTGTGGGTAGTCCAATGGTGGTTTTAGGCAGTTTCCTTCTGTGCCCATAACATCGGCAAAAATGAATGGCAGCCTATTCTTCATGCATTTCCCTGTGCATTTTCTGGGAAGCTCTGGCCATCATGAGGTTTTCCATGTCAGTACTGCACAGTTTTGAGGTACGGCTCGGATGCATGGGTAAATACATCCCACATGGGGCATGAGCGGGGGGTGGGGGGCAACATGAGAGAGAAACAGGGCATGAGCGGGGGGTGGGGGATACAGCAGGGAGACACGGGGCATGATCGGGGGTGGGGGCAACATGAGAGAGACACGGGGATGAGAGGGGGGTGGGGGGTAGCAGGAGAGAGACACGGGGCATGAGAGAGGGGTCGGGGGTAACAGGAGAGAGACATGGGGCATGATCAGGGGGTGGGGGGCAACAGCAGGGAAACACGGGGCATGAGCGGGGGTGAGGGGAACACGAGGGAGACAAGGGGCATGAGAGGGGTGTGGGGGGTAATAGGAGAGACACAAGGCATAAGCGGGGGATGGGGGAAGAGGAGAGAGACACGAGGCATGAGCAGGGGGTGGGGGGCAACAGCAGGAAGACATGGGGCATGACCGGGGGAAGGGGGCAACAGAAGAGAGACACGGAGCATCAGTGGGGGGCAACATCAGGGAGACACGGGGCATGACTGGGGGGTGGGGGGTAACAGGAGAGAGACACAGGACATAAGCGGGGGGTGGGGGCAAGAAGAGGGAGACACGGGACATGAGAGGGGGTGGGGGGTAACAGGAGAGAGACACAGGGCATGAGCTGGGGTTGGGGGGCAACAGCAAGGAGACACGGGGCATGAGAGGGGGTGGGGGTAACAGGGGAGACACGAGGCATGAGCAGGGGGTGGGGGGAACAGGAGAGAGACACAGGGCATGAGTGGGGGGTGGGGGGCAACAGCAGGGAGACACGGGGCATGAATAGGGGGTAGGGGGTAACAGGAGAGAGACATGGGGCATGAGCAGGGGATGGGGCAACAGCAGGGAGACACGAGGCATGACCTGAGGGTGGGGTGCAACAGGAGAGAGACATGGGGCATAAGAGGGGGGTGGGGGTAACAGGAGAGAGACATGGGGCATGAGCGGGGGTGGGGGGCAACAGCAGGGAGACACGGGGCATGAGCAGGGGGTGGGGGAACATGAGGGAGACATGGGGCATGAGCGGGGGGTGGGGGGCAACAGGAGGGAGACACGGGGCATGAGAGGTGGGTGGGGGGTAACATGAGAGAGACACGGGGCATGAGCGGGGGGTGGGGGGCAACAGCAGGGAGACACGGGGCATGACCTTGGGTGGGGTGCAACAGGAGAGAAGAGAGACACGGGGCATGAGAGGGGAGTGGAGGGTAACAGGAAAGAGACATGGGGCATGAGCGGGGGTGGGGGGAACATGGGGGAGACACGGGGCATGAGAGGGGGGTGGGGGGTAACAGGAGAGACACGAGGCATAAGCGGGGATGGGGGAACAGGAGAGAGACACGGGGCATGAGCAGGGAGTGGGGGGCAACAGCAGGAAGACACGTGGCATGACCGGAGGAAAGGGGGCAAAAGAAGTGAGACACAGAGCATCAGCGGGGGCAACATCAGGGAGACACGGGACATGACTGGGGGGTGGGGGGTAACAGGAGAGAGACACGGAACATAAGCGGGGGGTGGTGGCAACAAGACGGAGACACGGGGCATGAGAGGGGGTGGGGGGTAACAGGAGAGAGACACAGGGCATGAGCTGGGGGTGGGGGGGAACAGGAGAGAGACACGGGGCATGAGCAGGAGGTGGGGGCAACAGCAGGGAGACACGGGGCATGACCTGGGGGTAGGGGGTAACAGGAGAGAGACACGGGGCATGAGCGGGGGATGGAGGGCTGTTAGGGAGAATTCTCTGTTTAGGCTGAATTTCCTAACCTAGTGAGTCCCCCAGCAGCTTTGCTGGATTTCTGGAGTTTGTTTTTGTCCATCCTGCCAAGAGTGAGACTCTTTTCTCCCACTCTTGGACATGAATGTGGTTAATTCCTGTGTTCTATGGGCTATGGGGTCTTTTACTCCATAGGGTCTCATGTGTTTTACTATGTGTTACACCGCACCCTCCGTGCCGTAACACTGGAGCGTCCTAGAGGATCCCCACCATAGACTCCATACCCTGGGACTACTGTCTCCCAGGGCATGTAAAGTCACCATTGGCTTTACTAGACCTAAATTTACTAACAGAACTAGTACAAACCATCCTATTGTGGACGTACTAGTAGGGGTAATTCGATTACCCCTGGGTCTGTTATTCAAGGGGGCACTGTCCCGTCCCCCCTCGTCTAGTTTTGGCTGGTGGCAGTGGAAACTACTTGTTATATTTGACCCCGAATATAACTCTATGGGATTCTTCCCATTGTTGGAGGCTAATACTTTTTTCCGTTAGTCTCTAACATACCGCCGGTTTATTTGTCTTAAATAAATCTACCGGTTGGTATTTTCTGCCAGAACTCGGTTTTTAAAATGGCGACTGTGTTCGCCTCTGTAACTCCGAACCAAAGGTTGAGCCCTTTGTTCCACTTTTGGCGGGCTTCTACACAGAGGCCTCCAAAGTGGTGCCATTCTGTCTGGGTACCACGGGGGGTGTGGGAGGGGGTTTAGGCACCCTGGACTGAGTTGCCTTGCCAACTCAAGTCGCACTCTGGTGTGATTGGCCCAAGTGGTAAGCCACCCCGCTGACCACTTAGCGTGTTTTGATTGACAGCTAGGCTTAATGAATGGGGGTTTGCTACATAAAAGCAGGGCTTTTGGGACTGGATCTTCAGAAGTCGCCACAGGACCTAAGAATCCGACGAGGGTATAGCTGAGCCGACCTGCAACGACGACACCCCCGGTGGAGCCCTGCTGAATTGACTCACCACTTCCCAACGACAGAGGAGATCTCCCGGCTGGAGAGTCTTCTTCCCCTGACTGGTGGGAACAACCAGTCCCTTTGCTTTTTCTTCGCTTCCAGGGCGTAGTGGCCAAATTGCCCGTGCTGACCACCCCGGCAACCAGATAGCCACTAGCCCATACCGTGACCAAAAGGTGGTGCCTTGTGACAGAGCACTCCGCGGCTGGTCTCTTGCCTGGTGGTGCAACGATCTTCCACTTTCCTTTGACGACAAGATCATCTCATCTCTTGGCAAAGCCCCGACTTGCATCCACCAGCAAGAACAACTGCCCCTGCCGGAGCTGTCTCTTCACTTACAAGGTACCGTGTCCGCCTGGCTTCCCTTGTGACGGTTAGCATGAGGTGTCTTAAATCCTTACCTTTCCATTGGGTCGCCTCCAGACCTTCTTAACCTTTTGTTCTAAACTGGTCCAACCTTTCTGTGACAATTTGCTACAAAGACTCGACGTGCATTTCCACTGTGATACTTTTTGGGACATATCGCCTTGCCTCTCTCTGAGTGGGCCTGCCCTCTGAACTTTGTGATCCACAGTAGACCCTGCCTTACTTGCCTTGCATTTGCTTCATAAAAAAGTTGGTACCGAGTTGGTTTCATACCCTGCCTTTTCTCTCCCGTTCTAACGAATATTAGAGTGACATCTAGGTTAAAGCATTCACCTCTGTCTGCAAATAAGTGGTGCTGTTGAACCTAGACTTGTCGAAATATTGTTAGAGGAGTGAGATACTTATTGCAATTGAAGTTGTTTGCCGTATTAGTGCCAGTGTGTTTTTCATAGATGTGATTTTATAAATAAATGACTATATATTTTTACACCCAAGCTCTGTTCCGTGTCTGCTTGTTCTACTGTGTAAATTGCCCTATTTTGTATACTCCACATACTGCCTAACTCTTCTTGAGGGAAGTCTGACTGCTCAGCCACAGCTACCAAGTGAATCCGTGTGGTACAGACTGCTACCAAGTGGGTTTACTGCCAAACACCTGTAGGCCTAAATCTTTGCTGTGGACCCAGAGGGAACTGCACAGGTTTCCGCTTAACACTGGTGTACAGCAGTGGGATTTGTATCGAGTATACAGTTCAGAGTGCTTTTCAACACTTTAGGATAACTAACCACAAAGCTTAGCACTAAAAAGCAACTTTCAAAAACATGTCTACTATGGAAGTTTACAGTCAAGAGTCCTTGTCAGGTAAAAATACTGAGAGTTTGAGAGCTCTCTGTAGACAAGAGAATCTTTCTGTAAGAGGCAAGAAAGTAGAACTGATAGCGAGATTGCTGGAAAACCAAAGTCTGTGTACTGGTTCAGAGGAACCAACTTCTCCAGCGAATGTAGAAAACAGTGATGGTATTGATCTGAATCAAAGTCTTGATAATGAGTCAGAAGAGGAAAGTGAACCTAATGAAGTTAGCCACTCTGAGCCTCTGTCTGCCTTACCTACTGTACGTACGGGGCCCATACCAGGTCCCACATGTAACCCTGCTTATTTTGAACTTGAAAAAATGAAGCTCGAATTAGAGTACAAACGGTTTTTAGCCCAATCTGAAAGAAACCAATAGCTAGAGTTCAGACGAATTAATGCCCAAGCTGAGCAGAAGCAAGCTGAGTTAAGACTCAGAGAAATAGAACTTAATCATGAGTTAGAGATGAAAAAGTTGTCTGTCGAAAATGCTTCTCTCTCCTCTGGTTCCTCTAGAAGTTCCAGTCCCAAAAGACCCTGGATGCCTAAGGAATTAGTGGGTATGTATGAACCTAGATTGGATGTGTT
This sequence comes from Ambystoma mexicanum, assembly GCF_040938575.1. Lineage (NCBI taxonomy): Eukaryota > Metazoa > Chordata > Amphibia > Caudata > Ambystomatidae > Ambystoma > Ambystoma mexicanum. The sequence continues at coordinate 1,030,089,675 of NC_090933.1, read as the reverse complement.
GGATTGGTTAAAACTGTTTGAATATAATCAGGGCTCCAGGACATCACAGGGAATGAGTTACTTCCCTGGTTGTTCTCTAGGCTTCCCCCTGTTGCGACTGATGTGGTAATGGAGTTGGGGGAGGTGGATAAGAAGGATTACGAAAGTGTGAAACTAGCTTTGATAGCTGGGTTCGGGAAGACCCCTTCCCAGTATCTTAAGAGGTTTAGATCTCTCAAAAAGCATGATGGTACCCCTTGGGCTACCTGGGAGAGTGAAGGGTTGAAAAACCTAGAGGGATGGATTAAGGGTTACAAGGTGAACACTTATGAGGGTATGAAGAATCTTTTTATGTTGGAGTCTATTTATGATGCCTGTTCTCCTGAGCCCAGACAGCACTTGGCTGATTCGAAGGAATTGGATTCCAGGAAGCTAGCTAAGGCTGCTGACTTGTGGGTCGCCAACAGGGCTACTCATAAGGATTCTGGGGCATCTCAGAAGAAGTATGAGGGAAAACAGCCTAAAAAAGACTCAAAAGAGAATTCTAATAACTCAAATTCCAAAGAGGGCCCCAAACCATAAGGGTAAGCCACAAGGAAAACCACAGCAGAATAGTGTACCTTCTGGTGCCAAACCGGAGGTAGGCCAGAACAAGCCACCATTCCAGAAAGCATTCGGTAAATGCTTTGTTTGTGGCTCGACTGACCATTTGAAAGGAGATCCCAGATGCAAGGGTAAACCTTCAGGGTTCCAGAATGTCTCCTTAGCCTTCGCTCCAGAGGAGGAAGTCCAAATGGCAAGTGGAAACTTTCTACTACTGGCTGATGAACCCACTGGAGTCTCAGACAGTGCTTCTTTAGTGTCTCTCGGTTTGGTGGACAACAGAATTTAGATGTATATAATTCTATCCCAGATAATACTAAAGAGTATTATAAGGACAGTGTCCAGGTGAATGGTCAGGTGAATCCTGCCATTAGGGACACTGGGGCCAGCATAACTGTGGTGGATACATCTTTTTTTCAGGCTGAGGATGTTGCTAAGGCACCCAAACGCCTCACAAAGTTAGCTGGAGGGCCTATGCAGATGCTGCCCCAATTACCAGTTCTCATCCAGTGTAACGACATGACTGTAAAGATACCTGTCAGCATACAGAGTGAGGTACCAGGACGAGTTCTGTTGGGTAACGATTTGAAAACTATCTGAGTTGTATCACACACCCCCAGACCTCCTAGTAAACGGTTACAGGAGCTAACCAGACCTGCAAGGGAGAGAACCATGAGCGGTACTCCCCAGGAGATGATGAAGAAAGATATCACTCCTGCTCCACTGCAATTGTCAGCTGCTGTCTCAAAGAAATCAGAAGCGAAAGGGAAACCCCAAGACTTCTATCTCAAAACCTGCAGCCAGCATTCCAGTGCAGCCAACAAGGACTTCCCCGCGGTTGTCCAAAGTTACACCCGTAACTCCCCCTCCAGCTGAGGCTGAGAGGTTGGTACAACCCTGTGTAGTAGAATTAGACTTTGAGGAAGAGCTAATGGAAGGCCAGGAACTCATTGGAGATCTGGATCCTGTTGACCATCCTGAGCTGCAGTCTTTACTGGCAGAAGGTGGACCCAACAGGGCAGACTTCAGTAAGGGACAGAGGGAATGTCCAACTCTGGAAGGTCTTCACCACCAGGCAGAAGCCCAGGCTGAAGGGCAAGAGCCTTTGAAATACAGGTTGCACTGGGAAGATGGCCTCTTCTACAGTGAACCGACCGAGTCTGCACCTGGAGACTACAAACGACTCGTAGTACCCCAAGAGAACAGACCACAGTTCTTGCAGTTAGCCCACGAGATTCCTTTCGCTGGTCACTTGAGTTTCAAGAAGACTAAGGAAAGGCTCTCTCTCTACTTTCATTGGCCGAAGATGGGGGCCAAAGTCGAAAAACACTGAAGGAGCTGCCACATCTGCCAGACTTCTGATAAGGTGGGCTCCAAGAATGTGGCACCTTTAGTGCCTCTCCCCGTTGTGGGAGTCCCATTTGAGAGAGTAGGGATTGGCATTGTTGGTCCCCTTGATCCTCCAACCTCCTCAGGCAACAGGTTTATACTTGTTGTAGTAGACCATGCTACTAGGTATCCTGAGGCAATTACTATGAGGACTGTTAAAGCTCTGGCTGTGGCTAAGGCCCTCCTTGGTATTTCTACCAGGGTTGGGTTTCCTAAGGAAGTAATCTCTGACAGTGGGTCAAACTTTATGTCCCACTACATGAAAGCCATGTGGAAAACCTGTTGAGTTACTTACAAGTTCTCAACAGCTTACCACCCACAAACCAATGGATTGGTAGAAAGGTTCAACCGAACCATGAAGAGCATGATAAGTGCTTTAGAAGAACCCCTTAAACGAAAGTGGGACCTTCTACTGCCATGCCTTCTCTTTGCTTATAGAGAAGTCCCTCAGGAGGGAGTAGGTTATTCTCCCTTTGAGCTTCTCTATGGCCATCCCGTCAGAGGTCCATTGGCCCTGATTAAGGAGGGGTTGGAGAGTGCTCCTTCCCCCAAGCCAGTCAGAGTGACTGACTACGTGCTAGGTCTCCGGAGGAGAATGTCGCACATGATGACAGAAGCAAGTGACAACTTGAAAGCTGGACAAGCATTGGTCAAGCACTGGCATGATCAAAAGGCTAACATGGTTGAGTTCACTCAAGACCAGCTAGTTCTCGTTATGATCCCAACATTCAGAGGGCCTTGCAAGACAAATGGATGGGACCCTTCAGACTTGTGGGTAAACTTGGAGAGGTCAAATATCTGGTGGACTTGGGCAATCCCAAGGAGGCTCCGACAGTCTTCCACACCAACCGACTCAAAGCATATGTCTCGAGACCTGATGTAGGAGCTTTGCTTCTAGCATCAACAGAGGAAGAAGAAGAGAGTGAAGCTCTTCCGGATCTCCTCAGAGGCTTACCTTTAGACGAAAAAATTGAAGGAGTGAATCTCTCTTCAAATCTGACACCTGAGCAACAAGAAGAGTGCAAATCTATGTTGAATCAGTTTGCCTCTCTGTTCTCACTTTCACCAGGCTTGACCCCTTGGGGCCAGCATTACATACTCACTGGTGACTGTCTGCCAGTCAAAAGCAGAGGATACCGAATTTCAGAAAACGTATGAACCCACATCAAAGGTGAGGTCAGCAAGATGCTTGATCTCGGGGTAATAGAGCCCTCTACTAGTCCATGGTCTAGCCCAGTTGTGTTAGTACCAAAGGCAGGATCTAAAGAACTTAGATTCTGCGTGGATTATAGATCTCTTAATGTAGTCACCAAGACTTATGCCCACCCTTTGCCAAGAACAGATGAGTTGGTGGATAAACTTGGTTCAGCCAGTTTCCTCAGCACATTTGACTTGACTTCAGGCTATTGGCAAATAGCCCTGACAGACCATGCCAAGGAGAAAACTGCATTTTCTACCCCTGTTGGCTTATACCAGTTTAAGGTTATGCCTTTCGGATTGAAAAATGCACCTGCTACATTTCAATGGATGGTAAACCAGGTTTGAATGGGATGGAGGACTTCTGCATGGCATACTTGGATGACATAGCAGTGTTCAGCAATTCCTGGGAAGAACATGTAACCCACCTAAGAGATGTTTTGCAGGCTCTTGGACGAGGCAATCTGACCATAAAGGCGAGTAAATTCCAAATTGGACTGAGTAAGGTAGTCTATCTTGGACATTAGGCAGGAGGTGGAGAAATAAGGCCTTTGCTCAGTAAGATTGAAGCTGTGCAAAATTGGACAACACCTACTACTGAGACCCAAGTGAGAGCCTTCCTAGGTCTCACTGGGTATTATAGGAATTTCATTGAGAACTATGGGACCACAGCTTCTCCTCTGAATGTCATCTCCTCTCCAAAATGTCCTAAAGAGGTTAGATGGAATGAGGAGTATAATCAGGCTTTTAAAAACCTGAAAAAGGCTCTTTGCCAAGCCCCAGTACTCAGAGATCCTGATTACCACCAAACTTTCATTGTGCAGACAGATGCTTCAAATGTAGGAATAGGTGCCGTACTCAATCAACTGGATGGGAAAGGTAGGGAGCACCCGTTTGCTTCATCAGCCGCAAGCTGAAGGATCCTGAAACAAGGTGGGCAACAATCAAAAGAGAGTGCTTTGCTATCGTGTGGGCTCTGAAGAAGTTTAGGCCATACTTGTATGGTTCTACTTTTGTCATTCAGACTGACCACCAACCCTTGAGATGGTTAATGCAAATGAAAGGGGAAAACCCAAAACTACTGAGATGGTTGATCTGCCTGCAAGGGTTTGATTTCACCATTGAGTACAGGTCAGGGTGTCACCACCAAAATGCTGATGGTCTCTCTAGGATGTATGTCATCGACTAGAGGTATGAGATTCATCCAGGAGTGGATTAAATCCTCCCGTCCCTTAGTCTGGGGGAGGGGGCGAGTGTTATGGAGAATTCTCTGTTTAGGCTGAATTTCCTAACCTAGTGAGTCCCCCAGCAGCTTTGCTGGATTTCTGGAGTTTGTTTTTGTCCATCCTGCCAAGAGTGAGACTCTTTTCTCCCACTCTTAGACATGAATGTGTTAATTCCTGTGAATGTCAATGTGTTCTATGGGATATGGGGTCTTTTACTCCATAGGGTCTCATGTGTTTTACTATGTGTGTTACACCGCACCCTCTGTGCCGTAACACTGGGGCGTCCTAGAGGATCCCCACCATAGACTCCATACCCTGAGAGTGACTACTGTCTCCCAGGGCATGTAAAGTCACCATTGGCTTTACTAGACCTAAATTTACTAACAGAACTAGTACAAACCATCCTATTGTGGACGTACTAGTAGGGGTAATTCGATTACCCCTGGGTCTGTTATTCGAGGGGGCACTGTCCCGTCCCCCCTCGTGGAGTTTTGGCTGGTGGCAGTGGAAACTACTTGTTATATTCGACCCCAAATATAACTCTCTGGGATTCTTCCCATTGTTGGAGGCTAATACTTTTTCCCGTTAGTCTCTAACATACCGCCGGTTTATTTGTCTTAAATAAATCTACCGGTTGGTATTTTCTGCCAGAACTCAGTTTTTAAAATGGCGTCTGTGTTCGGCTCTGTAACTCCGAACCAAAGGTTGAGCCCTTTGTTCCACTTTTGGCGGGCTTCTACACATAGGCCCTCCAAAGTGGTGCCATTCTGTTTGGGTACCACAGGGGGTGTGGGAGGGGGTTTAGGCACCATGGACTGAGTTGCCTTGCCAAGGCAAGTCGCACTCTGGTGTGATTGGCCCAAGTGGTGAGCCACCCCGCTCACCACTTAGCGTGTTTTGATTGACAGCTAGGCAGAATGAATGGGGGTTTGCTGCATAAAAGCAGGGCTTTTGGGACTGGATCTTCAGAAGTCGCCACAGGACCTAAGAATCCGACGAGGGTATAGCTGAGCCGACCTGCAACGACGACACCTCCGGTGGAGCCCTGCTGAACCGACTCACCACTTCCCAACGACAGAGGAGTTCTCCCGGCTGGAGAGTCTTCTTCCCCTGACTGGTGGGAACAACCAGTCCCTTTGCTTTTTCTTCGCTTCCAGGGCGTAGTGGTCGAATTGCTCGTGCTGAGCACCCCGGCAACCGGATAGCCACTAGCCCATACCACGACCAAAAGGTGGTGCCTTGTGACGGAGCACTCCGCGGCTGGTCTCTTCCCTGGTGGTGCAACGATCTTCAACTTTCCTTCGACGACGAGATCATCTCATCTCTTGGCATAGCCCCGACTTGCATCCACCACCTGGAACAACTGCCCCCGACGGAGCTGTCTCTTCACTTACAAGGTACCATGTCCGCCTGGCTTCCCTTGTGACGGTTAGCGTGAGGGGTCTTAAATCCTTACCTTTCCATTGGATCGTCACCAGACCTTCTTAACTTTTTGTTCTAAACTGGTCCAACCTTTCTGTGACAATTTGCTACAAAGACTCGACGTGCATTTCCACTGTGATACTTTTTGGGACATATCACCTTGCCTCTCTCTGTGTGGGCCTGCCCTCTGAACTTTGTGATCCACAGTAGATCCTGCCTTACTTGCCTTGCATTTACTTCGTAAAAGAGTTGGTACCGAGTTGGTTTCATACCCTGCCTTTTCTCTCCCGTTCTAACAAATATTAGAGTGCCATCTAGGTTAAAGCATTCACCTCTGTCTGCAAATAAGTGGTACAGTTGAACCTAGACTTGTCGAAATATTGTTAGAGGAGTGAGATACTTATAGTAATTATAATTGAAGTTGTTTGCCGTATTAGTGCCAGTGTGTTTTTCATAGATGTGTTTTTATAAATAAATAACTATATATCTATACACCCAAGCTCTGTTCCGTGTCTGATTGTTCTACTGTGTAAATTGCCCTATGTTGTATACTCCACATACTGTCTAACTCATTTTGAGGGAAGTCTGACTGCTCAGCCACAGCTACCAAGTGAATCTGTGTGGTACAGACTGCTACCAAGTGGGTTTACTACCAAACACCTGTAGGCCTAAATCTTTTGCAGTGGTCCAGGAGGGAACTGCACAGGTTTCCGCTTAACAGGGGCAACAGCAGGGAGACATGGGGCATGAGCGGGAGTGGGGGAACACGAGGGAGACACGGGGTATGAGAGGGGGTGGGGTGTAACAGAAGAGAGACACCGGACATGAGCAGGGGGTGGGGGGCAACAGGAGAGAGACAAGTGGCATGACCGGGGGGTGGGGGGCAACATGAGAGAGACACGGGGCATGAGCGGGGGGTGGGGGCAACAGCAGGGAGACACGGGGCATGACCTGGGATGGGGGGCAACAGGAGAGAGACATGGGGCATGAGAGGGTATGGGGGGTAACAGGAGAGAGACACGGGGCATGAGTGGGGGCCAGGGGGAAAACAATGGAGACATGGGGCATGAGGAGGGGTGGGGGGTAACAGAAGGGAGACACGGGGCATGAGTGGGGGTGGGGGGCAACAGGAGGGAGACACGGGGCATGAGAGGGTGGTGGGGGGCAACATGAGAGAGGCACGGGGCATGAGCGGGGGATGGGGGGCAACATGAGAGAGGCACGGGGCATGAGCGGGGGATGGGGGAAACAGCAGGGAGACACGGGGCATGACCTGGGTGTAGGGGATAACAGGAGAGAGACACAGGGCATGAGCGGGGGATGGGGAAACAGCAGGGAGCCACGAGGAATGACCTGGGGGTGGGGGGCAACAGGAGAGAGACACGGGGCATAAGAGGGGGGTGGGGGTAACAGGAGAGAGACACGGGGCATGAGTGGGGGTGGGGGGCAACAGGAGGGAGACACGGGGCATGAGAGGGTGGTGGGGGGCAACATGAGAGAGGCACGGGGCATGAGCGGGGGATGGGGGGCAACATGAGAGAGGCACGGGGCATGAGCGGGGGATGGGGGAAACAGCAGGGAGACACGGGGCATGACCTGGGTGTAGGGGATAACAGGAGAGAGACACAGGGCATGAGCGGGGGATGGGGAAACAGCAGGGAGCCACGAGGAATGACCTGGGGGTGGGGGGCAACAGGAGAGAGACACGGGGCATAAGAGGGGGGTGGGGGTAACAGGAGAGAGACACGGGGCATGAGCGGGGGGTGGGGGGCAACAGCAGGGAGACACGGGGCATGAGCGGGGGGCGGGGGGAAACGATGGAGACATGGGGCATGTGAGGGGGATGGGGGTAACAGAAGAGAGACACGGGGCATGAGTGGGGGTGGGGGGCAACAGGAGGGAGACACGGGGCATGAGAGGGGGGTGGAGGGGTAACAGCAGGGAGACACGGGGCATGAGCTGGGGTGGGGGGCAACAGCAGGGAGACACGGGGCATGAGCAGGGGGTGGGGGAACACGAGGGAGACATGGGGCATGACAGGGGGGATTGGGGTAACAGAAGAGAGACACTGGGCATGAGCGGGGGGATTGGGGTAACAGAAGAGAGACACAGGGCATGAGCGGGGGGTGGGGGCAATAGGACGGAGACAAGGGGCATGACCAGGGGGTGGGGGGCAACAGGAGAGAGACACAGGGCATGACCGGGGGGTGGGGGGCAACAGGAGAGGGACACGGGGCATGAGAGGGGGTGGGGGGTAACAGGAGAGAGACTTGGGGCAAGGGGTGGGGGGCAACATGAGAGAGACACGGGGCATGAGCAGGGAGTGGGGGGCAACAGCAGGGAGACACAGGGCATGAGCTGGGGGTGGGGGGTAACAGGAGACAGACACGGGGCATGAGCTGGGGGTGGGGGGTAACAGGAGACAGACACATGGCATGAGCGGGGGGTGGTGGGCAACAGCAGGGAGACACGGGGCATGAGAGGGGGTGGGGGGTAACAGGAGAGAGACACGGGGCATGACCTGGGGGTGGGAGGCAACAGGGAGACACAGGGCATGACCGGGGAGTGGGGGGCAACAGGAGAGAGACACAGGGCATGAGCGGGGGGTGGGGGGCAACATGAGAGAGACACGGGGCATGAGTGGGGGATGGGTGAAACAGCAGGGAGACATGGGGCATGATCGGGGGGTAGGGGGCAACAGCAGGGAGACACGGGGCATGACCTGGGATGGGGGGCAACAGGAGAGAGACATGGGGCATGAGAGGGTATGGGGGGTAACAGAAGGGAGACACGGGGCATGAGTGGGGGTGGGGGGCAACAGGAGGGAGACACGGGGCATGAGAGGGTGGTGGGGGGCAACATGAGAGAGGCACGGGGCATGAGCGGGGGATGGGGGGCAACATGAGAGAGGCACGGGGCATGAGCGGGGGATGGGGGAAACAGCAGGGAGACACGGGGCATGACCTGGGTGTAGGGGATAACAGGAGAGAGACACAGGGCATGAGCGGGGGATGGGGAAACAGCAGGGAGCCACGAGGAATGACCTGGGGGTGGGGGGCAACAGGAGAGAGACACGGGGCATAAGAGGGGGGTGGGGGTAACAGGAGAGAGACACGGGGCATGAGCGGGGGGTGGGGGGCAACAGCAGGGAGACACGGGGCATGAGCGGGGGGCGGGGGGAAACGATGGAGACATGGGGCATGTGAGGGGGATGGGGGTAACAGAAGAGAGACACGGGGCATGAGTGGGGGTGGGGGGCAACAGGAGGGAGACACGGGGCATGAGAGGGGGGTGGAGGGGTAACAGCAGGGAGACACGGGGCATGAGCTGGGGTGGGGGGCAACAGCAGGGAGACACGGGGCATGAGCAGGGGGTGGGGGAACACGAGGGAGACATGGGGCATGACAGGGGGGATTGGGGTAACAGAAGAGAGACACTGGGCATGAGCGGGGGGATTGGGGTAACAGAAGAGAGACACAGGGCATGAGCGGGGGGTGGGGGCAATAGGACGGAGACAAGGGGCATGACCAGGGGGTGGGGGGCAACAGGAGAGAGACACAGGGCATGACCGGGGGGTGGGGGGCAACAGGAGAGGGACACGGGGCATGAGAGGGGGTGGGGGGTAACAGGAGAGAGACTTGGAGCAAGGGGTGGGGGGCAACATGAGAGAGACACGGGGCATGAGCAGGGAGTGGGGGGCAACAGCAGGGAGACACAGGGCATGAGCTGGGGGTGGGGGGTAACAGGAGACAGACACGGGGCATGAGCTGGGGGTGGGGGGTAACAGGAGACAGACACATGGCATGAGCGGGGGGTGGTGGGCAACAGCAGGGAGACACGGGGCATGAGAGGGGGTGGGGGGTAACAGGAGAGAGACACGGGGCATGACCTGGGGGTGGGAGGCAACAGGGAGACACAGGGCATGACCGGGGAGTGGGGGGCAACAGGAGAGAGACACAGGGCATGAGCGGGGGGTGGGGGGCAACATGAGAGAGACACGGGGCATGAGTGGGGGATGGGTGAAACAGCAGGGAGACATGGGGCATGATCGGGGGGTAGGGGGCAACAGGAGAGAGACACGGGGAATGAGCGAGGGGTGGGGGCAACAGCAGGGAGACACGGGGCATGAGCGGGGGGTGGGGGAACAGGATAGAGACACGGGGCATGAGCGGGCCTGGGGGGCAACAGCAGGGAGACACGGGGCATGTCCGCAGGATAGGGGGTAACAGGAGAGAGACACGGGGCATGAGCGAGTGGTGGGGGCAACAGCAGGGAGACATGAGGCATGACCGGGGGTGAGGGGCAACAGGAGAGAGACACGGGGCATAAGAGGGGGGTGGGGGTAACAGGAGAGAGAGACACGGGGCATGAGCGGGGGGTGGCAGGTAACAGGAGACAGACACAGGGTATGAGAAGGGGGTGGGGGGCAACAGCAGGGAGTCACGGGGCATGAGCGGGGGCGGGGGAAAACGATGGAGACATGGGGCATGAGAGAGGGGTGTGGGGTAACAGAAGAGAGACACGGGGCATGAGCGAGAGGTGGGGGGCAACAGGAGGGAGACACAGGGCATGACCGGGGGTGGGGGGCCACAGGAGAGAGACACGGGGCATGACCGGGGGGTGGGGGCAACAGGAGAGAGACACAGGGCATGAGAGGGGGATGGGTGAAACAGCAGGGAGACACGGGGCATGATCGGGGGTGGGATGGCAACAGGAGAGAGACACGGGGCATGAGAGGGGGGTGGGGGTAACAGGAGAGAGACACGGGGCATGAGCAGGGGGTGGTGGGCAACAGCAGGGAGACACGGGGCATGAGCAGGGGGTGGGGGGCAACAGCAGGGAGACATGGGGCATGAGCGGGGATTGGGGGAACACGAGGGAGACACGGGGCATGAGAGGGGGGTGGGGTAACAGGAGAGACACAAGGCATAAGCGGGGGATGGGGGAACAGGAGAGAGACACAGGTCATAAGCAGGGGGTGGGGGGCAACAGCAGGGAGACACGGGGCATGAGCGGGCGTGGGGGGCAACAGGAGAGAGACACGGAGCATGAGCGGGGTGCAACAGCAGGGAGACACGGAGCATGACTGGGGGGTAATAGGAGAGAGACACGGGACATGAGAGGGGGTGGGGGTAACAGGAGAGAGACACGGGGCATGAGCAGGGGGTGGGGGCAACAGCAGGGAGACACGGGGCATGAGCGGGGATTGAGGGAACACGAGGGAGACACGGGGCATGAGAGGGGGGTGGGGGTAACAGGAGAGACACGGGGCATGACCGGGGGGTGGGGGCAACAGGAGAGAGACACAGGGCATGACCGGGGGCTAGGGGTAACAGGAGAGAGTGTCAGGAATGGCACTCTGTCAAGAGTGGCACAGGGTACCCAGGTAGATTTTGGGTGGCTGTGCCGAAGTAAGGTAGCAGATAAGCACACACAGCAGGGAGTTAAAGAAGAAAGAAGAGTAGGAAACTGTAGCTGTGAGCCAAAAGGGGCAAAAGATACAAAGGTACAAACAAACTGGATTCCCTCTTGGGGTGTATGCTGAAATGGGAAAGAGTGTTCCACGAACCTTAGGAAACACCAGCCTTCTGCACAGATTGCTGTAATAGAGGCCCACGCTGTATGCTCATGGCTGGGAACAACAGCAGTGGGTGTCTGTAACACTGAAAACGCGACAAGGGAAGGGGCAGAGGTTACCTGCCGGAAACCAACAGGCAAGCTCTGTACAAAGGGGTTACATAAGACACATGAGAAGACAAGGACTGATATATCCAGCGAAAAGGAAGTCAATGAGCAATCTAGCAGAAGGAAATGAAGGAAAGGCAGTTAGACTGAAGTAGATAACCAAAGGTGGAGTACAGAGGACTCAAGGAAGAGAACAAGGGAGCAGCAGTCAGGAAAACAGAAGGGCTGCAAAGTAGGAAGCAGGTCTGCAGTCAAGAGTGGGACTAGGTGCAGGCAAACTGTAGTGGACTGCGGAGGACTGTAGTAGGCTGCAAGGCAGGGAGTCCAGAAGAAACAGGACAGAGAGAGATTAGTAGGTGTCATCGGAATCAGTGATCTCTTTGTCAGATGAATCAGACTCTGAAGTTACCCCCTCCCCTAACTCCTCACCTTCTTCTTCTTTCCAGGTACCCTTCTTTTCTCTTCTCCATGAAGGTTCCTTTTTTTTATGGAGGTAGGGACGACCCCGAAAGGAAGCCACCGTGTCTCCAATAAGGAAGACCAGGGGGCTCCTCTCCGGAATCGCCCAAGAGGGGAAAAAGCCTACGAGGCACAAAAAAGCCCTGAATTTTACAATGTTCGTTGGTTGTGGTACAATTGGGAAACTCTGGAAGGACGTGTAGAACAGGAGATCTGGGGTACTCCGTGGAAAGGTACCCGGGAAGGGCAGTAGTCCAAGGTTTCCCAAACGGTAAGCGAAGGCAGTCCAAAAAGGCAGGCAGGGATCCGGTACACAGTAAGCAAATAGACAGGTATCCAAAACGGCAAGAAGAGGCAGTCTAGAGAACATGCAAGGATCCGGTACACTGTAGCGCAAGGGCAGAGGTACACAGAAAACAGGAGAGTCTGGCGGGAGAAAAAACCCCGAAAGGAAGAGTAAGAGAAAAACAAGGAAACAGTAGAGGGAAGAAAGGAAAGTGTAGACCGGAGAAGGGAAGAAGGGAGGTAAGAGGCTGGAAGGAGAAGGAGAAGGTGGGTACGAGAAAAGATACAGGGAAGGAGAAAAAGAAAAGACCGGTTCAGTGGGGAACCAGACGGGAGGAGAGGCGCCAGGAAAAGGCACGAGAATCCTCTCAGAGGAAAGTGCTGGAGGCACGAAAAAAAGGGAGGCGAACGGGAACAGCAAGCAAGGCGTTGAAGGTCCGAAACCCGGAAGCGTTGTGACGCATCCCCGACCCGGAAGGAGCTGGTAAAGACTCCGAGTCGGGGAGCGTCACAACCAATAGAATCAGGGCAGAAGAGAGAAAACCCAGGAAAAGGGGGCGTGGCTAAGCGGAGGCTGAACGGAACGAAACTAGCGTCCGCGCCGCCATCGGCTCCACAAACGCCAGGTACTACATAGTATGACAGTAGGAGGCGACAGACAGGGAGCCCAAAAGAATAGGGCCGCAAGGTAGGGAGCCCAGAGGAGCAGGGCTGTAGGCAGCTAAGAGTAAACAGGCTGTACTGCAGAGGAGTGTAGCAAGCCACAAGGCAGGGAGTCCAGAGGGCACGGGCTGTAGGCAGCGGAGGGAGCAGGCTGCAAGGAAGGAGCCCAGAGGACAAGGCCTGTAGGCAGCGAAGAGGTGCAGGCTGCAAGGTAGGGAGCCCAGAGGACAAGGGTTGTAGGCAGCGAAGAGGTGCAGGCTGCAAGGTAGGGAGCCCAGAGGACAAGGGCTTGGAGACAGCAGAGGGTTGCAGGCTGTAGGGTAGGGAGCCTAGAGGACAAGGACTGTAGGCAGCCGGAGTGAGGCAGGCTGCAGGGCAGGAAGCCCAGAGGACAAGGACTGTAGGCAGCCGGAGTGAGGCAGGCAGCAAGGCAAGGAGCCCAGAAGAGCAGGGCAGCAAGGAGTGAGCCCAGAGGAGCAGGGCCGCTGGCTGTAGAGGGCTGGAGAGGACTGTAGTAGGCTGCAAGGCAGGAAGCCCAGAGGACAAGGGCTGTAGGTAGAAGGCAGCGGAGCGTGATCGGCTGCAAGGCAGGGAGCCCGGAAAGGGCACTGGATCAAAACAGGATAAAGCATCAACAGGAACAGCATACAAAGTAGCGGGTCAAGGCAAACAGGAGCGGGAGATCTCAAGATGCAAGACACTGTGCTCCTGCAGGCAGCTGCTTATATACAGCCCTGCCCTCTTCTGAGGCAGGCTAATTGACAGCACCTGGGGCAGCACACCTGATGACAATCTGCCTCCTCCCTCTCTGGTCCTGAGCAGGTGGAAGCAGCACTGGCCGCTAGGGCTTCTGGGGATTGTGGTCCCAATAACGATGAATGAGAATAGCCTGGAATTGAGGACTGTAGCCAGGTGCATTATGGTAAATGTAGTTAATTGAATAAAATAAGAAAGAACCAAAGTTGAGCAAATGGAAATAAAAGACCAACTTGGGGAACTAAGAGCAGAAGTGCATGCAGCCCGTCAGGAAACGAATGCTCTAAGAAGGGAACTGATTATTTCCAAGGAGCGAACAGACGATCTCGCTAGACAATTGCTACAGTCACAAGCCGGACAAACTCCGTTACCCGCATCAGGGGCAAATCTTCCTTCAACATCCTCTACGAACCCAGTGCAGATCAACCTACCTGGGAATGTACCTCTGGCTCCGCCGAACGATTTTCTGGTGACCCAAAGAGGTTTGCAGTATTTATTAATCAGTGCCGGTTGCACGTCTTATGCCGGCCAGCAGCCTTTCCAACTGATCAAGCTAAGGTAGCTTTCGTGCTTTCGTACCTTAGTGGCAATGCGGCAGACTGGTCGATCCCTCTAGTTAATCAAGATGATCCGGTTCTCCATGATTTTCGAGCTTTTCAGCTCAGTATGGAAAAACTGTTTGCAAGACATTCACAGGGGCAGGCCTTGGACAATGAGCTCCTTTCATTGCGACAGGGTAATCAAGACCTTTTGGCTTATATTGCGTCTTTCAACAGACTGATAGTGGAAACTCGATGGCCTGAGGACAAAAGGATTACGCTGTTTTATAGAGGTCTACGTGGAGAGCTCAAAGATGTGTTAGCCCAAGTAGTGAATCCCCCCCAAGACTGTTCGGACTATATTGACTTAGTCGTTCAAATTGACCACAGACTGCAGAACAGGAAGGCCGATCGTTCCAAGTTTGATGCTCGAGTATTTTCCAAACCACCAACTCCTACCAAAGGAGTAGACTCCGGGGAACCCATGCAAATAGGGGGCCTGAAAGGACCACTAACACAAAAGGAGCGGGAAAGGAGAAAACAGCTGCAATTATGCCTCTATTGCGGAAACTCGGGGCACTTTCTTCGAGACTGTCCGGTGAAACCAGCCAAGAAGGCAGTAGGAGCTGCAGTTACCAGGGTCACAAACTCTGAGCAGGGAAACGACCTCGCCCGACAAGAATAGAGGTCCTCTTGCCGAGCGTTAAAACCAGTTCCGTGACCTCGCATTTCGTGATACCTATGGTCCTCATTAGCCCTGAACATCCGGATCGATTACATGCGATTGAAGCTTATGTCGACAGCGGTGCCATCAGCAATTATGTGGATCATGAAATGGTTTTGAGGATGAATCTGACTCTTTGTCCAAAGGCTGTAAAGGACGTCATTACTACGGTGGATGGTACGGAGATAGCCTCCGGACCAGTAACGCATACCACCCAAGAAGTGACGCTAGTAAGTCAAGATGGACACCATGAGAAGATCGTGTTCAATGTGATCAAGGCCCCCCAGTTCCAGATTATTCTAGGAATTCCTTGGTTAGAGAAGCACAATCCTCAGATCGATTGGCGAGCAAGAACGGTTCAGTTTCCAGAATGTGTTTCCACTTGTCACCCTCGACCTGGTGTTGCACTGGCAGCAATTTCCTCGGAGGCTCCTCAGTTACCTCCTGAATACCTAGAATTCCAAGATGTTTTCCGGAAGGATCAGGCTAGCTCTCTACCTCCTCATAGGTCTTATGACTGCCAGATAGACCTGATACCTGGATCTACTCCTCCTTGTAGTAGAATGTATGCCCTCACCGAGCCTGAGAATCTTCACCTCCGACAATACCTGGATCAATACCTAGCGAATGGGTTTATTCGTCCTTCCAAGTCCCCTGCTTCCTCAGCTTTGTTCTTCGTTCTAAAAAAAGAAGGGGACCTTAGAACTTGTATAGATTATCGCGCCCTGAACCAGATCACCGTTAAGAATAGATATCCGTTACCTTTGATCCCTGAACTCCTGGACCAAGTCAGAAAAGCATGCATATATACAAAGCTGGATCTTAAAGGAGCCTACCACTTGGTACGAGTAAAAGAGGGCGATGAATGGAAGACGGCCTTCCGCACCAAGTATGGGCTATTTGAATATCAGGTCATGCCCTTCGGACTTTGCAATGCCCCGGCCGCCTTTCAATATTTTATGAACAATGTCCTCAGAGAGCTCATAGATGTGTGTGTTGTTGTTTACATTGACGACATCCTCGTTTATTCTTCATCGGAAACTGAACATCGGAAACACGTGAAAATGGTCCTCCAGAGATTGCGTCAACACAAACTTTTCGCTAAGTTGGAAAAATGTGTTTTCAACGTGACTGAAGTTGAATTCTTGGGATTCATATTATCACCTAGTGGAGTGCGTATGGATTCAAAGAAGGTCGATGCAATTCTCAAATGGCCATCGCCATCCTCCGTAAAAGGTGTTCAAAGCATGTTAGGCTTCGCTAACTTTTACCGCAGGTTTATCCCTGAATTCTCTCGAATAGTCCAGCCCATCACCGCCTTGTTAAAGAAAAACAAACGTTTTGAATGGTCTACCAAGGCGGAACAAGCTTTCCAGAATTTGAAGACTAGATTTATCTCTGCACCGATCTTAAAACATCCTCGCCCAGAACTCCCCTACATCTTTAAACCTGATGCTTCGAGCCTTGCCATGGGGGCAGTTCTATCACAAAAGGACCCAGTAACCAATCAGTTGCATCCCATGGCATTTTGGTCCCGCAAATTCTCGCCTCCTGAAATCAATTACACTATTACTGATAAGGAACTTCTAGCTATCAAGTCCGCCTTTAAGGCTTGGCGGCATTATCTTCTGGGGGCCCGACACACCGTTACTGTGATTACAGATCACCGAAACCTGCAATATTTGAAAACCGCAAAAGCTCAATCCTCTAGGCAACTCCGTTGGGCACTATTCTTTGCCGAGTTTGACTTCATAATTACCTATCGACCTGGTACAAAAAACGGTAAAGCTGATGCCCTTTCTCGGATGGGAGTGGAAGAACATTTGATCAATCCTAAACCTGTACCTATCATTCCCGAACAAAGAATTCTAGGTGTAATCGCCACACAATCCATAGAGGAAGTTAAGGATAAAGCCAGGCTACTGGTAACTCCAGCAGACATACAGAATTGGCATCTGCAGGGAAAGGACTTTACGGTGAAGGACAACCTATTATATTTCCAAGAACGGTTATACCTGCCCAGCACAGATTTACAGAAAAAGGTAATCTCTTGTTATCACGATTCTTTAATGGAAGGACATCCCGGTATGACCAAGACCTCGGAAAAGATCAAGCGCTACTTCTGGTGGCCGTCTTGGAAAAAAGATATCAGAGACTTTATAATGTCCTGTGGAGTATGCGCCCAAAACAAGAGTCAAAAGGAAAAACCAGCTGGCCTCTTACGCCCTATTGACATCCCGCCTCGCCCTTGGCATACGCTTTCTATGGACTTCATCACTGATCTACCTCCATGCTCCGGATACAATACGATCCTAGTAATCGTGGACCTATTCTCCAAGATGGCGCATTTCATTCCACTCAAAGGCTTACCAACAGCACCAACTCTGGCCCGAGAATTTCTCGAAAACATCGTCCGACTGCACGGTTTTCCTTCAGTTCTAATTTCGGATCGAGGTAGTCAATTTATTTCTCATTTTTGGCGAAGTTGCTGTCGGTCGGCTCAAATTGATGCGAGACTTTCGACCAGCCACCACCCTCAAACCGACGGACAAACCGAGAGGACCAATCAAACTCTGGAACAGTATTTGCGCTGCATGCTACAACAAACTGAAAAAACTTGGAAAGATATCCTTTGGATAGCCGAATATGCCTACAATAACTCTGTCCACTCGGGAACTGGGAAGACCCCGTTTTTTCTTGTATACGGTAGTCACCCTCGAACCTCGGAGTTGGATCCACTCCAAGATCTTGGAACACCAGCAGTAGACCACCTGCATTCTACAATCACCCAAGCCTTTAAGGAAGCCGTTTCTCACCTTCAAAGGGCTAAAGAACAATACAAGAAAGGAGCAGACCAACATCGGAAGGAAGCCCCCCAATATCAAGTAGGAGATCAAGTCTGGTTATCCACCAAATATCTACCTCTAAAAGGACCACGCACATTCAACCCAAGATACCTTGGTCCCTATTCCATCACTACCATAGTGAATCCAGTAGCGGTCAAGTTGGACTTGCCCCCTCTCATGAAGATACATCCGGTCTTCCATGTCTCTCTATTAAAACCCGTCAACCTCAAACCCGACTAACTACATCTCCAAAACCTATTCTAGTTGATGGAGAACTCGAGTTTGAAGTCAAAAGCATCCTGGATTCCAAGATCTCCAAATCTAAACTATTTTACCTGATTGACTGGAAAGGCTACGGTCCCCAAGAAAGATCCTGGGAACCTGCAGAATATGTCCACGCGCCTCGTCTAATCAAAAGATTTCATCGAACATTTCCTAACAAGCCCAAACCCCCGGAGAAGCCCGGTTTGGGAGGGGCCTTGAGGGGGGGGTGCTGTCATGATCTCTGCTTCCAAAAGATCAGGACTTGCCCGACTCCCTTGGAAGCAGACCCATAACCCCGGTTCCGAGTGCCAGCCAGTCCCAATTGGGACCTTTTGGACCCTGTCCTGGCGCCAGTGGCATCAGGCTCATAAAGATGCCCAGTCCCAGCGCTGGAAGCGCCAGGCTCATAATGCTTGGGTGGACTTACCTGCAGCAGACCATGCTGCTTACTTACCTGCCAGTTGAACCCCTGATCCTCTTCTGTTTGGGACTACTTTTCCTGTTGGGTTGGGGCAGGAGCCACTCCCTAGGTTCAGAACACTGGAACTCTTCTGGAAAGCAGGAACTCTTTTCTTAGGCGTGGCTGTGGAAGGAGACACCTAAGCACTACAGGAGGCTATTTAAACCACACCCGATGGATGAATCTTGCTTTGCGTTATTCTGCATTCTCTGCAGCAGAACGCTCATCTTGTCTTCTGCTTCTGATCCTGGGCCTAAGGGAACAAAGGCTTACCATCCTGGAATCCAGTCTTCAGCAGCACCTGTAAAGACAAAGAAAGAACAGGTTAGCACTACGGTCTTCAGTGGCAGCGCATCTCTTACCTGGTCCATCGGCTGTCACCAACGCCTCGCGCTGCATTCCGGCATCTGAAAGACAAAGGCTTACCTACTCTTCGCATGCTCCAGAGGTCTTCGCACTGCATTCCGGCATCTGAAAGACAAAAGCTTACCAGCTCTTCGCACGCTCCGGAGGCCTTCGGCGCTGCATCCCGCATCTGAAAGACAAAAGAAGGTGCGTTTAAAGACATTGGGCAACTTTATTACTCACGTGCCATTACTCCTTCCCACACCGAATCCAGTGGGTATTCCAGCACCCTTCAGCTTCTCTAAAGCTCCAAACTTGTACCTGCAAGATAAAAGGGACAGTTAGTGTGCATCGTGAGGCAGGCTACAAGCGCTTACTTACGTGCTTCCAGGCGCTTCTATTCCTCATGCGGGTTCGATCCTCAACTCTCATCAGCCTGCCATCCGCCATCGCCGGAACCCTGCAAAAACAAGAGATATCATTACAAAAGACTTTTAAGACAGAACTTACCGTTCGTGCAGTTAATGACGGACATCAGTCCTCTGAGGTCAAGAGGCCTGCACCCTTATCCAGTGAAGAAACTGGTTACGGCACCCTGCCCCGAGGCAGATGGAGAGCTCGGCGTTCACTTACATAAGGTGAGGGTGTTAACCTTTGGGGTTCTACAGGAGAAGAGAAAGGGAAGAGGAGAGAGGCACCCAATAACCCCAGTTCACTAATCCCATATTTTCTATCTGCAGACATCTTACTCTTCGAGTCAGACATACAGTGCACAGAAGTCCAGCCCAAAGAGCCAACCGTGTGTTACACATCACCTTTGAAGATACGGATTTCACCCAGTCAAGACCGGCGCCTCTGCGGGAATCAGGTGAGCATTACAGCATGAGCGGGGGGTGGGGGGAGAACAGGGGAGACACGAGGCATGAGCAGGGGGTGGGGGGAACAGGAGAGAGACACGGGGCATGAGCGGGGGTGGGGGGCAACAGCAGGGAGACACGGGGCATGACCGGGGGCTAGGGGGTAACAGGAGAGAGACACGGGGCATGAGCGGGGGGTGGGGGGAAACAGCAGGGAGACGAGGCATGACTGGGGCTGGGGGGCAACAGGAGAGAGACACGGGGCATAAGAGGGGGTGGGGGGTAACAGGAGAGAGACACAGGGCATGAGCGGGGGGTGGGGGGAAACAGCAGGGAGACACGGGGCATAACCGGGTGGTGGGGGGTAACAGGAGAGAGACAAGGGGCATGAGCGGGGGGTGGGGGGTAACAGCAGGGAGACACGGGGCATGAGCGGGGGTCGGGGTTTAATGATGGAGACACGGGGCATGACTGGGGGATGGGGGGTAACAGAAGAGAGACACGGTGCATGAGCGGGGGTCGGGGTTTAATGATGGAGACACGGGGCATGACCGGGGGGTGGGGGGTAACAGAAGAGAGACACGGGGCATGAGTGGGGCTGGGGGGCAACAGGAGAGAGGCAAGGGGCATGACCGGGGGGGTGCATGACCGTGGGTGGGGGGCCACAGGAGAGAGACACGGGGCATGACCGGGGGGTGGGGGCAACAGGAGAGAGACACAGGGCATGAGAGGGTGGTGGGGGGTAACAGGAGAGAGACACGGGGCATGAGTGGGGGGCAACATGAGAGAGACACGTGGCATGAGCGGGGGATGGGTGAAACAGCAGGGAGACACGGGGCATGATCGGGGGGTGGGATGGCAACAGGAGAGAGACACAGGGCATGAGAGGGGGGTGGGGGGTAACAGGAGAGAGACACGGGGCATGAGCAGGGGGTGGGGGGCAACAGCAGTGAGACACGGGGCATGAGCAGGGGGTGGGGGGCAACAGCAGGGAGACACGGGGCATGAGCGGGGATTGGGGGAACACGAGGGAGACACGGGGCATGAGAGGGGGTGGGGGTAACAGGAGAGACACGAGGCATAAGCGGGGGATGGGGGAACAGGAGAGAGACACAGGTCATAAGCAGGGGGTGGGGGGCAACAGCAGGAAGACACGGGGCATGACCAGGGGAAGGGGGCAACAGAAGAGACACACGAAGCATCAGCGGGGGGCAACATCAGGGAGACACGGGGCATGACTGGGGGGTGGGGGGTAACGGGGGGTGGAGGGTAACAGGAGAGAGACACGGAGCATGAGCGGGGTGCAACAGCAGGGAGACACGGGGAATGAGCAGGGGGTGGGGGCAACAGCAGGGAGACACGGAGCATGACTGGGGGGTGGGGGGTAATAGGAGAGAGACACGGGACATGAGCGGGGGTGGGGGGCAACAAGAGGGATACACGGGGCATGAGAGGGGGTGGATGGTAACAGGAGAGAGACACTGGGCATGAGCGGGGGTGGGGGCAACAGCAGGGTAACATGGGGCATGAGCAGGGGGTGGGGGGAGAACAGGGGAGACACAAGGCATGAGCAGGGGGTGGGGGGAACAGGAGAGAGACACGGGGCATGAGCAGGGGGTGGGGGGCAACAGCAGGGAGACACGGGGCATGACCGGGGGCTAGGGGGTAACAGGAGAGAGTGTCAGGGCATGAGAGGGTGGTGGGGGGCAACAGCAGGGAGACACGGGGCATGAACTGGGTGGGTGGCAACAGGAGAGAGACACGGGGCATGAGAGGGGGTGGGGGTCCACAGGAGAGACACGGGGCATGACTGGGGGGTGGGGGCAACAGGAGAGAGACACAGGGCATGAGAGGGTGGTGGGGGTAACAGCAGGGAGACACGGGGCATGACCTGGGTGGGTTGCAACAGGAGAGAGACACGGGGCATGAGAGGGGGGTGGGGGGTAACAGGAGAGAGACACGAGGCATGAGCGGGGGTGGGGGCAACAGTAGGGAGACACGGGGCATGAGCGGGGGTCGGGGTTTAACGATGGAGACACGGGGCATGAGAGGGGAGTGGGGGGTAACAGAAGAGAGACACAGGGCATGAGTGGGGGTGGGGGGCAACAGGAGAGAGACCAGGGGCATGACCGGTGGGGTGGGGGGCAACAGGGAGACACAGTGCATGACCGGGGGTGGGGGCCACAGGAGAGAGACACAGGGCATGACTGGGGGGTGGGGGCAACAGGAGAGAGACACAGGGCATGAGAGGGTGGTGGGGGGTAACAGGAGAGAGACACGGGGCATGAGTGGGGGGTGGGGGGCAACATGAGAGAGACACGTGGCATGAGCGGGGGATGGTTGAAACAGCAGGGAGACACGGGGCATGATCGGGGGGTGGGGGGTAACAGGAGAGAGACACGGGGCATGAGAGGGGGGTGGGAGGTAACAGGAGAGAGACACGGGGCATGAGCAGGGTGTGGGGGGCAACAGCAGGGAGACACGGGGCATGACCGGGGGAAGGGGGCAACAACAGGGATACACGGGGCATGACTGGGGGTTGGGGAGTAACGGGGGGTGGAGGGTAACAGGAGAGAGACACGGAGCATGAGCGGGGTGCAACAGCAGGGAGACACGGGGAATGAGCAGGGGGTGGGGGCAACAGGAGGGATACACGGGGCATGAGAGGGGGTGGATGGTAACAGGAGAGAGACACGGGGCATGAGCGGGGGTGGGGGGCAACAGCAGGGTAACACAGGGCATGAGCGGTGGGTGGGGAAGAACAGGGGAGACACAAGGCATGAGCAGGGGTGGGGGGAACAGGAGAGAGACACGGGGCATGAGCAGGGGGTGGGGGGCAACAGCAGGGAGACACAGGGCATGACCGGGGGCTAGGGGGTAACAGGAGAGAGTGTCAGGAATGGCACTCTGTCAAGAGTGGCACAGGGTACCCAGGTAGATTTTGGGTGGCTGTGCCGAAGTAAGGTAGCAGATAAGCACACACAGCAGGGAGTTAAAGAAGAAAGAAGAGTAGGAAACTGTAGCTGTGAGCCAAAAGGGGCAAAAGATACAAAAGGTACAAACAAATTGGATTCCCTCTTGGGGTGTATGCTGAAATGGGAAAGAGTGTTCCACGAACCTTAGGAAACTCCAGCCTTCTGCACAGATTGCTGTAATAGAGGCCCACGCTGTATGCTCATGGCTGGGAACAACAGCAGTGGGTGTCTGTAACACTGAAAACGCGACAAGGGAAGGGGCAGAGGTTACCTGCCGGAAACCAACAGGCAAGCTCTGTACAAAGGGATTACATAAGACACATGAGAAGACAAGAACTGATATATCCAGCGAAAAGGAAGTCAATGAGCAATCTAGCAGAAGGAAATGAAGGAAAGGCAGTTAGACTGAAGTAGATAACCAAAGGTGGAGTACAGGGGACTCAAGGAAGAGAACAAGGGAGCAGTAGTCAGGAAAACAGAAGGGCTGCAAAGTAGGAAGCAGGTCTGCAGTCAAGAGTGGGACTAGGTGCAGGCAAACTGTATTGGACTGCGGAGGACTGTAATAGGCTGCAAGGCAGGGAGTCCAGAAGAAACAGGACAGAGAGAGATTATTAGGAGGCGACAGACAGGGAGCCCAAAAGAATAGGGCCGCGAGGTAGGGAGCCCAGAGGAGCAGGGCTGTAGGCAGCTAAGAGTAAACAGGCTGTACTGCAGAGGAGTGTAGCAAGCCGCAAGGCAGGGAGTCCAGAGGGCACGGGCTGTAGGCAGCGGAGGGAGCAGGCTGCAAGGAAGGAGCCCAGAGGACAAGGGCTGTAGGCAGCAAAGAGGTGCAGGCTGCAAGGTAGGGAGCCCAGAGGACAAGGGCTGTAGGCAGCGAAGAGGTACAGGCTGCAAGGTAGGGAGCCCAGAGGACAAGGGCTTGGAGACAGCAGAGGGTTGCAGGCTGTGGGGCAGGGAGCCCAGAGGACAAGGACTGTAGGCAGCCGGAGTGAGGCAGGCTGCAGGGCAGGAAGCCCAGAGGACAAGGACTGTAGGCAGCCGGAGTGAGGCAGGCTGCAAGGCAAGGAGCCCAGAAGAGCAGGGCAGCAAGGAGTGAGCCCAGAGGAGCAGGGCCGCTGGCTGTAGAGAGCTGCAGAGGACTGTAGTAGGCTGCAAGACAGGAAGCCCAGCGGACAAGGGCTGTAGGTAGAAGGCAGCGGAGCGTGATCGGCTGCAAGGCAGGGAGCCCAGAAAGGGCACTGGATTAAAACAGGATAAAGCAGCAACAGGAACAGCATACAAAGTAGCGGGTTAAGGCAAACAGGAGTGGGGAGATCTCAAGATGCAAGACACTGTGCTCCTGCAGGCAGCTGCTTATATACAGCCCTGCCCTGTTCTGAGCAGGCTAATTGACAGCACCTGGGGCAGCACACCTGATGACAATCTGCCTCCTCCCTCTCTGGTCCTGAGCAGGTGGAAGCAGCAATGGCCGCTAGGGCTTCTGGGGATTGTGGTCCCAATAACGATGAATGAGAATAGCCAGGAATTGAGGACTGTAGCCAGGTGCATTATGGTAAATGTAGTTAATTGAATAAAATAAGAAAGAACCAAAGATGAGCAAATGGGAATAAAAGACCAAGGCGTGAAAAGGAGTTGTTCAAGGAGTACTAGGAGGATAAATGAGTAGCAAGTAGTCCATGATGGTTGCCCATGGTTGTGCCAGCGGCGCGGGCATGACAGAGAGACACAGGGCATGAGCGGGGGGTGGGGAGCAACAGCAGGGAGACACGAGGCATGACTGGGGGTGGGGGGCAACAGGAGAGAGACACGGGGCATAAGAGGGGGTGGGGGTAACATGAGAGAGACACAGGGCATGAGCGTGGGGTGGGGGGCAACAGCAGGGAAACACGGGGCATGACCGGGTGGTGGGGGGTAACAGGAGAGAGACAAGGGGCGTGAGAGGGGGGTGGGGGCAAAAGCAGGGAGACACAGGGCATGAGCAGGGGTGAGGGGACACGAGGGACACGCGGGGCATGAGATGGGGGTGGTGGGTAACAGGAGAGACGCGGGGCATGAGCGGGGGGGTGGGGGCAACAGCAGGAAGACATGGGGCATGACCGGGGGTGGGGGGCAACAGCAGGGAGACACGGGGCATGAGCGGGGGTGGGTGGTAACAGGGGAGAGACATGGGGCATGAGTGGGGGTGGGGGGCACCACCAGGGTAACACGGGGCATGAGCGGGGGGTGGGGGGAGAACAGGGGAGACACGAGGCATGAGCAGGGGGTGGGGGGAACAGGAGAGAGACACGGGGCATGAGCAGGGGGTGGGGGGCAACAGCAGGGAGACATGGGGCATGACCGGGGTGTGGAGGGTAACAGGAGAGAGACACGGTCCATGAGCGGGGTTGGGGGGCAACAGCAGGGAGACACGGGCCATGACCGGGGGTGGGGGGCAACAGGAGAGAGACACGGGGCATGAGCAGGGGGTGGGGGGCAAAAGCAGGGACACACGGGGCATGAGCAGGGATTGGGGGAACACGAGGGAGACACGGGGCATGAGAGGGGGTGGGGGTAACAGGAGAGACACGAGGCATAAGCGGGGGATGGGGGAACAGGAGAGAGACACAGGTCATAAGCAGGGATGGGGGCAACAGCAGGAAGACACGGGGCATGACCGGGGGAAGGGGGCAACAGAAGAGAGACACGAAGCATCAGCGGGGGGCAACATCAGGGAGACACGGGGCCTGAGCGGGGGGTGGGGGGCAACAGCAGGGAGACACGGGCATGACTGGGGAGTGGGGGGTAACGGGGGGTGGAGGGGAACAGGAGAGAGACACGGAGCATGAGCGGGGTGCAACAGCAGGGAGACACGGGGAATGAGCAGGGGGTGGGGGCAACAGCAGGGAGACACGGAGCATGACTGGGGGGTGGGGGCAATAGGAGAGAGACACGGGACATGAGCAGGGGTGGGGGGCAACAGGAGGGAGACACAGGGCATGAGAGGGGGTGGGTGGTAACAGGAGAGAGACACAGGGCATGAGCGGGGGTGGGGGGCAACAGCAGGGTAACACGGGGCATGAGCAGGGGGTGGGGGGAGAACAGGGGAGACACCAGGCATGAGCAGGGGGTGGGGGGGAACAGGAGAGAGACATGGGGCATGAGCGGGGGGTGCGGGGCAACAGCAGGGAGACACGGGGCATGACCGGGGGCTAGGGGGTAACAGGAGAGAGACACGGGGCATGAGCAGGGGGTGGGGGCAACAGCAGGGAGACACGAGGCATGACTGGGGCTGGGGGGCAACAGGAGAGAGACACGGGGCATAAGAGGGGGGTGGGGGGTAACAGGAGAGAGACACAGGGCATGAGCGGGGGATGGGGGGCAACAGCAGGGAGACACGGGGCATGACCCGGTGGTGGGGGGTAACAGGAGAGAGACAAGGGGCATGAGAGGGGGGTGGGGGGCAACAGCAGGGAGACACAGGGCATGAGCAGGGGTGGGGTGACACGAGGGACACGCGGGGCATGAGAGGGGGGTGGGGGGTAACAGGAGAGACACAGGGCATGAGCGGGGGTTGGGGGCAACAGCAGGGAGACACAGGGCATGAGGGAGGGTGGGGGCAACAGCAGGAAGACATGGGGCATGAGCGGGGGCTGGGCAGTAACAGGGGAGAGACACGGGGCATGAGCGGGGGGTGGGGAGCAACAGCAGGGAGACACGGGCATGACCGGGGGGTGGGGTGCAACAGGAGAGAGACACGGGGCATGAGAGGGGGGTGGGGGGTAACAGGAGAGACACACGGGGCATGAGAGGGGTAGTGGGGGGTAACAGGAGAGAGACACGGGCATGAGACAGGGGTGGGGGATAACAGGAAAGAGACACGGGGCATGAGCGGGGGGCAACAGCAGGGAGACACGGGGCATGAGCGGGGGGTGGGGGGTTACAGTGGAGACACGAGACATGAGCGGGGGTGGGGGAAAAGGAGAGAGACATGGGCATGAGCGGGGGGTGGGGGACAACAGCAGGGAGACACGAGCATTGACCGGGGGGTGGGGGGTAACAGGAGAGAGACACAGGGCATGAGCGGGGGGTGGGGGGCAACAGAAGGGAGACACGGGCCATGAGCGGGAGGTGGGGGGGAACATGGGAGACACGAGGCATGAGCGGGGGGTGGGGGAACATGATAGAGACACAGGGTATGAGCGGGGGGTGGGGGGCAACAGCAGGGACACACGGGCATGACCGGGGGGTGGGGGGTAACAGGAGAGAGACACGGGGCATGTGCAGAGGGTGGGGGGCAACAGCAGAGAGACACAGGGCATGACCAGGGGGTGGGGGGCAACAGGAGAGAGACATGGGGCATGAGAGGGGGTGGGGGGTAACAGGCGAGAGACATGGGGCATGAGCAGGGGGAGGGGGGCAACAGCAGGGAGACACAGGGCATGACCGGGGGTGGAGGGTAACAGGAGAGAGACACAGTCCATGAGTGGGGGTGGGGGGCAACAGCAGGTAGACACGGGGCATGACCGGGGGTGTGGGGCAACAGGAGAGAGACACGGGGCATGAGAGGGGGGTGGGGTTAACAGGAGGGAGACACAGGGCATGACCAGGGGGTGGGGGGCAACAGGAGAGAGACATGGGGCATGAGAGGGGGTGGGGGGTAACAGGCGAGAGACATGGGGCATGAGCAGGGGGAGGGGGGCAACAGCAGGGAGACACAGGGCATGACCGGGGGTGGAGGGTAACAGGAGAGAGACACAGTCCATGAGTGGGGGTGGGGGGCAACAGCAGGTAGACACGGGGCATGACCGGGGGTGTGGGGCAACAGGAGAGAGACACGGGGCATGAGAGGGGGGTGGGGTTAACAGGAGGGAGACACGGGGCATGAGTGGGGGCTGGGGGGAACACAAGGGAGACACAGGGCATGAGAGGGGGTGGGGGGCAACAGCAGGAAGCCATGGGGCATGACCGGGGGTGGGGGGCAACAGGAGATAGACATGGAGCATGAGCGGGGGCAACAGCAGGGAGACACTGGGAATGAGCAAGGGGTGGGGGCAACAGCAGGGAGACATGGGGAATGAGGGAGAATTCTCTGTTTAGGCTGAATTTCCTAACCTAGTGAGTCCCCCAGCAGCTTTGCTGGATTTCTGGATTTTTTTTTTTCATCCTGCCAAGAGTGAGACTCTTTTCCTCCCACTCTTGGACATGAATGTGGTTGATTCCTTTGAATGTCAATGTGTTCTATGGGCTATGAGGTCTTTTACTCCATAGGGCCTCACGTGTTTTGCTATGTGTGTTACACCCCACCCTCCGTGCCGTAACACTGGGGTGTCCTAGAGGATCCCCACCATAGACTCCATACCCTGGGACTGACTACTGTCTCCCAGGGCATGTAAAGTCATCATTAGCTTTACTAGACCTAAATTTACTAACAGAACCCGTACAAACCATCCTATTGTGGACGTACTGATAGGGGTAATTCGATTACCCCTGGTCTGTTGTTCGAGGTGTCACTGTCCCGTCCCACCTCGTGAAGTTTTGGCTGGTGGCAGTGAAAACTACTTTTTATATTCGACCCCGAATATATTCCTATGGGATTCTTCCCATTGATGGAGGCTAATACCTTTTCACGTTAGTCTCTAACATACCCCCGGTTTATTTATCTTAAATAAAAACTCGGTTTTTAAAATGGCGTATGTGTTCGCCTCTGTAACTCCGAACCAAAGATTGAGCCCTTTGTTCCACTTTTGGCATGCTTTACACAGAAGCCCTCCAAATTGGTGCCATTCTGTCTGGGTTCCACAGAGGGTGTGGGATGGGGTTTAGGCACCCTGGACTGAGTTGCCTTGCCAACGCAAGTCGCACCCTGGTGTGATTGGCCCAAGTTGTGAGCCACCCCGCTCACCACTTAGCGTGGTTTGATTGACAGCTAGGCTGAATGAATGGGGGTTTTCTGCATAAAAGCAGGGCTTTTGGGACTGGAACTTCAGAAGTCGCCACAGGACCTAAGAATCCGACGAGGGTAAAGCTGAGCTGACCTGCAATGACGACACCTCCGGTGGAGCCCTGCTGAACCGACTCACCACTTCCCAACGACAGAGGAGATCGCCCTGCTGGAGATTCTTCTTCCCCTGACTGGTGGGAACAACCAGTCCCTTTGCTTTTTCTTCGCTTCAAGGGCGTAGTGGTCGAATTGCCCGTGCTGAGCACCCCGGCAACCGGATAGCCACTAGCCCGTACCGCGACCAAAAGTTGGTACCTTGTGACGGAGCACCCCGCGGCTGGTCTCTTCCCTGGTGGTGCAACGATCTTCAACTTTCCTTCAACAACAAGATCATCTCATCTCTTGGCAAAGCCCTGACTTGCATACACCACCAGGAACAACTGCCCCCGCCGGAGCTGTCTCTTCACTTACAAGGTACTGTGTCCGCCTGGCTTCCCTTGTGACGGTTAGCGTGAGGTGTCTTAATCCTTACCTTTCCATTGGGTTGCCTCCAGACTTTCTTAACTTTTTGTTCTAAACTGTTCAAACCTTTCTGTGACAATTTTCTACAAAGATTCGAAGTGCATTTACAATGTGATACCTTTTGGGACATATTGCCTAGCCTCTCTCCGAGTGGCCTGGCCTCTGAACTTTGTGATCTACAGTAGACCCTGCCTTACTTGCCTTGCAGTTGCTTCATAAAAGTGTTGGTACCGAGTTGGTTTCATACCCTGCCTTTTCTCTCCCGTTCTAACGAATATTAGAGTGCCATCTAGGTTAAAGCATTCACCTCTTTCTGCAAATAAGTGGTGCCGTTGAACCTAGACTTGTCGAAATATTGTTAGGGGATCAATATACTTATAGTAATTGAAGTTGTTTGCCGTATTAGTGCCAGTGTGTTTTTCATAGATGTGTTTTTACAATAAATAATTATATATCTTACACCGAAGCTCTGTTCCGTGTCTGCTTGTTCTACTGTGTAAATTGCCCTATCTTGTATACTCCACATACTGCCTAACTTTTCTTGAGGGAAGTCTCACTGCTCAGCCACAGCTACCAAGTGAATCTGTGTGGTACAGACTGCTACCAAGTGGGTTTACTGCCAAACACCTGTAGTCCTAAATCTTTTGCAGTGGTCCCAGAGGGAACTGCACAGGTTTCTGCCTAACAAGCGGGGGGTGGGGGTTAACAGGGGAGAGACACGGGGCATGAGCGGGGGGTGGGGGGCAACAGCTGAGAGACACTGGGCATGAACGGGGGTGGGGGGAAACAGGAGAGAGACACGGGGCATGAGAGGGGGCTGGGGGTAACAGGAGAGACACACGGGGCATGAGAGGGGGTGGGGGTAACAGGAGAGAGACATGGGGCTTGAGATGGGGTGGGGGCAACAGCAGGGAGACACAGGGCATGAGCAGGGGGTGGGGGAACAGAGGAGACACGAGGCATGAGCGGGGGGTGGGGGCTAACAGGAGAGAGACACAGGGCATGAGCGGGGGGTGGTGGGCAACAGCAGGGACACACGGGCATGACCGGGGGGTGGGGGGTAACAGGAGAGAGACACTGGGCATGGGGTGGGGGGCAACAGCAGAGAGACACAGGGCATGACTGGGGGGTGGAGGGCAACAGGAGAGAGACACGGGGCATGAGAGGAGGGTGGGGGTAACAGGAGAGAGACACGGGGCATAAGCGGGGTGTAGGGGGCAACAGCAGGGAGACACGGGGCATGACTGGGGGGTGGAGGGTAACAGGAGAGAGACACAGAGCATGAGCGGGGGGTGGGGGGCAACAGCAGGGAGACACATGGCATGAGCGGAGGTGGGGGGCAACAGCAAGGAGACACAGGGCATAAGCGGGGTTGGGGGGCAACAGCAGGGAGACACGGGGCATGACCAGGGTGTGGGGGGCAACAGGAGAGAGACACAGGGCATGAGAGGGCTATGAGGGGTAACAGGAGAGAGACACGGGCCATGAGAGAGGGGTGGGGGCAACAACAGGGAGACACGAGGCATGAGAGGGGAGTGGGGCACAACAGCAGGGAGACACGGGGCATGAGCGGGGGTGGGGGGCAACAGCAGGGAGACACGGGGCATGACCGGGGGGTGGGGAGCAACAGCAGGGAGACACAGGGCATGACTGGGGGTAGGGGGAACAGGAGAAAGTCACGGGGCATGACCGGGGGGTGGGGGGCAACAGCAGGGAGACACGGGGCATTACCGGGGGGTAGGGGGGCAACAGGAGAGAGACACAGGGCATGAGAGGGGGTTGGGGGGTAACAGGAGAGGCACACAGGGCATGAGAGGGGGGTGGGGGCAACAGCAGGGAGACACGGGGCATGAGCAGGGGTGGGGGGGAACAGAGGAGACACGAGGCAAGAGCGGGGGGTGGGGGAACAGGAGAGAGACACGGGCCATGAGTAGGGGCTGGGGGACAACAGCCTGGAGACACGGGGCATGACCGAGGGTTGGGGGGTAACAGGAGAGAGACACAGGTCATGAGCGGGGGGTGGGGGCAACAGGGGAGACACGAGGCATGAGCGGGGGGTGGAGGGAGCGGGGGGTGGAGGGAACAGGATAGAGACACGGGGCGGAGGGGTGGAGGGAACAGGATAGAGACACGGGGCATGAGCGGGGGGTGGGGGGCAACAGCAGGGAGACACGGGGCATGACCGGGGGGTGGAGGTTAACAGGAGAGATACACGGGGCATGAGCAGGGGGTGGGGGGAGACAGCAGGCAGACACAGTGCATGACCAGGGGGTGGGGACCAGCAGGAGAGAGACATGGGGCATGAGAGCGGGGTGGGGGCAACAGCAGGGAGACATGGGGCATGACCGGGGTGTGGAGGGTAACAGGAGAGAGACACGGTCCATGAGCGGGGTTGGGGGGCAACAGCAGGGAGACACGGGGCATGACCGGGGGTGGGGGGCAACAGGGGAGAGACACGGGGCATGAGCAGGGGGTGGGGGGCAACAGCAGGGAGACACGGGGCATGACCGGGGGGTGGTGGGCATCAGGAGAGAGACACGGGACATGAGAGGGGTTGGGGGTAACAGGACAGAGACACAGGGCATGAGCGACGAGTGGGGGCAACAGCAGAGAGACACGGGGCATGAGTGGGGGTGGGGTGTAACAGCAGAGAGACACTGGGCATGACCGGGGGTTGGGGGCAACAGCAGGGAGACACGGGGCATGACCGGGGGCAACAGGAAAGAGACACGGGGCATGAGAGGGGGGTGGGTGTAACAGGAGAGAGACACAGGGCATGAGCGGGTGGTGGGGGGCAACAGCAGGGAGACACGGGGCATGAGCAGGGGGTGGGGGGCAACAGGAGTTACACAGGAAATGAGCGGGGGGTGGGGACTACAGCAGAGAGACACAGAGCTTGAGCGGGGGCAACAGAAGAGAGACACGGGGCATGAACGGGGGTGGGGGGAACATCAGGGAGACACGGGGCATGACCGGGGGAGTCGGGAGCAACAGGAGAGAGACACTGGGCATGAGCAGGCGGTGGGGTTCAACAGCAGAGAGACATGGGGCATGAGCGGGGGGTGAGGGCAACAGCAGGGAGACTCGGGACATGAGCAGGGGGTGGGGGGAATATGAGGGAGACATGGGGCATGAGCGGTCGGTGGGGGTAACAGGAGAGAGACACAGAGCATGAGCAGCGGGTGGGGGGCAACAGCAGGGAGACACAGGGCATGAGCGGGTGTGGGGGGCAAGAGCAAGGAGACACAGGGCATAAGCGGGGGTGGGGGTAACAGGAGAGAGACATGGGGCATGAGCGGGGGTGGGGGGAACACGAGGGAGACACGGGGCAGGAGCAGGGGGTGGGAGGTAACAGGAGAGAGACACGGGCCATGAGCAGGGGGTGGGGGGCAACAGCAGGGAGACACAGGGCATGAGTGGAGGGTGGGGGGCAACAGCAGGGAGAAACGAGGCATGAGAGGGGGGTGGGGAGTAACAGCAGGGAGACATGGGGCATGAGAGAGGGGTGGGGGCAACAGAAGGGAGACACTGGGCATGACCAGGGGGTGGGGGGCAACAGGAGAGAGACATGGGGCAAGAGAGGGGGGTGGGGGGTAACAGGAGAGAAACACAAGACATGAGCAGGGGGTGGGGGGCAACAGCAGGGAGACACGGGGCATGACCAGGGGGTGGGGGGCAGCAGGAGAGAGACACGGGGCATGTGAGGGGGTGTGGGTAACAGGAGAGAGACATGGGGCATGAGCAGGGGTTGGGGGATAACAGGAGAGAGAAACGGGGCATGAGAGTTGGGTAGGGGGTAACAGGAGAGAGACACTGGGCATTAGCAGGGGGTGGGGGTCAACAGCAAGGAGACACAGGGCATGAGCGGGGGTGGGGGGAACAGAGGAGACACGAGGCATGAGCGGGGGGTGGGGGAACAGGAGAGAGACACGGGGCTTGAGCGGGGGGTGGTGGGCAACCGTAGGGAGACACGGGCATGACCGGGGGTGGGGGGTAACAGGAGAGAGACACAGGGCATGAGCGGGGGGTGGGGGGCAACAGCAGGGAGACACGATGCATGAGCGGGGGTGGGGGGAACAGGGGAGGCATGAGCTGGGGTGGGGGGAACACGAGAGAGACACGGGCATGAGCGGGGGGGTGGTGGGCAACAGCATGGAGACATGGGGCATGACCGGGGGTGGGGGAACATGAGGGCGACACGGGGCATGACCAGGGGGTGGGGGGCAACAGGAGAGAGACACAGGGCATGAGAGGGCTATGAGGGGTTACAGGAGAGAGACACGGGGCATGAGAGAGGGGTGGGGGCAACAACAGGGAGACGCGGGGCATTAGAGGGGGGTGGGGGGAACACGAGAGAGGCACGGGGCATGAGAGGGGAGTGGGGCGCAACAGCATGGAGACACGGGGCATGAGCGGGGGTGGGGGGCAATACAGGGAGACACGGGGCATGACCGGGGGGTGGGGAGCAACAGCAGGGAGACACAGGGCATGACTGGGGGTAGGGGGAACAGGAGAAAGTCACGGGGCATGACCGGGGGGCGGGGGGCAACAGCAGGGAGACACGGGGCATTACTGGGGGGTGGGGGGCAACAGGAGAGAGACACAGGGCATGAGAGGGGTTGGGGGGGTAACAGGAGAGAGACACGGGGCATGAGCAGGGGGTGGGGGGCAACAGCAGGGAGACACGGGGCATACGCGGGGGGGAACAGAGGAGACACGAGGCAAGAGTGGGGGGTGGGGGCAACAGGAGAGAGACATGGGGCATGAGCAGGGGCTGGGGGACAACAGCCTGGAGACATGGGGCATGACCGAGGGGTGGGGGGTAACAGGAGAGAGACACAGGTCATGAGCGGGGGTGGGGGCAACAGCAGGGAGACACGGGGCATGAGCGAGGGATGGGGCAACAGCAGGGAGACACGGGGCATGACCGGGGGTGGGGGTTAACAGGAGAGATACACGGGGCATGAGCGGGGCGTG
This sequence comes from Ambystoma mexicanum, assembly GCF_040938575.1. NCBI lineage: Eukaryota > Metazoa > Chordata > Amphibia > Caudata > Ambystomatidae > Ambystoma > Ambystoma mexicanum. The sequence goes on along the minus strand of NC_090933.1, from coordinate 1,030,055,582 downwards.
GGTTAGACAGCAGGCAGACACAGGGCATGACCAGGGGGTGGGGGGCAACAGGAGAGAGACACGGGGCATGAGAGGGGGGTGGGGGGTAACAGGAGAGAGACATGGTGCATGAGCAGGGGGTGGGGGCAACAGCAGGGAGACATGGGGCATGACCGGGGTGTGGAGGGTAACAGGAGAGAGACACAGTCCATGAGCGGGGTTGGGGGGCAACAGCAGGGAGACACATGGCATGACCGGGGGTGGTGGGCAACAGGAGAGAGACACGGGGCATGAGTGGGGGGTGGGGGGCAACAGCAGGGAGACACGGAGCATGACCGGGGGGTGGTGGGCATCAGGAGAGAGACACAGGACATGAGAAGGGATGGGGGTAACAGGACAGAGACACAGGGCATGAGCGACGGGTGGGGGCAACAGCAGGGAGACACGGGGCATGAGTGGGGGTGGGGTGTAACAGCAGAGAGACATGGGGCATGACCGGCGGTTGGGGGCCAACAGCAGGGAGACACGGGGCATGACCAGGGGCAACAGGAAAGAGACACGGGGCATGAGAGGGGGGTGGGTGTAACAGGAGAGAGACACAGGGCATGAGCGGGTGGTGGGGGGCAACAGCAGGGAGACACGGGGCATGACCGTGGGTAGGGGGCAACAGGAGATACACAGGGCATGAGCGGGGGGTGGGGAGTACAGCAAAGAGACACGGGGCATGAGCGGGGGTAACAGGAGAGAGACACGGGCCATGAGCAGGGGGTGGGGGGCAACAGCAGGGAGACACAGGGCATGAGTGGAGGGTGGGGGGCAACAGCAGGGAGAAACGAGGCATGAGAGGGGGGTGGGGAGTAACAGCAGGGAGACATGGGGCATGAGAGAGGGGTGGGGCAACAGAAGGGAGACACTGGGCATGACCAGGGGGTGGGGGGCAACAGGAGAGAGACATGGGGCAAGAGAGGGGGGTGGGGGGTAACAGGAGAGAAACACAAGACATGAGCAGGGGGTGGGGGGCAACAGCAGGGAGACACGGGGCATGACCAGGGGGTGGGGGGCAGCAGGAGAGAGACACGGGGCATGTGAGGGGGTGTGGGTAACAGGAGAGAGACATGGGGCATGAGCAGGGGTTGGGGGATAACAGGAGAGAGAAACGGGGCATGAGAGTTGGGTAGGGGGTAACAGGAGAGAGACACTGGGCATTAGCAGGGGGTGGGGGTCAACAGCAAGGAGACACAGGGCATGAGCGGGGGTGGGGGGAACAGAGGAGACACGAGGCATGAGCGGGGGGTGGGGGAACAGGAGAGAGACACAGGGCTTGAGCGGGGGGTGGTGGGCAACCGTAGGGAGACACGGGCATGACCGGGGGTGGGGGGTAACAGGAGAGAGACACAGGGCATGAGCGGGGGGTGGGGGGCAACAGCAGGGAGACACGATGCATGAGCGGGGGTGGGGGGAACAGGGGAGGCATGAGCTGGGGTGGGGGGAACACGAGAGAGACACGGGCATGAGCGGGGGGGTGGTGGGCAACAGCATGGAGACATGGGGCATGACCGGGGGTGGGGGAACATGAGGGCGACACGGGGCATGACCAGGGGGTGGGGGGCAACAGGAGAGAGACACAGGGCATGAGAGGGCTGTGAGGGGTTACAGGAGAGAGACACGGGGCATGAGAGAGGGGTGGGGGCAACAACAGGGAGACGCGGGGCATTAGAGGGGGGTGGGGGGAACACGAGAGAGGCACGGGGCATGAGAGGGGAGTGGGGCACAACAGCATGGAGACACGGGGCATGAGCGGGGGTGGGGGGCAATACAGGGAGACACGGGGCATGACCGGGGGGTGGGGAGCAACAGCAGGGAGACACAGGGCATGACTGGGGGTAGGGGGAACAGGAGAAAGTCACGGGGCATGACCGGGGGGCGGGGGGCAACAGCAGGGAGACACGGGGCATTACTGGGGGGTGGGGGGCAACAGGAGAGAGACACAGGGCATGAGAGGGGTTGGGGGGGTAACAGGAGAGAGACACGGGGCATGAGCAGGGGGTGGGGGGCAACAGCAGGGAGACACGGGGCATACGCGGGGGGGAACAGAGGAGACACGAGGCAAGAGTGGGGGGTGGGGGCAACAGGAGAGAGACATGGGGCATGAGCAGGGGCTGGGGGACAACAGCCTGGAGACATGGGGCATGACCGAGGGGTGGGGGTAACAGGAGAGAGACACAGGTCATGAGCGGGGGGTGGGGGCAACAGCAGGGAGACACGGGGCATGAGCGAGGGATGGGGGCAACAGCAGGGAGACACGGGGCATGACCGGGGGTGGGGGTTAACAGGAGAGATACACGGGGCATGAGCGGGGGGTGGGTTAGACAGCAGGCAGACACAGGGCATGACCAGGGGGTGGGGGGCAACAGGAGAGAGACACGGGGCATGAGAGGGGGGTGGGGGGTAACAGGAGAGAGACATGGTGCATGAGCAGGGGGTGGGGGCAACAGCAGGGAGACATGGGGCATGACCGGGGTGTGGAGGGTAACAGGAGAGAGACACAGTCCATGAGCGGGGTTGGGGGGCAACAGCAGGGAGACACATGGCATGACCGGGGGTGGTGGGCAACAGGAGAGAGACACGGGGCATGAGCGGGGGGTGGGGGGCAACAGCAGGGAGACACGGAGCATGACCGGGGGGTGGTGGGCATCAGGAGAGAGACACAGGACATGAGAAGGGATGGGGGTAACAGGACAGAGACACAGGGCATGAGCGACGGGTGGGGGCAACAGCAGGGAGACACGGGGCATGAGTGGGGGTGGGGTGTAACAGCAGAGAGACATGGGGCATGACCGGCGGTTGGGGGCCAACAGCAGGGAGACACGGGGCATGACCAGGGGCAACAGGAAAGAGACACGGGGCATGAGAGGGGGGTGGGTGTAACAGGAGAGAGACACAGGGCATGAGCGGGTGGTGGGGGGCAACAGCAGGGAGACACAGGGCATGACCGGGGGTAGGGGGCAACAGGAGATACACAGGGCATGAGCGGGGGTGGGGAGTACAGCAAAGAGACACGAGGCATGAGCGGGGGCAACAGGAGAGAGACACGAGGCATGAACGGGGGTGGGGGAAACAGCAGGGAGACACGGGGCATGACCGGGGGGGGTCGGGAGCAACAGGAGAGAGACACTGGGCATGAGCAGGCGGTGGGGTTCAACAGCAGAGAGACATGGTGCATGAGCGGGGGGTGAGGGCAACAGCAGGGAGACTCGGGACATGAGCGGGGGGTGGGGGGAACATGAGGGAGACATGGGGCATGAGCGGTCGGTGGGGAGTAACAGGAGAGAGACACAGAGCATGAGCAGTGGGTGGAGGGCAACAGCAGGGAGACACAGGGCATGAACGGGGGTGGGGGGCAACAGCAAGGAGACACAGGGCATGAGTGGAGGGTAGGGGGCAACAGCAGGGAGAAACGAGGCATCAGCGGGGGTGGGAGGAACACGGGGGAAACACGGGGCATGAGAGGGGGGTGGGGGGTAACAGCAGGGAGACATGGGGCATGAGAGAGGGGTGGGGGGAAACAGAAGGGAGACACTGGGCATGACCAGGGGGTGGGGGGCAACAGGAGAGAGACATGGGGCAAGAGCGGGGGGTGGGGGGAACACGAGGGAGAAACGGGGCAGGAGCAGGGGGTGGGAGGTAACAGGAGAGAGACACGGGCCATGAGCAGGGGGTGGGGGGCAACAGCAGGGAGACACAGGGCATGAGTGGGGGGTGAGGGCAACAGCAGGGAGACTCGGGACATGAGCGGGGGGTGGGGGGAACATGAGGGAGACATGGGGCATGAGCGGTCGGTGGGGAGTAACAGGAGAGAGACACAGAGCATGAGCAGTGGGTGGAGGGCAACAGCAGGGAGACACAGGGCATGAACGGGGGTGGGGGGCAACAGCAAGGAGACACAGGGCATGAGTGGAGGGTAGGGGGCAACAGCAGGGAGAAACGAGGCATCAGCGGGGGTGGGAGGAACACGGGGGAAACACGGGGCATGAGAGGGGGGTGGGGGGTAACAGCAGAGAGACATGGGGCAAGAGCGGGGGGTGGGGGGAACACGAGGGAGAAACGGGGCAGGAGCAGGGGGTGGGAGGTAACAGGAGAGAGACACGGGCCATGAGCAGGGGGTGGGGGGCAACAGCAGGGAGACACAGGGCATGAGTGGAGGGTAGGGGGCAACAGCAGGGAGAAACGAGGCATCAGCGGGGGTGGGAGGAACACGGGGGAAACACGGGGCATGAGAGGGGGGTGGGGGGTAACAGCAGGGAGACATGGGGCATGAGAGAGGGGTGGGGGGAAACAGAAGGGAGACACTGGGCATGACCAGGGGGTGGGGGGCAACAGGAGAGAGACATGGGGCAAGAGAGGGGGGTGGGGGGTAACAGGAGAGAGACACAAGACATGAGCGGGGGGTGGGGGGCAACAGCAGGGAGACACGGGCATGACCAGGGGGTGGGGGGCAGCAGGAGAGAGACACGGGGCATGAGAGGGGGTGGGGGGCAGCAGGAGAGAGACACGGGGCATGAGAGGGGGTGGGGGGTAACAGGAGAGAGACACGGGGCATGAGCAGGGGTGGGGGATAACAGGAGAGAGAAACGGGGCATGAGAGGGGGGTGGGGGTAACAGGAGAGAGACACTGGGCATTAGCAGGGGGTGGGGGTCAACAGCAAGGAGACACGGGGAATGAGAGGGGGTGGGCGGAACAGAGGAGACACAAGGCATGAGCGGGGGGTGGGGGAACAGGAGAGAGACACGGGGCTTGAGCGGGGGGTGGTGGGCAACAGTAGGGAGTCACGGGGCATGACCGGGGGGTGGGGGGTAACAGGAGAGAGACACAGGGCATGAGCGTGGGGTGGGGCGCAACAGCAGGGAGACACGATGCATGAGCGGGGGGTGGGGGGAACAGGGGAGGCATGAGCAGGGGGTGGGGGGAACACGAGAGAGACACGGGGCATGAGCGGGGGGTGGTGGGCAACAGCATGGAGACATGGGGCATGACCGGGGGGGTGGGGGGCAACAGGGAAACACAGTGCATGACCGGGGGTGGGGGGCCACAGGAGAGAGACACGGGCATGACCGAGGGGTGGGGGCAACAGGAGAGAGACACAGGGCATGAGAGGGTGGTGGGGGGTAACAGGAGAGAGACACGGGGCATGAGTGGGGGCAACATGAGAGAGACACGTGGCATGAGCGGGGGATGGGTGAAACAGCAGGGAGACACGGGGCATGATCGGGGGGTGGGATGGCAACAGGAGAGAGACACAGGGCATGAGAGGGGGGTGGGGGGTAACAGGAGAGAGACACGGGGCATGAGCAGGGGGTGGGGGGCAACAGCAGTGAGACACGGGGCATGAGCAGGGGGTGGGGGGCAACAGCAGGGAGACGCGGGGCATGAGCGGGGATTGGGGGAACACGAGGGAGACACGGGGCATGAGAGGGGGGGTGGGGGTAACAGGAGAGACACGAGGCATAAGCGGGGGATGGGGGAACAGGAGAGAGACACAGGTCATAAGCAGGGGGTGGGGGGCAACAGCAGGAAGACACGGGGCATGACCAGGGGAAGGGGGCAACAGAAGAGACACACGAAGCATCAGCGGGGGCAACATCAGGGAGACACGGGGCATGACTGGGGGGTGGGGGGTAACGGGGGGTGGAGGGTAACAGGAGAGAGACACGGAGCATGAGCGGGGTGCAACAGCAGGGAGACACGGGGAATGAGCAGGGGGTGGGGGCAACAGCAGGGAGACACGGAGCATGACTGGGGGGTGAGGGGTAATAGGAAAGAGACACAGGACATGAGCGGGGGTGGGGGGCAACAGGAGGGATACACGGGGCATGAGAGGGGGTGGATGGTAACAGGAGAGAGACACTGGGCATGAGCGGGGGTGGGGGGCAACAGCAGGGTAACATGGGGCATGAGCGGGGGTGGGGGGAGAACAGGGGAGACACAAGGCATGAGCAGGGGGTGGGGGGAACAGGAGAGAGACACGGGGCATGAGCAGGGGGTGGGGGGCAACAGCAGGGAGACACGGGGCATGACCGGGGGCTAGGGGGTAACAGGAGAGAGTGTCAGGGCATGAGAGGGTGGTGGGGGGTAACAGCAGGGAGACACGGGGCATGACCTGGGTGGGTGGCAACAGGAGAGAGACACGGGGCATGAGAGGGAGTGGGGGTCCACAGGAGAGACACGGGGCATGACCGGGGGGTGGGGGCAACAGGAGAGAGACACAGGGCATGAGAGGGTGGTGGGGGTAACAGCAGGGAGACACGGGGCATGACCTGGGTGGGTTGCAACAGGAGAGAGACACGGGGCATGAGAGGGGGGTGGGGGGTAACAGGAGAGAGACACGAGGCATGAGCGGGGGGTGGGGGGCAACAGGAGAGAGACACAGGGCATGAGAGGGTGGTGGGGGTAACAGCAGGGAGACACGGGGCATGACCTGGGTGGGTTGCAACAGGAGAGAGACACGGGGCATGAGAGGGGGGTGGGGGGTAACAGAAGAGAGACAAAGGGCATGAGTGGGGGTGGGGGGCAACAGGAGAGAGACAAGGGGCATGACTGGGGGGTGAGGGGCAACAGGGAGACACAGTGCATGACCGGGGGTGGGGAGCCACAGGAGAGAGACACGGGGCATGACTGGGGGGTGGGGGCAACAGGAGAGAGAAACAGGGCATGAGAGGGTGGTGGGGGGTAACAGGAGAGAGACACGGGGCATGAGTGGGGGGTGGGGGGCAACATGAGAGAGACACGTGGCATGTGCGGGGGATGGGTGAAACAGCAGGGAGACACGGGGCATGATCGGGGGTGGGGGGTAACAGGAGAGAGACACGGGGCATGAGCAGGGTGTGGGGGGCAACAGCAGGGAGACACGGGGCATGAGCAGGGTGTGGGGGGCAACAGCAGGGAGACACGGGCATGAGCGGGGATTGGGGGAACACGAGGTAGACACGGGGCATGAGAGGGGGGTGGGGGTAACAGGAGAGACACGAGGCATAAGCGGGGGATGGGGGAACAGGAGAGAGACACAGGTCATAAGCAGGGGGTGGGGGGCAACAGCAGGAAGACACGGGGCATGACAGGGGGAAGGGGGCAACAGAAGAGACACACAAAGCATCAGCGGGGGGCAACATCAGGGAGACACGGGGCATGAGCGGGGGTTGGGGGCAACAGCAGGGAGACACGGGGCATGACTGGGGGTTGGGGAGTAACGGGGGTTGAGGGTAACAGGAGAGAGACACGGAGCATGAGCGGGGTGCAACAGCAGGGAGACACGGGGAATGAGCAGGGGGTGGTGGCAACAGCAGGGAGACACGGAGCATGACTGGGGGGTGGGGGCAACAGGAGGGATACACGGGGCATGAGAGGGGGTGGATGGTAACAGGAGAGAGACACGGGGCATGAGCGGGGGTGGGGGCAACAGCAGGGTAACACAGGGCATGAGCGGTGGGTGGGGGAGAACAGGGGAGACACAAGGCATGAGCAGGGGTGGGGGGAACAGAAGAGAGACACGGGGCATAAGCAGGGGGTGTGGGGCAACAGCAGGGAGACACGGGGCATGACCGGGGGCTAGGGGGTAACAGGAGAGAGTGTCAGGAATGGCACTCTGTCAAGAGTGGCACAGGGTACCCAGGTAGATTTTGGGTGGCTGTGCCGAAGTAAGGTAGCAGATAAGCACACACAGCAGGGAGTTAAAGAAGAAAGAAGAGTAGGAAACTGTAGCTGTGAGCCAAAAGGGGCAAAAGATACAAAGGTACAAACAAACTGGATTCCCTCTTGGGGTGTATGCTGAAATGGGAAAGAGTGTTCCACGAACCTTAGGAAACACCAGCCTTCTGCACAGATTGCTGTAATAGAGGCCCACGCTGTATGCTCATGGCTGGGAACAACAGCAGTGGGTGTCTGTAACACTGAAAACGCGACAAGGGAAGGGGCAGAGGTTACCTGCCGGAAACCAACAGGCAAGCTCTGTACAAAGGGATTACATAAGACACATGAGAAGACAAGAACTGATATATCCAGCGAAAAGGAAGTCAATGAGCAATCTAGCAGAAGGAAATGAAGGAAAGGCAGTTAGACTGAAGTAGATAACCAAAGGTGGAGTACAGAGGACTCAAGGAAGAGAACAAGGGAGCAGTAGTCAGGAAAACAGAAGGGCTGCAAAGTAGGAAGCAGGTCTGCAGTCAAGAGTGGGACTAGGTGCAGGCAAACTGTATTGGACTGCGGAGGACTGTAATAGGCTGCAAGGCAGGGAGTCCAGAAGAAACAGGACAGAGAGAGATTATTAGGAGGCGACAGACAGGGAGCCCAAAAGAATAGGGCCGCGAGGCAGGGAGCCCAGAGGAGCAGGGCTGTAGGCCGCTAAGAGTAAACAGGCTGTACTGCAGAGGAGTGTAGCAAGCCGCAAGGCAGGGAGTCCAGAGGGCACAGGCTGTAGGCAGCGGAGGGAGCAGGCTGCAAGGTAGGGAGCCCAGAGGACAAGGGCTGTAGGCAGCGAAGAGGTACAGGCTGCAAGGTAGGGAGCCCAGAGGACAAGGGCTTGGAGACAGCAGAGGGTTGCAGGCTGTGGGGCAGGGAGACCAGAGGAAAAGGACTGTAGGCAGCCGGAGTGAGGCAGGCTGCAGGGCAGGAAGCCCAGAGGACAAGGACTGTAGGCAGCCGGAGTGAGGCAGGCTGCAAGGCAAGGAGCCCAGAAGAGCAGGGCAGCAAGGAGTGAGCCCAGAGGAGCAGGGCCGCTGGCTGTAGAGAGCTGCAGAGGACTGTAGTAGGCTGCAAGGCAGGAAGCCCAGAGGACAAGGGCTGTAGGTAGAAGGCAGCGGAGCGTGATCGGCTGCAAGGCAGGGAGCCCAGAAAGGGCACTGGATCAAAACAGGATAAAGCAGCAACAGGAACAGCATACAAAGTAGCGGGTTAAGGAAAACAGGAGTGGGGAGATCTCAAGATGCAAGGCACTGTGCTCCTGCAGGCAGCTGCTTATATACAGCCCTGCCCTGTTCTGAGGCAGGCTAATTGACAGCACCTGGGGCAGCACATCTGATGACAATCTGCCTCCTCCCTCTCTGGTCCTGAGCAGGTGGAAGCAGCAATGGCCGCTAGGGCTTCTGGGGATTGTGGTCCCAATAACGATGAATGAGAATAGCCAGGAATTGAGGACTGTAGCCAGGTGCATTATGGTAAATGTAGTTAATTGAATAAAATAAGAAAGAACCAAAGATGAGCAAATGGAAATAAAAGACCAAGGCGTGAAAAGGAGTTGTTCAAGGAGTATTAGGAGGATAAATGAGTAGCAAGTAGTCCATGATGGTTGCCCATGCGTGTGCCAGCGGCGTGGGCATGACAGAGAGACACAGGGCATGAGCGGGGGGTGGGAGCAACAGCAGGGAGACACGAGGCATGACTGGGGGTGGGGGGCAACAGGAGAGAGACACGGGGCATAAGAGGGGGTGGGGGGTAACAGGAGAGAGACACAGGGCATGAGCGTGGGGTGGGGGGCAAAAGCAGGGAGACACGGGGCATGACCGGGTGGTGGGGGGTAACAGGAGAGAGACAAGGGGCATGAGAGGGGGTGGGGGCAACAGCAGGGAGACATAGGGCATGAGCAGGGGTGAGGGGACACGAGGGACACACGGGGCATGAGACGGGGGTGGGGGGTAACAGGAGAGACGCGGGGCATGAGCGGGGGGGTTGCGGGCAACAGCAGGGAAACACAGGGCATGAGGGGGCGTGGGGGCAACAGCAGGAAGACATGGGGCATGACCGGAGGTGGGGGGCAACAGCAGGGAGACACGGGGCATGAGCGGGGGGTGGGTGGTAACAGGGGAGAGACATGGGGCATGAGTGGGGGTGGGGGGCACCACCAGGGTAACACGGGGCATGAGCGGGGGGTGGGGGGAGAACAGGGGAGACACGAGGCATGAGCAGGGGGTGGGGGGAACAGGAGAGAGACACGGGGCATGAGCAGGGGGTGGGGGGCAACAGCAGGGAGACATGGGGCATGACCGGGGTGTGGAGGGTAACAGGAGAGAGACACGGTCCATGAGCGGGTTGGGGGGCAACAGCAGGAGACACGGGGCATGACCGGGGGTGGGGGGCAACAGGAGAGAGACACGGGGCATGAGCAGGGGGTGGCGGGCAAAAGCAGGGAGACACGGGGCATGAGCAGGGATTGGGGGAACACGAGGGACACACGGGGCATGAGAGGGGGTGGGGATAACAGGAGAGACACAAGGCATAAGCGGGGGATGGGGGAACAGGAGAGAGACACAGGTCATAAGCAGGGATGGGGGCAACAGCAGGAAGACACGGGGCATGACCGGGGGAAGGGGGCAACAGAAGAGAGACACGAAGCATCAGCGGGGGGGCAACATCAGGGAGACACGGGGCATGAGCGGGGGGTGGGGGGCAACAGCAGGGAGACACGGGCATGACTGGTGAGTGGGGGGTAACGGGGGGTGGAGGGGAACAGGAGAGAGACACGGAGCATGAGCGGGGTGCAATAGCAGGGAGACACGGGGAATGAGCAGGGGGTGGGGGCAACAGCAGGGAGACACGGAGCATGACTGGGGGGTGGGGGGTAATAGGAGAGAGACACGGGACATGAGCGGGGGTGGGGGCAACAGGAGGGAGACACGGGGCATGAGAGGGGGTGGGTGGTAACAGGAGAGAGACACAGGGCATGAGCGGGGGTGGGGGGCAACAGCAGGGTAACACGGGACATGAGCAGGGGGTGGGGGGCAACAGCAGGGAGACACGAGGCATGACTGGGGCTGGGGGGCAACAGGAGAGAGACACTGGGCATAAGAGGGGGTGGGGGGTAACAGGAGAGAGACACAGGGCATGAGCGGGGGATGGGGGGCAACAGCAGGGAGACACGGGGCATGACCGGGTGGTGGGGGGTAACAGGAGAGAGACAAGGGGCATGAGAGGGGGGTGGGGGCAACAGCAGGGAGACACAGGGCATGAGCAGGGGTGGGGGGACACCAGGGACACGCGGGGCATGAGAGGGGGGTGGGGGGTAACAGGAGAGACACAGGGCATGAGTGTGGGGTTGGGGGCAACAGCAGGGAGACACAGGGCATGAGGGAGGGTGGGGGCAACAGCAGGAAGACATGGGGCATGAGCAGGGGCTGGGCAGTAACAGGGGAGAGACACGGGGCATGAGCGGGGGTTGGGGAGCAACAGCAGGGAGACACGGGCATGACCGGGGGGTGGGGTGCAACAGGAGAGAGACACGGGGCATGAGAGGGGGGTGGGGGTAACAGGAGAGACACACGGGGCAGGAGAGGGGTAGTGGGGGGTAACAGGAGAGAGACACGGGGCATGAGACAGGGGTGGGGGATAACAGGAAAGAGACACGGGGTATGAGCGGGGGGCAACAGCAGGGAGACACGGGGCATGAGCGGGTGGTGGGGGGAACAGAGGAGACACGAGACATGAGCGGGGGTGGGGGAAAAGGAGAGAGACATGGGCATGAGTGGGGGGTGGGGGACAACAGCAGGGAGACACGAGCATTGACCGGGGGGTGGGGGGTAACAGGAGAGAGACACAGGACATGAGCGGGGGGTGGGGGGCAACAGAAGGGAGACCCGGGCCATGAGCGGGAGGTGGGGGGGAACATGGGGAGACACGAGGCATGAGCGGGGGGTGGGGGAACATGATAGAGACACAGGGTATGAGCGGGGGGTGGGGGGCAACAGCAGGGACACACGGGCATGACCGGGGGGTGGGGGGTAACAGGAGAGAGACACGGGGCATGAGCAGGGGGTGGGGGGCAACAGCAGAGAGACACAGGGCATGACCAGGGGGTGGGGGACAAAAGGAGAGAGACATGGGGCATGAGAGGGGGTGGGGGGTAACAGGCGAGAGACACGGGGCATGAGCAGGGGGTGGGGGGCAACAGCAGGGAGACACAGGGCATGACCGGGGGTGGAGGGTAACAGGAGAGAGACACAGTCCATGAGCGGGGGTGGGGGGCAACAGCAGGTAGACACGGGGCATGACCGGGGGTGTGGGGCAACAGGAGAGAGACACGGGGCATGAGAGGGGGGTGGGGGTAACAGGAGAGAGACACGGGGCATGAGAGAGGGGTGGGGGGCAACAGCAGGGAGACACAGGGCATGAGTGGGGGCTGGGGGGAACACAAGAGAGACACAGGGCATGAGAGGGGGTGGGGGGCAACAGCAGGAAGACATGGGGCATGACCGGGGGTGGGGGGCAACAGGAGAGTGACATGGAGCATGAGCGGGGGCAACAGCAGGGAGACACTGGGAATGAGCAAGGGGTGGGGGCAACAGCAGGGAGACATGGGGCATGAGGGAGAATTCTCTGTTTAGGCTGAATTTCCTAACCTAGTGAGTCCCCCAGCAGCTTTGCTGGATTTCTGGAGTTTGTTTTTGTCCATCCTGCCAAGAGTGAGACTCTTTTCTCCCACTCTTAGACATGAATGTGTTAATTCCTGTGAATGTCAATGTGTTCTATGGGATATGGGGTCTTTTACTCCATAGGGTCTCATGTGTTTTACTATGTGTGTTACACCCCACCCTCCGTGCCGTAACACTGGGGTGTCCTAGAGGATCCCCACCATAGACTCCATACCCTGGGACTGACTACTGTCTCCCAGGGCATGTAAAGTCACCATTAGCTTTACTAGACCTAAATTTACTAACAGAACCCGTACAAACCATCCTATTGTGGACGTACTGATAGGGGTAATTCGATTACCCCTTATCTGTTGTTCGAGGGGTCACTGCCCCGTCCCACCTCGTGAAGTTTTGGCTGGTGGCAGTGAAAACTACTTTTTATATTCGACCCCGAATATATTCCTATGGGATTCTTCCCATTGTTGGAGGCTAATACCTTTTCACGTTAGTCTCTAACATACCCCCGGTTTATTTATCTTAAATAAAAACTCGGTTTTTAAAATGGCGTATGTGTTCGCCTCTGTAACTCCGAACCAAAGGTTGAGCCCTTTGTTCCACTTTTGGCATGCTTTACACAGAAGCCCTCCAAATTGGTGCCATTCTGTCTGGGTACCACAGAGGGTGTGGGACGGGGTTTAGGCACTCTGGACTGAGTTGCCTTGCCAACGCAAGTCGCACCCTGGTGTGATTGGCCCAAGTTGTGAGCCACCCCGCTCACCACTTAGCGTGGTTTGATTGACAGCTAGGCTGAATGAATGGGGGTTTTCTGCATAAAAGCAGGGCTTTTGGGACTGGAACTTCAGAAGTCGCCACAGGACCTAAGAATCCGACGAGGGTAAAGCTGAGCTGACCTGCAATGACGACACCTCCGGTGGAGCCCTGCTGAACCGACTCACCACTTCCCAACGACAGAGGAGATCTCCCTGCTGGAGAGTCTTCTTCCCCTGACTGGTGGGAACAACCAGTCCCTTTGCTTTTTCTTCGCTTCAAGGGTGTAGTGGTCGAATTGCCCGTGCTGAGCACCCCGGCAACCGGATAGCCACTAGCCCGTACCGCGACCAAAAGTTGGTACCTTGTGACGGAGCACCCCGCGGCTGGTCTCTTCCCTGGTGGTGCAACGATCTTCAACTTTCCTTCGACAACGAGATCATCTCATCTCTTGGCAAAGCCCTGACTTGCATCCACCACCAGGAACAACTGTCCCCGCTGGAGCTGTCTCTTCACTTACAAGGTACTGTGTCCGCCTGGCTTCCCTTGTGACGGTTAGCGTGAGGTGTCTTAATCCTTACCCTTCCATTGGGTTGCCTCCAGACTTTCTTAACTTTTTGTTCTAAACTGTTCCAACCTTTCTGTGACAATTTGCTACAAAGATTCGAAGTGCATTTACACTGTGATACCTTTTGGGACATATTGCCTTGCCTCTCTCCGAGTGGCCTGGCCTCTGAACTTTGTGATATACAGTAGACCCTGCCTTACTTGCCTTGCAGTTGCTTCGTAAAAGTGTTGGTACCGAGTTGGTTTCATACCCTGCCTTTTCTCTCCCATTCTAACGAATATTAGAGTGCCATCTAGGTTAAAGCATTCACCTCTGTCTGCAAATAAGTGGTGCCGTTGAACCTAGACTTGTCGAAATATTGTTAGGGGATCAATATACTTATAGTAATTGTAATTGAAGTTGTTTGCCTTATTTGTGCCAGTGTGTTTTTCATAGATGTGTTTTTACAATAAATAATTATATATCTTTACACCGAAGCTCTGTTCCGTGTCTGCTTGTTCTACTGTGTAAATTGCCCTATCTTGTATACTCAACATACCTCCTAACTTTTCTTGAGGGAAGTCTGACTGCTCAGCCACAGCTACCAAGTGAATCTGTGTGGTACAGACTGCTACCAAGTGGGTTTACTGCCAAACACCTGTAGTCCTAAATCTTTTGCAGTGGTCCCAGAGGGAACTGCACAGGTTTCTGCCTAACAAGCGGGGGGTGGGGGGTAACAGGGGAGAGACACGGGGCATGAGCGAGGGGGTGGGGGCAACAGCTGAGAGACACTGGGCATGACCGGGGGTGGGGGGCAACAGGAGAGAGACACGGGGCATGAGAGCGGGCTGGGGGTAACAGGAGAGACACAAGGGGCATGAGAGGGCGTGGGGGTAACAGGAGAGAGACACGGGGCATGAGATGGGGTGGGGGCAACAGCAGGGAGACACAGGGCATGAGCAGGGGGTGGGGGAACAGAGGAGACACGAGGCATGAGCGGGGGGTGGGGGCTAACAGGAGAGAGACACAGGGCATGAGCGGGGGGTGGTGGGCAACAGAAGGAAGACAGGGGGCATGAGCGGGGGGTGGGGGGGAACAGGGGAGACACGAGGCATGAGCGGGGGGTTGGGGAACAGGATAGAGACACGGGGCATGAGTGGGGGGTGGGGGGCAACAGCAGGGACACACGGGCATGACCGGGGGGTGGGGGGTAACAGGAGAGAGACACTGGGCATGAGCATGGGGTGGGGGGCAACAGCAGAGAGACACAGGGCATGACTGGGGGGGTGGGGGCAACAGGAGAGAGACACGGGGCATGAGAGGGGGGTGGGGGGTTAACAGGAGAGAGACACGGGGCATAAGCGGGGTGTAGGGGGCAACCGCAGGGAGACACGGGGCATGACTGGGGGGTGGAGGGTAACAGGAGAGAGACACAGAGCATGAGCGGGGGGTGGGGGCAACAGCAGGGAGACACATGGCATGAGCGGAGGTGGGGGGCAACAGCAAGGAGACACAGGGCATAAGCAGGGTTGGGGGGCAACAGCAGGGAGACACTGGGCATGACCAGGGTGTGGGGGGCAACAGGAGAGAGACACAGGGCATGAGAGGGCTATGAGGGGTAACAGGAGAGAGACACGGGGCATGAGAGAGGGGTGGGGGGCAACAACAGGGAGACACGAGGCATGAGAGGGGAGTGGGGCACAACAGCAGGGAGACACGGGGCATGAGCGGGGGTGGGGGGCAACAGCAGGGAGACACGGGGCATGACCGGGGGGTGGGGAGCAACAGCAGGGAGACACAGGGCATGACTGGGGGTAGGGGGAACAGGAGAAAGTCACGGGGCATGACCGGGGGTGGGGGGCAACAGCAGGGAGACACGGGGCATTACCGGGGGGTGGGGGGGCAACAGGAGAGAGACACAGGGCATGAGAGGGGGTTGGGGGTAACAGGAGAGGCACACAGGGCATGAGAGGGGGGTGGGGGCAACAGCAGGGAGACACGGGGCATGAGCTGGGGTGGGGGGGAACAGAGGAGACACGAGGCAAGAGCGGGGGGTGGGGGAACAGGAGAGAGACACGGGCCATGAGTAGGGGCTGGGGGACAACAGCCTGGAGACACGGGGCATGACCGAGGGGTGGGGGGTAACAGGAGAGAGACACAGGTCATGAGCGGGGGGTGGGGGCAACAGGGGAGACACGAGGCATGAGCGGGGGGTGGAGGGAACAGGATAGAGACACGGGGCATGAGCGTGGGGTGGGGGGTAACAGCAGGGAGACACGGGGCATGACCGGGGGGTGGAGGTTAACAGGAGAGATACACGGGGCATGAGCGGGGGTGGGGGGAGACAGCAGGCAGACACAGTGCATGACCGGGGGTGGGGGGCAGCAGGAGAGAGACATGGGGCATGAGAGCGGGGTGGAGGGTAACAGGAAAGAGACACGGTCCATGAGCGGGGTTGGGGGGCAACAGCAGGGAGACACGGGGCATGACCGGGAGTGGGGGGCAACAGGAGAGAGACACGGGGCATGAGCAGGAGGTGGGGGGCAACAGCAGGGAGACACGGGGCATGACCGGGGGGTGGTGGGCATCAGGAGAGAGACACGGGACATGCGAGGGGTTGGGGGTAACAGGACAGAGACACAGGGCATGAGCGACGGGTGGGGGGCAACAGCAGAGAGACACGGGGCATGAGTGGGGGTGGGGTGTAACAGCAGAGAGACACGGGGCATGACCGGGGGTTGGGGGGCAACAGCAGGGAGACACGGGGCATGGCCGGGGGCAACAGGAAAGAGACACGGGGCATGAGAGGGGGGTGGGTGTAACAGGAGAGAGACACAGGGCATGAGCGAGTGGTGGGGGGCAGCAGCAGGGAGACACGGGGCATGACCGGGGTAGGGGGCAACAGGAGTTACACGGGACATGAGCGGGGGGTGGGGACTACAGCAGAGAGACACAGAGCTTGAGCGGGGGCAACAGGAGAGAGACACGGGGCATGAACGGGGGGTGGGGTAAACAGCAGGGAGACACGGGGCATGACCGGGGGAGTCGGGAGCAACAGGAGAGATACACTGGGCATGAGCAGGCAGTGGGGTCCAACAGCAGAGACACATGGGGCATGAGCGGGGGGTGAGGGCAACAGCAGGGAGACTCGGGACATGAGCAGGGGGTGGGGGGAACATGAGGGAGACATGGGGCATGAGCGGTCGGTGGGGGTAACAGGAGAGACACACAGAGCATGAGCAGCAGGTGGGGGGCAACAGCAGGGAGACACAGGGCATGAGCGGGTGTGGGGGGCGACACAGGGCATAAGCGGGGGGTGGGGGTAACAGGAGAGAGACATGGGGCATGAGCGGGGGGTGGTGGGCAACAGAAGGAAGACAGGGGGCATGAGCGGGGGGTGGGGGGGAACAGGGGAGACACGAGGCATGAGCGGGGGGTTGGGGGAACAGGATAGAGACACGGGGCATGAGTGGGGGGTGGGGGGCAACAGCAGGGACACACGGGCATGACCGGGGGGTGGGGGGTAACAGGAGAGAGACACTGGGCATGAGCATGGGGTGGGGGGCAACAGCAGAGAGACACAGGGCATGACTGGGGGTGTGGGGGCAACAGGAGAGAGACACGGGGCATGAGAGGGGGGTGGGGGGTTAACAGGAGAGAGACACGGGGCATAAGCGGGGTGTAGGGGGCAACCGCAGGGAGACACGGGGCATGACTGGGGGGTGGAGGGTAACAGGAGAGAGACACAGAGCATGAGCGGGGGGTGGGGGGCAACAGCAGGGAGACACATGGCATGAGCGGAGGTGGGGGGCAACAGCAAGGAGACACAGGGCATAAGCGGGGTTGGGGGGCAACAGCAGGGAGACACTGGGCATGACCAGGGTGTGGGGGGCAACAGGAGAGAGACACAGGGCATGAGAGGGCTATGAGGGGGTAACAGGAGAGAGACACGGGGCATGAGAGAGGGGTGGGGGGCAACAACAGGGAGACACGAGGCATGAGAGGGGAGTGGGGCACAACAGCAGGGAGACACGGGGCATGAGCGGGGGTGGGGGGCAACAGCAGGGAGACACGGGGCATGACCAGGGGGTGGGGAGCAACTGCAGGGAGACACAGGGCATGACTGGGGGTAGGGGGAACAGGAGAAAGTCACGGGGCATGACCGGGGGTGGGGGGCAACAGCAGGGAGACACGGGGCATTACCGGGGGGTGGGGGGGCAACAGGAGAGAGACACAGGGCATGAGAGGGGGTTGGGGGTAACAGGAGAGGCACACAGGGCATGAGAGGGGGGTGGGGGCAACAGCAGGGAGACACGGGGCATGAGCTGGGGTGGGGGGGAACAGAGGAGACACGAGGCAAGAGCGGGGGGTGGGGGAACAGGAGAGAGACACGGGCCATGAGTAGGGGCTGGGGGACAACAGCCTGGAGACACGGGGCATGACCGAGGGGTGGGGGGTAACAGGAGAGAGACACAGGTCATGAGCGGGGGGTGGGGGCAACAGGGGAGACACGAGGCATGAGCGGGGGGTGGAGGGAACAGGATAGAGACACGGGGCATGAGCGGGGGGTGGGGGGCAACAGCAGGGAGACACGGGGCATGACCGGGGGGTGGAGGTTAACAGGAGAGATACACGGGGCATGAGCGGGGGATGGGGGGAGACAGCAGGCAGACACAGTGCATGACCAGGGGGTGGGGGGCAGCAGGAGAGAGACATGGGGCATGAGAGCGGGGTGGAGGGTAACAGGAAAGAGACACGGTCCATGAGCGGGGTTGGGGGGCAACAGCAGGGAGACACGGGGCATGACCGGGAGTGGGGGGCAACAGGAGAGAGACACGGGGCATGAGCAGGAGGTGGGGGGCAACAGCAGGGAGACACGGGGCATGACCGGGGGGTGGTGGGCATCAGGAGAGAGACACGGGACATGCGAGGGGTTGGGGGTAACAGGACAGAGACACAGGGCATGAGCGACGGGTGGGGGCAACAGCAGAGAGACAACGGGGCATGAGTGGGGGTGGGGTGTAACAGCAGAGAGACACGGGGCATGACCGGGGGTTGGGGGGCAACAGCAGGGAGACACGGGGCATGACCGGGGGCAACAGGAAAGAGACACGGGGCATGAGAGGGGGGTGGGTGTAACAGGAGAGAGACACAGGGCATGAGCGGGTGGTGGGGGGCAACAGCAGGGAGACACGGGGCATGACCGGGGGTAGGGGGCAACAGGAGTTACACGGGACATGAGCGGGGGGTGGGGACTACAGCAGAGAGACACAGAGCTTGAGCGGGGGCAACAGGAGAGAGACACGGGGCATGAACGGGGGGTGGGGTAAACAGCAGGGAGACACGGGGCATGACCGGGGGAGTCGGGAGCAACAGGAGAGATACACTGGGCATGAGCAGGCAGTGGGGTCCAACAGCAGAGACACATGGGGCATGAGCGGGGGGTGAGGGCAACAGCAGGGAGACTCGGGACATGAGCAGGGGGTGGGGGGAACATGAGGGAGACATGGGGCATGAGCGGTCGGTGGGGGTAACAGGAGAGACACACAGAGCATGAGCAGCAGGTGGGGGGCAACAGCAGGGAGACACAGGGCATGAGCGGGTGTGGGGGGCAAGAGCAAGGAGACACAGGGCATACGCGGGGGGTGGGGGTAACAGGAGAGAGACATGGGGCATGAGCGGGGGTGGGGTGAACACGAGGGAGACACGGGGCAGGAGCAGGGGGTGGGAGGTAACAGGAGAGAGACACGGGCCATGAGCAGGGGGTGGGGGGCAACAGCAGGGAGACACAGGGCATGAGTGGAGGGTGGGGGGCAACAGCAGGGAGAAACGAGGCATGAGAGGGGGTGGGGGGTAACAGCAGGGAGACACTGGGCATGACCAGGGGGTGGGGGGCAACAGGAGAGAGACATGGGGCAAGAGAGGGGGGTGAGGGGTAACAGGAGAGAAACACAAAACATGAGCAGGGGGTGGGGAGCAACAGCAGGGAGACACGGGGCATGACCAGGGGGTGGGGGCAGCAGGAGAGAGACACGGGGCATGTGAGGGGGTGGGGGGTAACAGGAGAGAGACATGGGGCATGAGCAGGGGGTGGGGGATAACAGGAGAGAGAAACGGGGCATGAGAGTTGGGTAGGGGGTAACAGGAGAGAGACACTGGGCATTAGCAGGGGGTGGGGGTCAACAGCAAGGAGACACAGGGCATGAGCGGGGGGTGGGGGGAACAGAGGAGACACAAGGCATGAGCGGGGGGTGGGGGAACAGGAGAGAGACACGGGGCTTGAGCGGGGGGTGGTGGGCAACCGTAGGGAGACACGGGCATGACCGGGGGGTGGGGGGTAACAGGAGAGAGACACAGGGGATGAGCGGGGGGTGGGGGGCAACAGCAGGGAGACATGATGCATGAGCGGGGGTGGGGGGAACAGGGGAGGCATGAGCGGGGGTGAGGGGAACACGAGAGAGACACGGGGCATGAGCGGGGGGTGGTGGGCAACAGCATGGAGACATGGGGCATGACCGGGGGCGGGGGGAACATGAGGGAGACACGGGGCATGACCAGGGGGTGGGGGGCAACAGGAGAGAGACACAGGGCATGAGAGGGCTATGAGGGGTAACAGGAGAGAGACACGGGGCATGAGAGAGGGGTGGGGGGCAACAACAGGGAGACGCGGTGCATGAGTGGGGGGTGGGGGGAACACGAGGGAGGCACGGGGCATGAGAGGGGAGTGGGACGCAACAGCAGGGAGACACGGGGCATGAGCGGGGGTGGGGGGCAACAGCAGGGAGACACGGGGCATGACCGGGGGGTGGGGAGCAACAGCAGGGAGACACAGGGCATGACTGGGGATAGGGGGAACAGGAGAAAGTCACGGGGCATGACCGGGGGGCGGGGGGCAACAGCAGGAGACACGGGGCATTACTGGGGGGTGGGAGGCAACAGGAGAGAGACACAGGGCATGAGAGGGGGTTGGGGGTAACAGGAGAGACACACAGGGCATGAGAGGGGTTGGGGGGGTAACAGGAGAGAGACACAGGGCATGAGCGGGGGTGGGGGGCAACAGCAGGGAGACACGGGGCATACGCGGGGGTGGGGGGGAACAGAGGAGACACGAGGCAAGAGCGGGGGGTGGGGGGAACAGGAGAGAGACATGGGGAATGAGCAGGGGCTGGGGGACAACAGCCTGGAGACACGGGGCATGACCGAGGGGTGGGGGGTAACAGGAGAGAGACACAGGTCATGAGCGGGGGGTGGGGGCAACAGCAGGGAGACACGGGGCATGAGCGAGGGATGGGGGAACAGGGGAGACACGAGGCATGAGCGGGGGGTGGAGGGAACAGGATAGAGACACGGGGCATGAGCGGGGGGTGGGGGGCAACAGCAGGGAGACACGGGGCATGACCGGGGGGTGGGGGTTAACAGGAGAGATACACGGGGCATGAGCGGGGGGTGGCTTAGACAGCAGGCAGACACAGGGCATGACCAGGGGGTGGGGGGCAACAGGAGAGAGACACGGGGCATGAGAGGGGGGTGGGGGGTAACAGGAGAGAGACATGGTGCATGAGCAGGGGGTGGGGGCAACAGCAGGGAGACATGGGGCATGACCAGGGTGTGGAGGGTAACAGGAGAGCGACACGGTCCATGAGCGGGGTTGGGGGGCAACAGCAGGGAGACACAGGGCATGACCGGGGGTGGTGGGCAACAGGAGAGAGACACGGGGCATGAGCGGGGGTGGGGGGCAACAGCAGGGAGACACGGAGCATGACCGGGGGGTGGTGGGCATCAGGAGAGAGACACGGGACATGAGAGGGGATGGGGGTAACAGGACAGAGACACAGGGCATGAGCGACGGGTGGGGGAAACAGCAGAGAGACACGGGGCATGAGTGGGGGTAGGGTGTAACAGCAGAGAGACATGGGGCATGACCGGGGGTTGGGGGGCAACAGCAGGGAGACACGGGGCATGACCGGGGGCAACAGGAAAGAGACACGGGGCATGAGAGGGGGGTGGGTGTAACAGGAGAGAGACACAGGGCATGAGCGGGTGGTGGGGGCAACAGCAGGGAGACACGGGGCATGACCGGGGGTAGGGGGCAACAGGAGATACACGGGGCATGAGCGGGGGGTGGGGACTGCAGCAAAGAGACATGGGGCATGAGCGGGGGCAACAGGAGAGAGACATGGGGCATGAACGGGGGTGGGGGAAACAGCAGGGAGACACGGGGCATGACCGGGGGGGTCGGGAGCAACAGGAGAGAGACACTGGGCATGAGCAGGCGGTGGGGTTCAACAGCAGAGAGACATGGGGCATGAGCGGGGGTGAGGCTAACAGCAGGGAGACTCGGGACATGAGCGGGGGGTGGGGGGAACATGAGGGAGACATGGGGCATGAGCGGTCGGTGGGGAGTAACAGGAGAGAGACACAGAGCATGAGCAGCGGGTGGAGGGCAACAGCAGGGAGACACAGGGCATGAACGGGGGTGGGGGCAACAACAAGGAGAAACAGGGCATAAGCGGGGGGCGGGGGTAACAGGAGAGAGACATGGAGCATGAGCGGGGAGTGGGGGGAACACGAGGGAGAAACGGGGCAGGAGCAGGGGCTGGGAGGTAACAGGAGAGAGACACGGGCCATGAGCAGGGAGTGGGGGGCAACAGC
Source organism: Ambystoma mexicanum (assembly GCF_040938575.1). Classification (NCBI taxonomy): domain Eukaryota; kingdom Metazoa; phylum Chordata; class Amphibia; order Caudata; family Ambystomatidae; genus Ambystoma; species Ambystoma mexicanum. The sequence goes on along the minus strand of NC_090933.1, from coordinate 1,030,033,243 downwards.
AGGGAGACACAGGGCATGAGTGGAGGGTAGGGGGCAACAGCAGGGAGAAACGAGGCATCAACGGGGTTGGGGGGAACATGAGGGAAACACGGGGCATGAGAGGGGGGTGGGGGGTAACAGCAGGGAGACATGGGGCATGAGAGAGGGGTGGGGGGCAACAGAAGGGAGACACTGGGCATGACCAGGGGGTGGGGGGCAACAGGAGAGAGACATGGGGCAAGAGAGGGGGGTGGGGGGTAACAGGAGAGAGACACAAGACATGAGC